>NC_073305.1:162442688-162754848 GCF_027595985.1 Sorex araneus | reverse complement strand
TAAGGCAAATGTCCTACCCACTGTACTATCACTCCGGTCCTACATTGAATGATTTTGCTTCTAAGCAATCTAACCTTCCAGTCATCATTCATGAATGGAAAATGATGTGCTGGGTAACACTGGAATAGATTTAGAAGACAGAAATGAGTACCCACCAAACTTTGGTCCCTCAAATGTGCTCAAACCTACCCCCAAGGTAGGATTACAATTAAATTATACATGCATGGCTATGTCAAAAAATTTATCCTGAAGCTTTCTGACTTGAATTATAGCATATTCAATTTAAAAGGCACTAATAATGCTCCTATCCTTTCCCTTATTTAAAAAAAAAACTGATCTAAGTTAAGACTTAAATGATTTTCATCCGTTTTATATGTACAACATAAAAAGTTACGATGAACTGGCTATTGGATCAAGTTACAAAAGTGCAATTCTTGAAAATAACCTTCCAAAAAGCAACCTGCCCTACTCCTGTTTTTGCTCAGCAAACACCTGAGCCTATTCAAAAATGCTATTGATTGTCATTTTCTGACAGTGTTTGGCACCTCATTGAAACTTGCCTTATTAAAACGTCCAGCAGGTGAACCAAAGGCTGATTTTAAGTGTGTTATAAATAAAATATTCTGTTAGCAACTTCCATTGGTGACTGCTGGGTTTTGGGGTGGTGGCTAGGTTTTTTTTGTTTGTTTTTATGTAGTTTTTTTCTTAGTATTTTTTCCCTTTCATTTCTTCACATTCATCATGAACATGAATAAAATTATCTGTGGACCTCAGCTCACAAGGGACCAAACTTTTCACCTCACACATGCAAGGCAGGCACTTGGCCACTGAGCCAAACCCCCAGGCTTCTACCCCTGGGTTGGTTATGCTGGCAGGTTTGATTACAATTCTAGAGGTCAAACTGATTTTAGCAGTGTCAAGACTGGTAAAATTCAAGAGAAAAATTTTGAATTTCTGTTAAGAGATGGCATGAAAGATCAGAGGGTCTAGGGTGGCAGGTAGGAAACTGCCTTTCATACAGTCAATTTCCCCACACCTCATATGGTCCCCGAGCACTGCCAGGAGTAATCCCTGAGCTCAGAGCAAGGAGTAAGTCCTGGAGAAGAGCCAGGTATGTCCCCCCCAAAAAAAAGCAAAAATGATTATTACTCTAAAATTACTGAGACTACCAATCACTTTGGCATTATTGGTTCCCTAATGCCATGCTGAAGACTAGAAGGAGAAGGTGAGGCTGGCCAGAAGTCTAGATGAGGTGGATCGGGGTGTTAGTCTAGATGAGTCTAGATGAGGTGGATCGGGCTCAAGCATTAGGGCATGTGTAGCTTGTTCAAAGGTCCCGTTCTTTATCTGGCACTATATGTCCCAAGCAATAACATGCCTGAATACTACTGTACACACATCCCTGGCAGTAGCCCTAATTTTTATTTTAAAAATAGAAAAATGCATAGTGTTGACTGTTGACAGGAGTAGAAAAATGGTTTAAGAGGTAAGATTTGGTATTAGACTTAGGTTGAAGACTCATTCCTGTATTTTCCAAATCTGGATTTCATCTATAAACAGGAGGATAATGTCCTTTACATGACAATGTCAGTAGTTATTAAGGTTGCTTTAAAGAAGAGTAAATATAAATTTCTAGTTTAATAAATATTAGACTTTTCTGTCTCTAGTTAAAGCTACCTGTAGTAGACTGGTTCTCTGGCAAGGTCATCAGGAAGTAAAATATTTTTAATAACTGGTCATCAATTTTTCTAACAGCGATCACCAGTACCATTTATCACGTACATTTTTTATACACTGCCTATACTATATATTTTATCAAGGAAACAAAACAAGTGTGAACTTGTTTCTCTAAAATTTTTACATTTCTAATCATTTTTTAAATTGTTAACCATATTCAATGGTCATCCCTCTTTATTTCACACCAAAGTGTTTTCTTTCCCAAATAAATCACATATTTATTTATTTATTTATTTATTTATTTATTTGGCTGTGCTGGAGACTGAATGCAGGGCCTCAGGCTTTCAGACATGTGGTCTATCTTCGCTGTCTCCTGAGCCCAGAAGCAGATACCTTTTTACTTTATATAGTAGGAGATACTTCTTGATATCCTTTGACACTAATAAAGTTATCCTGTGAATTGCAAAGCCAGCAGTGATTTAATATTTCTCAGAGTTCCTGTCTACATTGGCCAACCTTCAGGAGGTACTTTAGGAAGCTGGAGCAGCAGGAAGTTCCTAAAAGCAAACACTGAGAGGTTAAGTCACTGGGGTTCACACTGCATCTGATAATTCTGTTTCCTTCCTAATGGGAGTTGCCTTGCCAAAAGACATCCAGATAGAGAAAGCGTCTGGAAAAGAGGCTTGTGAAGACCTGTGTGGAGCTGAGGTCAGGAGGAGCCCCGAGTCCACCTTCCCCCTCAGAGTGGTTGACTGGAATTTGCCTCTTTGCTCTATGCCACACCTGCCCCATACTATTACTGGTGTTGCCTATTAATCGGATATCTGGTAATGTCAGTCCCAGATATGTGAATAATTGAACTTACCTGGGGAAAAGGAAGAAAAGGTCAGTAAGGAACCAACATCCTCAATATCCTTTTGCCACAGTAAGGGCAGTAAAAACAAAACTCTTCAGGCCACTCCTGGTGATCTATCTGCTCTCTCGGGCCATCTATGTGCATAAACACTGGGAGACTCTGGAAAAGGTAGAAGCTCTTCTTCACTGGCTGGATTCAGCTCCTGGAACTTACTGTGGGAGCTCATGTTCTTTTTGATTGCTGCTTAATGCCTGTATCACTGCCCTATTCTTTCACAGGAGTTCACGTCCACATCCAGATAAGCTACTTGTACTCAAATCGTTCTACAGGGTCAGCTTCCAAGGAAACCAGACTAAGATGCTCTGATCAAAAACCAAGTAACATTTTTATCTTCTGACAAAGAACATAGAGTTGTTTCAAAGTGAATAAACAGCATGGAAAACCCTCTCTGGTATTCTTATTTTGCCACTTACATGCACCCATTACTGAATAATGCTTTGGCATTCACTTTGTACCAGATACAAATTATAATAATGCACATACTTTACCTTCTAGGTAGATATAAACTTATGATAACGTTTAGTGTTTTTAGTCATCCATCATTATATTCTCTGTGTTTGGGCAAGTGGACCCCACTATTATATTATGATTGTCTTTGCATTTAGTTTCCAAATTTCCTACTCCCCCACCCCCGTTGTTTTTTTTTTTTTATTGAATCATCATGAATTATAGTTACAAAGTTCCTCATGATTGAGTTTCAGGAGTACAGTATTCCAGCACCCACCCAGCGCAGTGCTCACTTCCCTCTACCAATGCCCCAAGTCCCTGCTCCCACTCCTCATAAAGGCAGACACTTTTTTTCTTTTTCTTTTTACCTTTTTGTTCCTCCCCTTTAAGGTACTGTGCTTTACTGTACTGTTACTGATAGGGCATTACACATGTCATTCTACCTCTTTTCAGTACCTGATCCTGGTCAAGAGTGACCACTCCCCTCTATCATTGTCATGGTGCCCCCTTCCCTGTCCTATCCCACCTCTCCACCTCACACCCAATGGCAAGTTTCCTATGAAGGACCAATTCTGCTCTTCCTTTTTATTGCCTTTGGACTTTAGTCATCCCCCTCCTATGTTTCTTTATAGTGAGATCATTCTGTGTCTGTCCCTCTCCCTCTGACTCATTTCACTCAGCACAACACTCTCCAGATCCATCATAGTATCAGCAAATTGCATGTCTTCATCTTTCCCTGCAACCGCCTACTCCTCTTCCTCACCCTTGAAATCTCACATGTTGTGACCTCTCCTGACCCTTATAGGTATCTGTGCCACTTCTGCCAACTTCTAGAAGAATTGAAGGATTGAGTTTGTAGCATTTTCTAAAAGTTAAAATAATAATTAAAATATATCTAATGGGCATTACTTTCTATCGTGTTTGTTTCAGGACCTTTTGCAGATAGGTTGTTTTGGGGTTTTGTTTTGGTTACCAGAATACAAACTGCTAGTAGTAAAGGGATTTATTATCCAGGTGTTTTTATTGAGACAATGGAAGTATCCAGGAAATATAAATAACTAATGAAATGAACAATTTGTTTTATAAAGAAATATGAAAGTAATACTGGAGAGGTATAGAGGGGTTAAGATTCTTGCTTTTCATGCGGTCAACGCTGGTTTATTCCCAACACTATGTATGGTCTCTAGAGCACTGCCAGGAGTGACTCCTGAGCACAGAGCCAGCAATAAATCCCAAATACCAAATCTAAAGGATGAAAAATACAGGGGCTGGAGTGATAGCACAGCGGGTAGGGCGTTTGCCTTGCATGCAGCCTACCCAGGTTTGGTTCCCAGCATCCCATATGGTCCCCTGAGCACCACCAGGAGTAATTCCTGAGTGCAAAGCCAGGAGTAACCCCTGAGCATCACCGGGTGTAACCCAAAAAGCAAAAAAAAAAAAAGATGAAAAATACAAAATTACTTAAGGGACATAGCTCAATGATCAAGCACTTTCCTCGTAAATGAGAGGCTCTTAATTTAATTTCTGGCATTCAAAAAAGAAAAGGTCTAAAATTACTTAAATGTATACATAAGATGCATGGCAAGCTACCCATGGCATATTCGCTATGCCAAAAACAGTAGCAATAATGGGCCTCATTCCCCTGACCCTGACTGTGACAGGGACGAATAAGACTTTACTGGCGCCTGCTCGAGCAAATCAATGAGCAATGGGATAACAGTGATACAGTGATACATAAGATTTCTAAAGTGCTTCCAATTCATCTTTTTTAAATTTTTTTAAACTTTTATTAGTATTTTTAATACAGTTCATCTTTTAATGTTGCAGTTTTTATATGATGCATTCCTATACAAACTATAAAACATTTGCATAATGATAAATCACTACAAAATAGTATTTTTAGGTAACTGATTTCTTTCACTAGTTTATGGTGCTAATAAACTACACCAGCCAATAGCCTTTTATTTTCCTTCTGTTCCTTTTTTTATTTAGTTTGTGTCTTTGTTTTGGGCCTCATCCCGTGGTGCTCAAGAGCTACTACTACTCCTGGCTCAGTGCTTAGGGGTCACTCCCCGCTGTATGTACACAGGGGACCTTGCGATACTAGGAATAGAAGTCAAGCCTCCTGCACACAAAATGTGAACTCTACCAGTAAGCTATATCTCCAGCCTTGAGATACCTTTTAACTCTGAAGTAGATAAACATACTGGAAGGGCTGGAGAGATAGTACTGGAGGTAAATAAAACACATACCTTGCATGCAGCTCTAGTGGCTGCAATCTTGATTCAAATCCCCTGCAGCACTTCCAGGGGTCACTTTAATTTAAGCTAGAGAGCCAGGAGGGTATGACTCTCCACCAATTCCCTTTTGAAATGTATAGAAAGGACAAATTTAAAAAAACTTTGAAAAGCTCATATTTAATAGAAAAACCTTGCTCATCAGACCAGATAGTACAATGAGTAAGGCACACATCTTGAACACAATTCACCCTTGTTCAGTCCTTGGCATCACATATGGTCCACTGAATACCAGCAGGAGTGATTCCTGAGTGCAGAACTAGGAATACCCCAGAGCATTGCCAGGTGTGGCCCTAAACCAAAAATACTTGCCCATGATCTCAGTGGGAAGGAATGCAATAAAAAATGTGGCACAATATTAAAACCAAATATGCTAGAAATAAAGCATCCTGGAGCGATAGCACAGCGGGTAGGGCATTTGCTTTGCTCATGGCCAACACAGGCTGAATTCCTCCATCCCTCTCGGAGAGCCCGGCAAGCTACCGAAAATATCGAGCCCACACAGCAGAGCCTGGGAAGCTACCTGTGGCGTATTCCATATACCAAAAACAGTAACAATAAGTCTCACAATGGAGACGCTACTGGTGCCCACTTGAGCAAATTGATGAGCAACGGGATGACAGTGATACAGTGATACAGTGACAGTCCCAGAGGCATACAATTGCTATGGTAACTTCCAGATTTGCTATGTGAACCAGGAGTAATGTCACCTGATTGGTTCTGAATTGGAACAGGAAAGCTGCATGTTTCCTTCAGTTCTCTCCTCATACAATCACATACACGTGTGCCTTGCAAATCCATTCTCTCAACCAAGCGATTACCTTTGCCTCTTTTCCCCCAATAACAGAAGGAAAAACACCACCCAGACTCAGCCACCAGAGAAGGCCCTGGCTCTGCCTTCTCCTGGACCCCCTCTGCCCCTGCTCCCCTCTGCTGACACCACGTGAGCCCACCACATTCAACCTTCACAGGGCAGCTTCTCCACAACAGTGGCTCTAGGAATCCCAGACTTCAGCGATGACAAAAGCCATGCAGAGATCCAAGATCTACGCAGAGTGCCCTGAGGGACAAAGAGAAGCCAAAGCAGACCCTAACATGTAAGAATAGATTTTTGTCCTTGAAGGAAGGGGACAAAACCCAAGTGGAGCTGAACTCGAATGAGTACAGGGGTGATGGGCTGTTGTTAATTTTTTAATTAGTAGTTTGTGGGCTGGAGTGATAGCACAGTGGTTGGGCATTTGCCTTGCACACAGCTGACCCGGATTCGATTCCTCCGCCCCTCTCGGAGAGCCCGGCAAGCTACCGAGAGTATCCTGCCTGCACGGCAGAGCCTGGCAAGCTATCTGCGGCGTATTCTATATGCCAAAAACAGTTACAAGTCTCACAATGGAGACATTACTGGTGCCAGCTGGAGCAAATCGATAAGCAACAGGATGACAATGACAGCAGTTTGTAGTCACAGGTGATGGGCTCAGGGGCTGAGCCTGTCCCCTGGGAGACTATAGAGGGACTTCTTCCTCATGAAAGGGAGAATGAAGGCAAGAGAGATAGTACAGGGGTTAATACATTGGCCTTGCATGTAGCCCACCCCAGCATTGTATGTTCATTCCCCCAAACACCTCTGGGACCAATCACTGAGCAGAGAACCTGAAGAAGATCCCAAGAACTGCCAGACGTTGGGGTAGGAGAACTCAATGGGAGATTTAGGGGCTTCAGAGAGGGCGGAGCAGGGACAACCAAGGAGGTGAAAAATGAAGCAGGAAGTTGCTAGAGAGACCTTCTAGAAGCCTGGGTCACAGTTTGACTCCTTCCTATAGCAAGGCTGGGAGACAGGCCCTATCTCAGGCATTATCTAGAACAAATAATATTCCAAATCTTCTCCTGGCTGGCTGATTCTGGAACTCAGCCAGATCTTAGCCTCTATGTCCTCACTTATAAAATAGGGGCAATGCTCTACCATATAGGAATGTTGGAATTGTTACATGAGATCTTGACTATAAAGGTCTTAGTACTACACCTAACCCATATGAAGTATCCTGTGTTAGCTGATAGAAAGACTCCTGTTTCAATATTCAGTCTCTGTTGTTCTTTCAGAAAAGCTGCTTTCCTTCCATTCCAGGTTCCGTCCTCGTCCCCAGCCTCTGAATTTCTGTCACTGAGCCTACCACTTGCATTCATGGTTCCTTCCCCCATTAGACCGATGCCGTAACAGGAAAGACTGAGTCACCACTGTGCAGGATTCCCAAGTGCCTGACGAGGAGCCTGGCATCCATCAGGTAATGCTCACTGTTTTAATGAATGGAACGGATAGATGGATGGATGAGCGTGGTGCTCATCTCAACTTTGGGACAGCTTCTGAAGCTCTGCTTGAGTCTGTAATCTTGATGGTCTTATGTTTCCCTGCTGGCTTTTGTAGCAATTGATCCTTCACAGAACAAGAAACCACAGTACAGTATTCCTTAGTTTTCCTCTTTTTTCCCCATGCATTTATTTTTTAAAATTTATTATAAAACCACCCTGAGATGAACAGTTACAAAGTTGCCCATGATTGTGTTTCAGTCATTCAATGTTCCAACACCCATCACTTCACCATTGTACATTTCCCACTACAAATGTCCCCAGTTCCTTTTCTTCCACCCCATTCTATCTCTAGAGCAGACTCTCTCTCTCTCTCTCTCTCTCTCTCTCTCTCTCTCTCGCTCACTCCACTTTGGGTCATTACATAATATTACATAATAACTGTAAGGTTATCGTGTATATCCCTTTACCTACTTTCAGCACTCAATTCTTGTCCAGAGTGATCATTTCTAACTATCATTGTCATATTACTCCCTTCTCTATCCTAATTGCCCTCTACCTCATCCCCTCCATTTGTAACAAGTTTCAAACCATGGGCCAGTCCTCCTGGCCCTCATTTCTATTGTCCTTGGGTAATGGTCTCATACTGTCTGCATATAGTCATCTCAGAAGAGTGTCTAGATGGATCTCCCGTAGGGCTGCTGGAGCCTCCTTTTTGGTTCTGGCTTTGAGAACCTGCCATAGGCCGACTGGCTCCCATGCACCCTCCAGTTTGTCCCTATCACTAGTCACCAGATCTCTGGCCTGACCATATTGATATTTGTCTCCCAGATTCAAAAGAACAGGTTGTTAGAGTCCTTAATAATTTCACTGAGAGGCTGGAGAAATGGCACAGTGGGTAAGGCGTTTGCCTTGCACGCAGCCAACCTAGGTTCGATTCCCAGTATCCCATATGGTCCCCTGAGCACCGCCAGGGGTGATTCCTGAGTGCAGAGCCAGGAGTAACCCCTGTGCATCACAGGGTGTGACCCAAAAAAGAAAAAATTTCACTGAATACCAATATATGTCTGCCTACAAATTGAAGGCGCTTCCTGCGCTCTCTCTGGAAGTCACATACACATAGTTCTTATTGCCAAATGTTCAAACCCAGTTCTTTCCTTGTTTAAAAGGGTGTATGTTCATACTAAGCCTAAGTGCCTTCTTAGCACTGTCCTTGGAGAGATGGCATATCTTCTTATCTTGATCAAGTGACCTAGAGATAGAGTTCTCCATTCCCTGAAACACTGACCTTCAGTCTGCTTTGTCACCTGGTTCCTGCTCCTCTCCTGATCATGACATCATTGCTCTCCAGCTGGAAGTGGCCAGAGTCACCGTGACAAAACAAATAGGCTTTGCTGGCAGAGATTTTGTATGTGTTTTGTGTAGTCTCTGTCTTCAACTCTCATAACAGATAATAATCAATCTGTCCACCATCCCAGAAAGAGTAGTAAAAATACAAAAGCACAGGCAACATGAAAAAGTAAATTTTAATTTTGCATTTTAAGTATTTTTGTATCTGGCGAGAGGCACACTTGACAGTGCTCAGGGTCACTCCTATAAGTGTTTGGGGAGATACATGATGCCAGGGACAGAATCCAAACCTGTATGCAAAGCAAGTGCCAGCCTGTTCCTCTATCTCCCCTGCCCAGGGTATTTTTTAAATAGATTTCAAGACATTAAGGCTTTAAAAATAAGATTATTTATTCTCTCATGCCTTTTGAATCAAGATGTTTAATTATAAATTGTTTTCTCCTAATTTTAGATACAAAATCTACTGATAACTTACATTCCTCATCCCTGCTAAATTTTTCTATGAACCAAAATAGAACAAGAACCTTTTAAGGAAAAGAAAGGTAGTAAAGGGTTAAGGCACAGGCTGACTCCAGTGTGATCCCTGGAACCTCATGGTCCCGAGGATCGCCAGGACCAATTGCTGAGCACAGAGTTATGAGTAGACCCTAAGCACCACTGGGTGTGGTCTGAAACCCATTCCCCACCCCCCACCAAAAAAAAATCGAAGCAAATAGATTAGAAATAAGATGCATTCTTTGTTAAGGGTCTCTTCTAAGCTGGGGCTTGAGGACTTCAGGATTTCCCTTGAATCCTCCCAACAGCTGATAGAGGTAAGAATCATGATTCCTCTTTCAGAGATGAAGAGATTGGGAAAGTACCAGGACTGGGAATTGAACCCTGATTATGTTAGCTCCAAAGCCTGTGTTCTGTCTAGACAACATTGCACAAAGAGAATTATGAAAACAAATTTGACGCACTATTTGTGATTGACATGTGAGAGATGGCTTGGATAAGAAACGGAAAATTTGGGGGGATTTGGAAAGCAAAACCCCAGTGAGACTTAGCCTCCCGTGCTCACTGAGATAATTGAATCAAGTCAGCACATAAAGCCAACAGTCAGGGGCTATAAATATGAACTTCAGTCCCCATTTATTTCTCTCCAGACTGTTCCCATGGAGACACAGCTCCTCGGCTTGTCTGGAATTCAAGCCCTCCCGGGGAGGGCCCTGCAGCGAGCGGGACGCTGAGTGAGAGCAGCCAGCTGGAGCGGAGCGTCCCCGGTCCCCAGCAGAGCGCAGCCAGCCAGCGGCGGCAGGGCGTCCGCGAGCCTTCGTTAGTGCCTCTCTCCCTCTTCCGCTTTCAACAGAAATGGATGTTACGAGTTTTGCAGTAAGATGTGTGCTGAGATAAAGCCCTCTCCAGTTGTAAACATTTGTTCTCCGGAGGGGAAAGAAGCCATTTGATGACCAGTTGAGTGGCAGCCTCCACGGCCACGCTCCTCTCTCGGGTTAGGAGCCCCTAGATGCCGCAGGCTGATTAGACGCATCATCGCCCGTGGGCACCTGCTTAATCACTGGTGCTACTGGAGGGGGGGCGGGTGACTCGATTGCAGAGCACTTGTCTTGCATATGTGAGTCCCCGGATTCAATTCCTGGCGCTGCAGGTACCTGAGTGTCTCTTGGCCTCTGAGCCATAAGCCGGGAGTAGACCCCAAGCAACATCCCCCAAATATAAATGTAATAAAAATAAAACGTGGATGTTACATTTTAACAAATATTTAAAACATTATTGTTAATTATAATTAAATTATATCAAGCATTTCCATCCCCTGTCAGCAACAGACACTTGAAAGCAGAAATCATCTTCAGATAAATTGTTACTGTGTAATAAATAGGACGCTGCCTCGTGTTTCATTTCAGATGGGGGTTTCTAATTTGTCCATTCTGGCATTGTTTTATTCAAAATACACACACACACACACACACACACGCACACGCACACCCCGCCCCCCCCCCATCCTTTAAAGGGTCAGTACTCTGGGAAAAAATTATGGTAAACGGAAATAGGAGTAAAGATATTAGTATTCAAAGTCAGATTCTAAGAATGATAAATCAAATGGAAATGTCTTGAAAAATAGAAAAAAGAAAAATGAAGCAGAACTTATGTTTTCCTTTTCTTTTTGATTTCTTTTTTTTATCTTGTTCTCATAAGCCTAGAAAAACTTATATGAATCTTTATCATTGTAATAGAGTAAAATAAAAGTTTAGTCCTTACCTCCTATACGAAAATATCTGACTAAACAGTAAAATTAAAAGTTTCATAGCTTCTACTTGCTGTACTTAAAACAAGGCCGGCTCTTGGGTCATTGGCATTTTGCACTAAATGATCACAATATTCTTGTAAGACAGGCAGTGACAGAGACATTCACTATTTTACAGATGAAGAAATAGAGGCTTAAAAAAATTGAATGAACCTGGGGTTGGAGACATAGTACAACGGGTAAGGCACTTGCCTTGCATGAGGCTGACCTGGTTCAATTCCTGCACCCCAAGTGGTCCCCCAAACAACTCCAGGAGTGATACCTGAGTACAGAGCCAGGGGTAAGCCCTGAGCATAGCTGAGTGTGGCCCAAAAACAAACAAGAAAACAAATATTAAGGAAATTACCCCAAGTCCCATATTTGATAACAGTTCATGGCAAGATTGGAATCCAGCTGTATCTCATTCTCAGAATTGTGCTTTTTTTTTTTTTACTGTCCCAGGAGGTCATCAGCTGTTCCGCAGAGACAGCCAAACTACAAAATGATTAAAAAGAAAAATATTTCCTCTAAACCCGAAAACCATATGTATTTAAAGATAATCAATTTAGAATATTTTTTTTCTAAATAAGTGCCTGGCATCTAAGAAGAATGAAGCAAAATTTAACCCACTTTCTTCAGGAAAAATAATTTTAAGTTGTAGTAGAAAGTTCCACCAACATAATGGTACATTCATATTGCAGCTCCAGAGGCTTGAGAGTCTTACTGAGACTGACAGAACAATTCTGTGGAAAATACTGGCACATTCTTCCCTGCCCTGAGAATTCCTCTCCTTACCCATTCCTCCCTTTAGCCCTCCCATGGAGCCCTAATCCTCTTCAAGGTCAAAGAAATGGGATTAAGGAGAAAAAAAAAAAAGAGCCAACAAAGCAATTCTTTCTCACCTTCATTTCGTAGGAGCATTTTATGATCACTTTGGTAAGTACTGTATACCCATGTCCTGGCTCCTGCTGCACTGGAATTTACCTTCTCAGGAAATATATAATAAAGGGAAGAATGAAGAGAGAAGAGGGTTTAATGGAATAGGGAAAAGCCACATGCAAGGCAAATGCCTTAATCCCTCTACTATTTCTCCAACAAAAAAAAAATTTGGCGGGTGGCTTTTTTGGGGTCACACCCAGTGATGCTCAAGGGTTACTCCTGGCACTGTACTCAGAAATTACCCCTGGCAGTGCTTGGGGGACCTTATGGGATGCTAGGAACTAAACCTAATTGGCCATGTACAAACAAACGCCCTTCCCACTGTGCTTTTACTCCAGCTCCCCAAAATATGTTTCTTAGGATTGCTCCAAATGAAAAATCTGTATTTCTCTTTTTTTTCTGCAACGGTATCATCTTCTCTTTATTTTCCTCCTCCATTTTTGTCTTGTTCCTTCTGCTTTCTCGTTCACCTCAGATGGTATGAATTTCATTTTTACCATGGAGTTAACATTTGTTGGTTGTAGCTTGGAATATGATCTTAGTATGTACCTCTCCATTTTTATACCTTCTCTTACAGGACTATTCCTTTTAAGACTCTGCAGAAGACTAGCTAAAACCACTATTTCTAATCAATGTAAATATTAAACCTTATTTCAGAGTGTAGAGGGCTAAGTTACGTCCGTTAGCAGAACTATATAAACATTTTCAGTATTTCCTGCAAAAACACTGCCAAAAAAAATTACAAAGAAAGGCAATCTCAGGGTTGAGAGATAGTACAGCAGATAAGGTCTCTTGCCTTGCTTGCGGTTGACCAGGATTTGATCCCTGGCATCCCAAATGATCCCCTATGCAATGCCAGGAGAATTACTGAGTACAAAGCCAGGAGTAACACCTGGGCATCACCAAAAAAAAAAAAAAAGGAAAAGACAAAACAACAACAACCAAGAAAGGAGCTCATGATGCTCTGATTAAAACTGATAGCTTGAAGCTGAAGTGAGGAGCTTACCTTGCTCATGGCCAGCGTCCCTAGGTTTAATCCCTGGCACCCTATATGGTCCTTAACTCCTGCAGAGCCAGGAATAAGCCCTGACCACAGTTCTGTGTGGCCCCCAAAACAAAATATAAAAATTAAAAAAGATTGATAGCTTAATCATTTCACTTCAAAAGGCATTTTAAATCTTTGCTTGCTAAGGACTTTAACTTAGAGCTTAGAAGTATTGTTCTCTACTGACCAGGGTATAATTTTATTTGAACATAAAAGAGCTTTTGCTTTTAAGTCTCACAAGTACATGTCGTTCTAACTGGGACCAGTAACTCAGCTCCAAACAGCTCAGCAGCGTGGCCTCAGAGATTTTCTCCTTGGTGTCAGATCTCCAGCTTAGGCGCACTCCTAGGGAGAAGCATCTGCAGGTTGTTGGGGCAGAAAGAGGGTTGATACTACCACAGCCTGGTTGAAAGTGGAGATCTGGAATTCTAATCTATGGGTTGGAATTTTAAAGCAGGCTATTTATATCAACTGACTTCTCTGTTCCTGAATTCTCACTTATGAAATAATAGCATCTTCCAGGGTGAAAAGGAAATGTGAAAATAGCCTACAGTGCTGTTTGATGTAAATGTTAAATGTTATAATACTCTCTATTATTACAACAAGTTCTCTCTTCATGGAGTTGTTACGTATATAGAAACTGTGACTAAGCAAAACAGCAGACAATGAATCCAGGTTGGGGGAAGGAAGACAGATGTGGTCACACTCCTCAGTGCTTAGGGCTTACACCTGGCTCTGTGCTCAGCGTTCACTCCGTGAGGTGCTGAGAGGACCATAGCAACAGTGGTGTTGGGGATAAAGAGATACTGACCGCAAGCAAGGCAAGTAAGTGCCTCAAAACCCTGTGCTTTCTCTCCAGGCCCATAACATCCTTTTGTTCAATATGGATTGTTTTTCTCATCGGTCTTATAATGAAATAACCATTGAATAAAATGAGGTTTTTCAAGGGCCTGGTGTACCATTATCACAATAACAAAGTTAAAAAACTGGCTGTTATGACAGCCCTGGAAACATAGTCTAGTAGACCCTCTGCTCTCCACTCGCTCCATGGTTTGACTTTCCACAATTTCATTTACCTACAGTGAACCCAGCACCAACATATTTACACAATGAAATGACACAATGAGAGAAACCACATCCACTTAAATTTATTATAGTATATGACTATAATTGTTCCATTATTATAGTTCATTGTTGTTAATCTCAGACTGCGCCTAATTTATAATGAAATTTTGTTACCAGGATGTATATCTAGGAAAAGGGGCATAGTAAATATTGGTCTGTTGCAGTTCAGTTTCTGACATCTGCCAGAATATTAGAATATATTTCCCAATGATGAAGTGTGGTGGTAAGGTTGGCAGGTGGGAAAGATGCTGAATCTGAATTTGTGGGAGAGTTTTGTGAAGATCAATGACTTGGTTGACTTGACTCAAGTGAACATACCTGATTGTCTTGCCTGAGATATTTTAAAAATAGATACAAGTTTCACATTTTTGTATTGCTTTTTATCAACACATCTAGAAATATAGGAAAATAGAAATTGCAGTTTAAGGAATTATTTTAAATTAAGATCCATATAAATAGCCCTCCGGTTACAGATGTTACCCAAATGCCAGGTAATTCCTTCCTCCTCAAAATAATCACTGTTCTTTCTTGAATGTGATCATATTCTTTTGCTCTTTTTATGTTTTTAACCTATGCATGCATGCCTAGACAGTCTACTGTTGCCTCACTGTCTTTTTCAGCAAATATTAATTAAAATTACGTCATTTTTTCTGTCTGCTTTCTTCAGCATTTAATTTCTTATGATTCCCATTTCACTTATTTTTGTATTCCACAATATGAATATATCCCAATGTATACATACTGGTTCTGCTCTTTTTTTTTTCTTTTTGGGTCACACCTGGCAATGTACAGGGGTTACTCCTGGCTCTGCACTCAGGAATTGCTCCTGGTGGTGCTCAGGGGACCATATGGGATGCTGGGAATCGAACCTGGGTCGGCTGAGTGCAAGACAAAACGCCCTACCCGCTGTGCTATCACTCCAGCCTGTTTCTGCTCTCGATGTACCTTCATATCACTTCTACTGTGGCCACTTGAAAATATTGCTGCTATCCACACATTCTCAGCATGTCTTGGTATTCACTCACATTTTATTTATTTTAAATTTGTGTTGGGTTTTGTTTTGGGTCTACACCTGACTGTTCATAGCTTACTTCTGGCTCTGTCCTTAGGGATCACTCCTGGCAAGACTCAGGGAGCCATAAATGGATCCTGGGATTGAAGTTGGCAAGTGCTCTACCCACTGTACTATCACTCTAGCCCCACCATTTACATTTTATATGCAGAATCGAATTGCTAAGTGACAGGAACATGAGGGTTTCAATTTAGTTAACAATGCCAAAGTGTTTTTTTTCTAAGATGAAGGTACTGTTACACAAACCAACAGTGATGAGATCTCCTGCTGTTCACCTTTCCCACCTGAACTGGTCTTGTTAGACTTTGTGAGTCTATCCTGTAGGTTGGATGTTATCTCATTGTGCTTCCTGGACTACTAATGAGTTTGAGCCCTTTCCCCGTTTTTGTGAGCAATACAACTGGAAGTAGGCTGTACAATTGTAAGCAGGAGGCATCTCCGGAAATTCCAGGACTCAAAGAAAATTCTATCAATATTTCCAGGACTCAAAGGAAATTCTACCAATATTTCATGCTACAAAATGCTGTTGCAATTTTGCAAATAGATTTTTACTGTACAAAAAACAAATTCCGAGTAGTTCTGTCACCTGAAAGTTTTTTTTCATTAGGAATTGATGGTTCATTATTTTAAAAGTTTCTAGGAGACATACACTTTGTACTATAAAGATGAGGGGCTGGAGAGATAGTACAGTGGGTAAGGCACTTGCCTTGCACACTGCCGGCTTCAATCTGTCATCCCATATGGTTCCCAGAGCACCACCAGGAGCAATTCCAAAGCCAGGAGCATCGCTGGGTGTGACTTAAAAACAAAAAACAAAATGAAAAAAGCTCTGTGAAAGTAAAAGACATGAAAGATAGCTTTTGAATTGGTTCTTAGTTTAAAATGAAATATAAAAAAAATTAATTCAGAGGCTGGAGCAATAGCACAGCGGGTAGGGCGTTTGCTTTGCACTTGGTCAACCTGGGTTCGATTCCCAGCATCCCATATTGCTCCCCGAGCAACGCCAGGAGTAATTCCTGAGTGCAGAGCCAGGAGTAACCCCTGCGCATCGCCAGGTGTGACCCAAAAACCAAAAATATATATATAATAATTAATTCAAACATCCCAAAATAGAGGTGTTGAGACTCTTCCTTTGTACAGGTTTCTCTCTAGTTCCCTGAGCCCCTTCAGGAGTAAGCCTTGACAGAGCTGGGTGTGGCCAAACAAAACAAAACAGCAATAATCATAATTATACTAAAAGACCAGGACATAGTATAATGGTGAGGCCAGACAAATCCAGACACCAAGAATTGCCTCTTGGGTCCCAGAGCCTCTAAGTAGCACTTGGGAGCACCCTATAATAAAAAATAAAATAAATATTTAAAAATGAAATGAACCATTAATAGTAAAATAACTATTCTAAACTAGGTAATTTCTGTGAATGAAAAGAGACTCTAGATAACCAGCTATGTTTTCCTAGATTAAAAAATATTCTTAAGAATGTGATTTTTTCAAAGAGAAAAGGAAGTGAAACTATCACTCACGCACGGGGTGGGGGGGCTGGGGGGTGAGGTGTGGGATGTATACTGTTTTTTTTGTTTGTTTGTTTTTGTTTTTGTTTTTTTTTTGTTTTTATTGGTGGTGGAATATGGGCACTGGTGAAGGGATGGGTGTTTGAGCATTGTATAACTGAGATATAAGCCTGAGAACTTTGTAACTTTCCACTTGGTGACTCAATAAAATAAATTTTAAAAAAAAGAATGTGATTTTTTAAGCCCTCAAACTTATAAGACCTTGACACGGTTGGATTTTGGATGTTTTTATTCATATTAATTTTCGGTAATGAGACTAAGGAATTAAACGCAAAGCAAAATAAATAAATAAATCACTAGTCCCGCCGTGTCTCCGAATCTCCAGAAGGTGGAGGCAGGGAGTCGCTTAGGAAGACGTCAGCCTGGCTCGTTTTCCCACTTCCAGCACCCTCGTTACGGACTTGGATTGTGCGTGGAAGTAGGTATCTCGTTATTTTATCCTTATTCACTTGGACTTGTAGCTCTCCCAGGCAAAAGCAATCCTCAATAGGGCCGGAAAGACAGCGCCACAGGTTGAGCGCAGACGTTGCATGCCAGGGTTCAAGCCTCCTGACATCCCAAGGTCCCCTGAGCACTTCCCAGAGAACCACCCCTCCTCCCCAACACCAAGCTGAAACTAGCCTCTGAGTACTTCCGGGACATGGACCGCCGCCGCTTCCCTCCCCCCAATTGAAAATATTTCCTCAATCTGCTCCCTTTATTAAGAAGGCTTTTTTTTTTTTTTTGTCTTGGGCTTTATCTCACTGGACTTCAGTACCCAGGGACTGAATCCCTTTGAATATTGAAATACCTAGCGGGACTTTAAACCTCTGGGTCAATGAACACAGTCCTGAAGCTGCCATGACAAAATGCCACACAGCCTGGATGGATTTACAGAACCGAAAGTTAATACCCTCACAATTATAGAGAGCAGCGTAGGCGTAGGGTACTTGCCTTGCTCACCTGTGGCAAGTTCTGCTTGTACTCTGGGAACTACGTAAGGTTCCCTGAGCGCTTCCAGGAGCCAGAGGCAGGAGTAAGCCCAAGGCACTGCACAGTGTGGTCCCATACTCCCCTCCTACACAACGTCGTCCCCCCCCCCCCGCCAAAAGCAACAGAAATTGTGCTTGTCCTTCAATCTTATTTTTAGTACTAGTGATTGAACACAGGGTCTCATACACATGAGGCGCAGTTCTACTCTGAGCCAGGACTTCAGCCTAACACAGTTTTTGTTCTGTAGTGCTGAGGGTCAAATTCAGAGTCAGGGGCCTGAGCAATAGTACAGCAGGTAGGGCGTTTGCCTTGCATGAGGCCGACCCGGGTTTGATCCCCAGCATCCCATATGGTCCCCGGAGCACTGCCAGGAATAATTCCTGAGTACAGAGCCAGGAGTAACCCCTGAGCTTCACTGGGTGTGACCCCAAAAGCAAATTCAGAATCAACTATACACACACACACACACATATCACTGTCACTGTCACTGTCATCCCACTGCTCATCAATATGCTCGAGCGGGCACCAGTAACGTCTTGATTGTGAGACTTGTTGTTACTGTTTTTGGCATACCAAATATGCCGCAGGTAGCTTGCCAGGCTCTGTTGTGTGGAGGCAAGCTACTCTCAGTAGCTTGCCAGGCTCTCAGAGAGGGGCGGAGGAATTGAACCTGGGTTGGCCGCATCCAAGGCAAACACCCTACCCACTGTGCTATCAATCCAGCCCATATATACTCTGGTTTCTCTTTAGATCATATATATATATGTATATATATATATTCAAGTATATTGAGTTTAGCATGTCTTACTCTTCATTAAGTTTTCTAAGTCTCAATTCCCTTAACTGAGCAGTGGTGTAAATAATAACAGCTTCACAGAGATGTTGTGGGGTTGAATGAAAAAGTGACAGGCAGGTTAAAACTTTGTAGCATTCTTAGCTCATATTATATTCTCCACAAAGAACATGAAAGAACATAAAACATAAGAGTCACTGCAATGGCAGGCTGGTCTGTTTCACACCATAGGCAGTTGTTTCTCTGAGAAATTCTTGTGAATTTTCTTATGAACTCACCTCACTCCTCCTAACGAGCAAATGGAAAAATGGGGACCAGAGATTGATAAAATAATTTGCCAAAACTCACACCATTAATGAGAAGTAAAGTATAAAGGCAAGTGCTTGGTTTTTGTTTCTTTGTTTTTATTTTTGGGGCACACCTGGCAGTACTCCAGGATCATGATTGGGGCACTCAGAGGTCCATGTATAGTGCCAGGGATCAAACCGCAGGCTTACCTTGTGCAAAGAAAACGCCCTACCCACAGAACTCTCTAACTCTCTCTCCAGAAGGAAGGTTCTTGACCTTCAGCATGAAGGCTTTCTTTTGTTCCTGTGCCTCATTTTCCTTGTCCGCAAAAAGTTGAGGACGGTAAGTCATGTTCTCTGCGTCACCTGGAGATGAGCATTTGCCCAGTGTGTGCAGTGGCTGAATCTCTTCATTTGCATACCTGGGGAGGTTGTTGTTCTAGCCAGTGAACACGTAAACAGCATGGTCTGTTACACCAGGGCACTGACTTGGTTGAATAATGGAGCCAGGCTGGTCTTTTTCAGACCAAAAGGCATTTGCCAATAATACAGTGATAAAAATATTGCTAAAGCAGAGAAAAGATGACCACTCTACCTTTATCTTAACAAATGTTCACAACATCCATAATACTCTGCCTGTGTGTCATACACTCATTTCGTTCTAAACAGATGAGTTTTGCTTTGAAGCTTCATTCTGTGTTGGTTTGTGCACAAGAACTGGAAGGAAAGCTTGAGCCAAGATGCCTGGTTTCACAGCTCTGTCGACAATAGGATGTAACTTTGAGCACAGAAAATGACCTTGTTTTACCTTTTAAGGAAACACAGAGGTCTATAAAAAACAAACTAACAAACTTTGATCAAACGAACAATGAAAATGTTGTAGTTTAGATAACATGTTTCTCTCTTTGTTATCCATCTAATATCCTACATTACAGAAAGTATCCCTCTTGATGTAATTGCACAGGGCTCTTACACTGATTACACATCTTACAATTTTATATTTGCTTTTCTGTTTGAGCAAATTGAGTTTCCCTTCCTGCCCTGAGCAGAGCCCCGGCAGCCGAGACCTCTGGAACCCAGCCACAACCATGCTCAAAGACATTCTCCACACTCGGAGGAGCCTCACGCATGAAGGAACTGGCAGAGGAATCCAGGTGTGCGGGACCCCAGGGCTAAGATCTCCAAGCCTGCTAGGATCGGGACTGGACCTCCTCCACCCAGATCCCCCGTTTCCCAGTATCTAGGCAGCCACACCCACAAACTGCCCCCGGCACCATATAATCCCACCAATGGCCAAGATCCAGATACTATAAAACAAAACTCCCGGAAGCAGTCTCAGGACCTCTTATTGTCTAGTTTCCCCTCTTGGTGAACCCGGCAAGCTACTGAAAGTATCCTGCCTGCATGGAAGAGCCTGGCAAGCTCCTCGTGGAGTATTTGATATGCCAAATACAGTAACAATAACAGGTTTCATTCCCTTGACCCTGAAAGAGCCTCCAATTGTTGGGAAAGGCAAGTACGGAGAGGCTGCTAAAATCTCAGGGTTGGGATGAATGGAGACGTTACGGTACCCACTTGAGCAAATCGATAAACAACAGGATGACAGCGATATAGTGATATATATGTGTGTATATATATGTGTGTATATATATATATTCTCAACCACTGGGTAATACTCTTGATTTCAGTTTTTAAATATCTTTACCTACAGGTTCTAAAGATTTTTAACATTTTGTTTTTGACTGATAAACTCTAATCTGTTTGAATTGATTTTCTCATATGATGTGAGATAAGGATTTTAATATATCTTTTAATATATCTTCTTCCAGATGTTAAACTATTTTTTTTAGTTCCAGTCAGTGAAAAAAATTGTCCTTTTTGGAGGGCGGTAATCTATATATCACTAGTGTTGTGTGACAATATATGTATATATATGTGTATATATATACATATATATGTGTGTATATATGTATATATATACATATATACACATATATATACATATATATCCACCTGTGGTGCTCAGGGGCCATTCCCAAGTGAGGTCCTCAGAGGAGCTTGCAGTACACACACACACACACACACACACACACACACACACACACACACACACCAGCCACTCACTTTGTTTACCTGTGCTCATTATGTCCTTATCTTGATTGTCTAAGTTGCTGTCACTTCAAAATAATCTCCATATATGAGAGAGCAAGTCTTTCCTCTTTGCTCTTCTAGAGTGTCTTGTCTTTTCTATGTCTTTTAGGTTTCCATGTGACATTTAAAATGAGCTCACTGGTTTGCTCTTCAGGCCAGTGTGCTCCCTTGAACACATATCTCTCTTGCTTCTCTCTGTTCCTTTTTTACCTTTGAGCACATTTCCCCTCTCTCTCTGCTCACACCTTTCTATGTTAGTCTGATAATTGTAATGAATTACCTACAATTTACTATTTAGTCTATGTCAACAATACTCTAACCTACAAAGTAAAAAATTTCTGATTCTAGTGTTCTTATCCTGTTGATGTGTCTAAGTTAGCCATTTAGATATTGAAAAGAGGCAGGGAGGATAGACAACTTTCTTTATTCCAAGTCTTAAAAGAAATGTTTCTGGTGTTTTATTTACAGAATGTAAATAAAAGGAGGTTTTTAAAAAGGAGGTGCCTCAAAGGTGTGGAGTGTATGCTTGCGCTCGGGAGCCCTGGGTTTATTTACATGCTTCCCCAAGCACCACTAGATATGTCCCAAACATTAGCACTGTCTGTCACACAGTCATCCGTTGTTCATCGATTTGCTCAAGCAGGCACCAGTAACGTCTCCATTGTGAGACTTGTTACTGTTTTTGGCATATCGAATACGCCATGGGTAGCTTGCCAGGCTCTGCCATGCGGGCAGGATACTCTTAGTAGCTTGCCTAGTTCTAGATAACCAGCTATGTTTTCCTAGATTAAAAAATATTTAAAAGAATGTGAGCTTGCAAGTCTCTCCGAGAGGGATGGAGGAATCGAACCCAGGTCGGCTTTGTGCAAGGCAAATGCCCTACACGCTGTGCTGTCGCCCTGCCCAAACATTAAAAGGAAAAAGAAGTTCTCTACTATTCCTAAATTGTTAAAAGTTTGTGTCAGAAATTTATGTTGAAGTTCTATCAACACAAAAGTAGAGGTTGGGGCTGGAGCAATAGCACAGCGGGTAGGGCGTTTGCCTTGCACAAAGCCGACCCATATTCGATTCCCAACATCCTATATGGTCCCCTGAGCACCACCAGGAATAATCCCTGAGTGCAGAGCCAGGAGTAACCCCTGTGCATTGCCGGGTGTGACCCAAAAGGTGAGCTCATCCTGAGTCTTTCAATCTATGGTGAATTATATTTATCGTGTTTTTTTTTTCAAAAACAATAGTGTTATATGCATATATTGATTTGACCTAGTTAAAATGGAGCACTATCTTTCTTGAGCTTGTTGAATTTGATTTTCTAATATTTTATTCAGGATTCTGAAACCTGTATTTATGTGTCAAATGAATCTATGACTTTCTGTTTTGATGTCTTTTTCTACCTTGGAAACAAAGGTATTATAGCATGTGATTTATAATAAGAAATAAATGTATATACAGAGAAACATTTGAACTTCATCTCCATTTCTGGTTAGAACTGCTAAAAATTCTGGTAAGAGATTCTGAAGGGATATAAGCAATGAAGATGTCTTAATAGTCTAAAGAAATCTTCAAACATCCCTGAGTTTATGTTAATAGATGACTTTTGAGAAGCACTGAAGGATAAGGGCTGGTTGCCAGGGAAACCAGCCACATAATTGGAGGGTTGGAACTTTCAGTTCCACACCCACGAGCCCAGAGGGGAGCTGGAGGTTGAATTTATCACCAATGGTCAGTGGTTTAATCAACCATGTCTATGTAACGAAGCTTCCACCAAAACCCATGAGGGTGTTTTCCGAGAGCCTTGGAATTGGTGACCTGGTGGAGACTGAGGAGCCGCTCCGAGAGCCTGGAACACAGCTCCTCCACAGACGCTTTGCTTTCTGGAAATCTGGCTTTTCCTGAATTAAAATTTGATGTATTTCTTTTGGATCATGCCCAGGAGTGCTGGGGGATGAGTGCTGGGAATTAAAACTGGATCTTCCTATGCAAAGCCTGTGGTGAGCCTGAGGAGCTGACTCTAAACTGGGAGGGGGCCCTGCAAGTGGAGCCCATGCCTAGAGATGCTAGTAAGCAGTTGGCACAGCAAGGTGAGGCCCTAGGATGTGGAGCTGCTCAGGCCTTGCCAGGCAGGTGGCCACAAGGTCACCCGGAAGGTGCTTGGGGCCTCCAGGGAGGCTCCAGAGGGCTTGACCTTGAGGGCCAGAGTGACTGTGCTGATGGGGATGAAACTGGGGTGGGTGCTAGTATGCACCTTAATCACTATAAAATCAGTCCCTGACTTAAAAAAACAAAACAAAACAAAAAGCCAACTTATTTTTTGGACTTTGTTTTTGTTTTGGGAAAATACCTAGATGTGGGGCTGGAGCGATAGCACAGTAGTTAGGCATTCGCCTTTCACGCAGCCGACCCATGTTCAATTCCTCCGTCTCTCTCGGAGAGCCTGGCAAGCTACCGAGAGTATCGCACCCACACAGCAGAGCCTGGCAAGCTACCAGGCATATTGGATATGCCAAAAACAGTAACAATAAGTCTCTCAATGAGAGACGTTACTGGTGCCCGCTCGAACAAATCGATGAACAACGGGATGACAGTGACTTAGATGTGCTCAGTGCTTACCACTCAGATCTGGACCTATCTGGAGTCACCGCCTGGTGGCATTCAAGAGACCATTAGTGGTGCTGGGGATTGAGTCGATGTCGGCCTCATGAAAAACAGATGCTCTATCTGCTGTAGTATCTCTCTGGCCCTAATAAAATATTTTTATAATAAACCAGCAAGCTAGCACAATATGACACTTCTCTAAGTTTTGGGACACAGACATCTAATCAAACTCATCAGGAATGGTGACGTTGAAGAGGTGACAGCAGATCTCTGCTCATCCACAGTTCTCAGGTTCTTCAATATTTTCAACAGTGAAAATATTGAGTAATTAAGGTGCTCAGACACAGAGTTAGCAAATAGAAAATTTAATCGGAAAGTAAGTAGAAGAGAAAGAAACTTCCCTGCAGGGGAGAAACTTAGTATGGGGCTGAGTTAAGTATGGCTATTTGGGTAGGAGGGAAGGGGGTATGGGAAAATTTGATCTTTGTGTTACTTATCAAAGTCTCAGAGGATTGCCATTAGTTTTATTGGAATGTCTTGTTAATTTAGAACCTGTTTGTGTTGCTAAAGTACAATTAGCATCTTTCATTCTCCCTTAGGCCGTGGGGATTCTCTGTTTAAGATCTCTCAGGTTAAACATTCTACCATATGCCCGGATATTGTTCCTTTGTCTCAATCTCCTGTGAGCCCAAGGTCTGGGGCAAAATTTATGGTCTTGGGAAATTATAAACTTCCTCAGTCTCAGAAAGAGCCCAGGAATTTACAGGAAAATTTAAAATATGATAAGGACAGCTAAAATGAAGCTGCTCGGGGGTCATACCCACGGTGATACTACCGTGGGTATGACCCCTGAGGGAAATAAAAGGTGTTAGGATATCACTGTCTCTCCAGCTTTATCAAGATAGTTTTTATTCAAATTTATTGAGAAACATGTGAGGAGAGAGAAAGGAGAAGTGTGTATTCAAGAGAGAACACAGGCTTCTCTAGAGTGGAAATAGGCCAGCAAGGAAACATCGAGACAAGAAGCGAGGCACGTGTTGAAGGGAGAACATGGGTTGAAGAGCAAGCCCCCACCCCTTTTTAAAAGAAAAAAATAATGAATACAGTGCTTGCATTGTGTTCTTGTTGAGGTCAATTCGATTCTGTTCTTTTGTAAGTAATTTACGTTTCTATTGAACTAATGGAAAGTCCCTTTGATCTTTAACTATCAGACCTGGGCAGCTGGGTGAGAAAGGTGACGCGCTGCAGGTTCACCTTCTGCATAGTCAGTGCAGCAAGCTGGCTTTCTTCCTGTTCACTCTACACCAGCGGCAGGGACACAATGGGGCAGGGCAGCCCGTTCCCATCCCGCAGAAAAGAACAGGAGGATCAGCTGGTCTCTGCACACTCTCCTTTACCCCTGCTGGTTCTGTCCACGGACATATTGCTCTCCTCTCTCCTTGAAAAGTGAGCACATATGGGATGGACTGCAGGATTTCCACCCAGCCACACTACGAAAATCTGAACACTCACAAAGCCTTAGAGACAGGATTTACTTCACCTGAGGACCCAGAGGGAGCTCACGTGCTTTGGGTCTAGGCCCAAAACAAAGGCAAGAACTCAGTTTTATAGAATATTGGAAGGGGGGCTGAGGCATCTGCAGGCAGCAAGGAGGGGAGAGTACAGAGCAGAAATTCTCAAGTGTATTAATTGCTTAGCAGGGCTCAGCACCATTGCAAGGACACTCGGTGCTATCTCTGTGGTCACAAGGCAGAGAACTATCTCGAACTTGTCCCACTCGCATCCCACAGTAGCAGTCTGTTCCTGGCAGCCTTTCACTTTCCCAGCTGTTCATGATGGAATGTGGGAGCCATCGGGGCATATTTCCCTCACCATTGGGGAACTAGGTCTATTTTCCTCATCAGAAGCAATCTTCTCCTGATTGGTTTCTAGCAGGAAGTGTCCACCTTTGGTGATCTCTTCTGATTCTCTACTATTGCCATACGGGGAGAAGTTTCCTTGGAGGAGGGGAGGCAGATTTTCCAAAAAGGTGCATGGTTAGATTCGGGTCAGTGTCTTCTCATGGGAATTTCTGATGAATCCATCATTGCCCCTTCCCAAGGACTCCAGCAGACTACTGTGCTAGGGAAACTGAGCCCCAGCCCTTAAGTGGCTGTTGTTATTATTTCTACTAATTCCCTTTATGTAGTCATTTTTGGTCATTCTTGCAATTGATGTAACAGTAATGATACTGTTAATAATAATAAGAGCTGTAGTCATAGCAGTGGCATATATCCAGGAATTACTCTGTGCCAAACAATATATTGAGTCTTGGCATGAATAATCTCATTGGTATATATATACAACTTTGAGATTTTTTTGATTTTAGTAAGGTAATATATGACATAAACTGAATAGGATGGACCAGGGTTTGAGCGACAACATGCAATCAAAATTTTACACATGCAATGAAAGCAATAATATTGAATAATTATATAGAAATTATATACATAGCCTAAAAGCATTTAAGGTTACATTTAAGGAGATATACAATCAGATTAGGCTGGGTTTGGGCTCTAAAAGATTTAAGGAAATTTGCTGTTTAGCCGGGGGTGTGGCTTCGTGCTAGAACACTTATCTTTCTTTCTTATGTGAGGCCCTGGATTTGGTTCTAGGCACTGCCTAAACAAGTAAAGGCAAGAAAAAGAAACTTATTGTTTAAAAAGAAATTTAGATTCAGGAACTAAAGATAAGGACTTATGGACCTGCAGCATAATTATTTCTCAGACAATAAAATTAAGACTACAGATCAATAAGGATCTGGACTTGTTCAGTGTATTTGTGAAATACTTCCATTACTTTGTTTAATCATTTTAGCAGCTCTGTTGAAAGTCAATTGACCTTGTAAGTTTGTCTATTCTGCTTTCTGGATCTATTTACTAACCTCACACCAATGCCATATTATTAATTTCTGTGGTTTGCAGAGAAACTTAAAAACTTGTTAATCCACCACATTTGTTCTTTCTGTTTTTATCCTTCTAAGTTCACTGCATTTTTATATTAATGTTATTGTCAACTTGAATTCCACAGAAGTTTGTCAGTTGTTTGTTTTTGATATAAAGGTATGCCCAGAAAGCCACAGAGGAAAAAAAAAGGCAAGCTTAACTCAAATAATTAAATCAAGTAGCATAATTAAAAATTCACATATGAAATGAATAGCCTTCATATACACAAACAATAGCTTCCTAAAAAAGAAAATAGGAAAAAATCCTATTTATAATAGCTACAAAGGTAGAATATTAAACATATATTTGACCAACGTGTACAAATCTATATGAGAGAAACAAAAAATTCTCATAAAAGAGAAAAATTAATATTGATAGAAGAAATACAATCCCTTCGGAAGGGATTGGTGCTGGAATATTGTATGCCTGAAACCCAAACATAAGTAAGTTTGTAATTCATGGTAAATTACATTTTTTTTAAAAAAAGTAACAAGCACATGAACAGAAAGAAGGAAAGGGCCTGGGAATACTGCTCAGTGATACAACACCTACCTTGTATGCATGAAACTACAAGTTAGTTCCTCAGCACCACCCCACACTGCCACCAAATGAGATCCCTCCAGCTCTGCTGTGTGATTCCCCCAATGTGGCACTAGTCAACGATGCTAAGCAAACCACAACCAAATGTATGACTCCACGCACACTACAAACACAAAAAGGAAGAGCGTGTGGGAAAGAAAAACACTACCTGAATATTGTGAGTGTGGGAAAAAGAGACACTATTTGTATATCATATAGAAGAAAGTCACCATCATAAATATTCCACTTCTCTCTAAATTTATTTCTAAATTGAACTTAGTAGTTCTCCAAATTCCAGGGTTCTTTTTATGGAATAAAAAAGAGATTTATATTGAGCATCATTTAGAAAAATATTCAAGGACAATAAGAAATTCTAAAAAGATGGGACTTCACGCCAGGCTGTTTTCACTTGGGGCATTCCAGAGGAGGGCAGGTGAGAACCTTCCCTGCCCCAAGGAACCCAGCCCCATTTTCCATAATTACCACACCATATTTGATGGAGTTTAGACAGTAGGCAATAAATTATATATATGTATGTATGTATGTATATACTCTCAGAGAGCCTGGCAAGCTACCGAGAGTATCCCACCTGCACAGGAAGAGCCTGGCAAGCTACCCATGGCGTATTCAATATGCCAAAAACAGTAACGATAGGTCTCATTCTCCTGACCCTGAAAGGGCCTCCAATCATTGGGAAAGACGAGTAAGGAGAGGCTGCTAAAATCTCAAGGCTGGGAGGAATAGAGACATTACTGGTGCCCGCTCAAGTAAATCAATGAACAATGGGATGACAGTGATACAGTGATACAGTGATACTAAAAAGATAATTTGTAAGAA
The DNA here is from genome assembly GCF_027595985.1 of Sorex araneus. Lineage (NCBI taxonomy): Eukaryota > Metazoa > Chordata > Mammalia > Eulipotyphla > Soricidae > Sorex > Sorex araneus. Next base: position 162,726,632 of record NC_073305.1, on the reverse strand, counting down.
GGCACTAATTAACATTTTCCATAATGAAATAAAAGTACAAAAGATCTACCATTAAAATTGTACTCTAGCACATAAATATAAAGGTATGGCAGTTGGATAGAATAGAAAATTTGGAACTAGAGCTTTGTTACTGTAAAGACGGCTTTTCAGTTAAGGCAATTATTTGAAGTCACTGTTATCAAGTCACTGGAATTTTTTTTTTTTTTTTTTTTTTTTTTTTTTTTTTTTTTGCTCTTTGGGTCACACCCGGTGATGCTTAGGGCTTACTCCTGGCTCTGCACTCAGAAATCACTCATGGCGGTGCTTGGGGGACCATATGGGATTCTGGGAATCGAACCCGAGTCATCTGCGTGCCCTACCCTCTTGTTCTATTGCTTCAGCCCCGTCACTGAAATTTTTATAAATTTTATATAGCATAAGACAACAGGTTGACCATTTGGAAAAAGATAAAACCAGATTTATGTCTCATACCATGTAGAGTAATAAACTCCAAATGTGTCAGCGGTGTAAATGTAAAAAGTGAAACCATAAAAATACTAAAATAAAACTAGTGAATCCAGCTTTAACGTGGGTGTAGAGAAATGCTTCCTATGGTTGAAAGTCCAGATGTAGCCAAAGAAAGACGGACATATTTGATTACATAAAAATAAAAACCATTTGCATGGCAAATTATCACAAATAAAATCAAATTCAGGCTGACAATCTGGGAAAAAAATATTTCCAGTACATGTAATAAAAGTTCAATATGCTTGCTATACTAAAGGCTTTTTCAAAAGTAAAATGAAAAAAGTTAACAAAGAGGGGCTGGAGTGATACTACAGCGGGTAGGGCGTTTGCCTTGCACGCAGCCAACCGGGGTTCGATTCCCAGCATCCCATATGGTTCACTGAGCACCCGCCAGGAGTGATTCCTGAGTGCAGAGCCAGGAGTCAGCCCTGAGCATTGCTGGGTGTGACCCAAAAAGAAAAAAAATATATTAACAAAGATATGAAGAGAATTTATCAAAGTAAAAACATATATATAACAACAATCTTTAAAAGTATGAAAAGAAACTAGACCTAATCATAATAAAATGGACTAAGAGAAAATTGCAATAGTATTTTTCATTTCACCTATCATATTGGAAAAAGTATATAACATTTTCAGTCTTTGGCAAAATTAGGGGGAATAGGCACTCTCTAATACTGTTGTGAGATTTCAAATTTACACAATTCTCTTAGAGGGGATATTGGCAATATTTAACAAAAATACGGTTGCATTTACCTTATCATCTCTGGTTCCCACTTTTTTTATGGGAGGTTATATTTGTATAATTGTATCTTTTCAGATATTTTATTTTTCTCCCCCCTTGTTATTTTGAAGCTTTTCCTTTTGTTTTCTGTGATTTATTTATTATTTATTTATTTATTTATTGCCTTTTGGGTCACACCCGGCAATGCTCAGGGGTTACTCCTGGCTCATGCACTCAGGAATTACTCCTGGTGGTGCTCGGGGGACCATATGGGATGCTGGGAATTGAACCCAGGTTGGTTTCATGCAAGGCAAACACCCTACCTGCTGTGCTATCACTCCAGCCCCTATCCTTTGTGATTTAGAAATTTGATTATGATGTATCTCAGTGTGTTACTTTTTTTGTGTCGTTCTTTGTCTATGAAAAAATATGAAGTTTATAGATTACTTTCTATTTATCTAGAATCTTTTTGGAAATCTGGATTGATGTCTTTGTCTCATCAACTTTGAAAAATTCAAGAATTTTATTGAATTTCTGGGACTACAACTACCAGGAAGTTATGCTCTGCTTCTCTCTCTCTCTCTCTCTCTCTCTCTCTCTCTCTCTCTCTCCCCTCTCTCCTCTCTCTTTCTCTCTCCCTCTTTGTCTCTCTCTCTTTCTCTCTTTCCTTTTCTTTCTCCCTTCCTCCCCTTTCCCTTTGTCTATCTCTCTTCTTTGTGTTTTATGGTAAATTTTATTGACTTACTTTCAATCTGCAAATAATATGAAGCTTATGGTGAACTAAATTTGATCATAAACCCACCCAGACTGTCTCCATCTCTGAAGCTGCATAATTTATTTCTAGCATTTTCCCTTGGGTTCTTAGTCGTAGTTTTACTTCTCTTCTAATTTTTTCTTTACTGAAGTTTTTCCCAGTTTAACTATATCCATTAACTAACATTAATCAGTTATTTTTAAGTCTCTATCAGATCATTTCAATGTCTTGGCCATACCTAGTTGGCTTTTTAAAAGAAAATTTTTTATTTTATAAGTTAGTTCACAATATTTGATTACATTTAATATTCAAACACCAATCCCACCACCATTACACCTTCCCACAACCAAATTCGGGATGTTTCCAACCTAAACCCCAATCCCTGTCCCAAAATACAACCAAAAGAATATATTTTGTATTGTCTACTATGAAGAACTGCTGAACATGCTTACAAAAAATTGTTCATATAGGAAACAATGTGAAGAGTGTTCTATTTTGGCAGGAGCCATTAAGACATTCATTCTATAGGATATCACGAACGTGTTGTTAAAGTTTGGGTGATGTGAGCTTTGGTATATATATCTGAAAATATGTATATATGCATATACATATATAGTTCCCTTTGATTTGTTGCCTACTCTCTGAACCCCATCAAATAAGATGTGGTAATTATGGAGAATGGGTAGGGAGTGGCTTATGATGTATCACACGGTCCAGGAATATGTTCACTCGTATGTGAGGCTCATTCTGAGCATGTGGGGAGCAGCCTGGAGCATGGCGGCAGCTGGATTGTGAAGTTCAGCTGCCGGGACTGGGTCCCTTGGGGCAGGGAGGGCTCTCACCTGTTCCCCTCTGGGGCGCCCCGAGTGAAGCCAATCTGGCATGGAGTCCAGTGGCCTGGCTATGGGGGCCTCATGTTATGCTTCCTTCCGGGAGAAGCAGCTGTGTGATCTGGATGGTGGCCGATGACGAGATTACCTGGTGCCGGCAGGAGGTGGCTTATGGGAGTGACTCCCTAGTTGGCTTAATTGCTTATTTTCTTTCTCAACAGGTTGTGTTTCCTTGCTTTTTCACATGCCTCAAGTTTTGGGGGGTGTTTTTCATTTGTTGTTTTTGGTTAAATAACAGGTATTATCTGAGTGAAACTTGAAGAGGACTAAAATACATAAATATTATATCCAGAAAGGAGCACATCTTTTTTTTTTTTCCTTTAGGCTGTTAATGTTGAGAGTTAGTTAAATTAGTAGCTAAACTGGGCCTGGACTTGTTATTTTAGCTAGATTTAGTTCACCATAGGCTTCATAGTATTCACAGGTTTGAATCAGAACATTGCCTTTGATATGCTTTGACTCTGTATGACTGAATAGTTTGTTGTAGTTCTGGTCTGCCCTTAAGCTTTAGCAAACCTCTCATTTATACAATAGTGGGAAGGGGTCTCTCAGTCCTTCTTTGTGTGTGTGTGGGGGGGATTATTTATATATAATTTAAAAAAAATTTTATTGAATCACTGTGAGATAAACCCTTGCAAAGCTGTTCATGATTAGGTTTTAGTCATCCAGTGTTCCAACACCCATCCCTCCACCTGTGTACATTTCCCAGCACTAGTGTCCCCCAGTTTCCCTTCCATCACCCCTAACCCAGCTTCTATCTCTTCTCTCCCCCACCCTCTCTCTTTGGGCATTGTGGCTCACAGTATAGATACTCTCTCATTTCTTCTTACTCCAATTATAAGCCTATGCCCAAGTATAAACTTAAACCTATAAACCTACACTCAGACCAAGACCCAGAATTCCTATGGGGTTATATCTGTTCTCTTGCCCTGACCTTGGATTTCAGCAAGCCCTGTGTACCCCAATCAGGTATCTTTCGGCTGTCATTTTTTTTAAAAAATTATTATTGTTTTGTGTTTTGGCCACTCGCAGCTGTGCTGGGGGCTTACTCCTGACTCTGCACTCGGGAATCACTCCTGGTGGTTCTAGGGGGTACCATATAACAGCACCCCCGTCTTGCCCCCAGCCTTCCTTATGATCCTATGGACAGCCTATGGAAAAGAGTTGGCAAGTAAGTATAAAGTCCCTTGGACTTTCATTCCCAAGAATTTTAATTTTCCATGTCAACCCCTATGCTATCTTTAAAATTGTGTCAGTTCAATTGTTTTCAGTTTACCGGTATCTGTGTAAGTTCCTTCTCTCCCCAGTGTTCTGCAAGATAAAAGCAATTATAGGGACTTTCTGTTCTAGAAAGGTTAAAGGTTGTTTTGCCTCCAGGGGGAGAGTGAGAAAGGGGGGCTATACCCGGGATATTGGTGGGGGGAATGTGCACTGGTGGAGGGATGGGTGTTTGATCATTGTGAGATTGTAACCGAAACATGAAAGCTAGTAACTATCTCATGGTGATTCAATAAAATAAAAAAAATAAATAAAATAAAAAAAAAGAAAGAAAGTTTGTTTTGATTTTGGTGTGTGGGGGGCTCTTAAATTAATTGTGAGGTTTTTAATCATCTTGCATTTAGGGTCACACTTGTTTCAATTTCGCATTTTGTCCATTTGAATGGAATAAGTTTAAAATCTCTGCATGAGAAGTTTAGGATTTTGAGCATGTAAATCTCTCTCTCTCTCTCTCTCTCTCTCTCTCTCTCTCTCTCTCTCTCTCTCTCTCTCTCTCTCTCTCTGCCTCTCTCCGCCTGCCCCCTGTCTCCTTGTGCCCCATGTACCTATTTTTTATTGAATGTCAGCATTATACTTGTAAAGTTATGGGGAAAAATTAGTGCATACTTCAAAGGATGTTATCTCTCTCCCCAGGAAACTTATGGTTGTTTCTAACAATAGACTTGGTTGTGAGCTGGAGTGATAGCACGGGGGTAGGGTGTTTGCCTTGCATGCAGCTTGCCCAGGTTCGATTCCTCCGCCCCTCTCAGAGAGCCCGGCAAGCTACTGAGAGTATCTCGCCCGCACGGCAGAGCCTGGCAAGCTACCCGTGGCATATTCGATATGCCAAAATCAGTAACAAGTCTCACTGGAGACGTCACTGGTGCCCACTTGAGGAAATTAAGGAACAACAGGATGACAGTGACAGTGACAGTGAGCTAGTACTTTGAGTAGCTAGTTCCTTCATTCAATAAGAAGAGATTAAAGAGGAGTTGCAATTTTAATGAAAACCCACTTATCTCTGAACCACGTTTAGGCCTGGTAAAGCCATTTAGTTTCGCAGCCCACAGTAAAGGCTCTGTAGCAAACCTATCCCACTTACAGAGCCATCGAACTGATTCATTTTACCTGAGGAATTATCAAAAGCACCTGTAAGAGTTGAGCCACTTCCTTTAAAATTCACATATCTCTCCATGGTAAAATTATTCAGCTTAAAATAAAATATCTGGGGGCTGGAGTGATAGCACAGTGGGTAGGGCATTTGCCTTGCACACGGCCGACCCAGGTTCGATTCCCAGCATCCCATATGGTCCCCTGAGCACCGCCAGGAGTAATTTCTGAGTGCAAAGCCAGGAGTAACCCCTGTGCATTGCTAGGTGTGACCCCAAAAGCAAAAAACAAAAAAAAAATTTAAATTAAAATAAAATAAAATAAAATATCTGGCTATGCTTTACCCATATTCTCCAGATCTTCTCCATAGATCTCTCTTAGTAGCTTTCAACGTCTTCAAGATTTTAAAAAATCCTGTTACTCATTGATTTGCTCGAGCGGGCACCAGTAATGTCTCCATCGTGAGATTTGTTACTGTTTTTGGCATATCGAGTACGCCATGGGTAGCTTGCCAGGCTTTGCCATGCAGGCGGGATACTCTCGGTAGCTTGCCATGCAGGTGGGATGGTTTATTAATACTTAAAAAAATTAAGATATAAAGATCTAAAATTGAAACCACAAGCTTCATTAGCAAGAGAAAATTTTAAATGTATACTTTAAATGAGTGATTGATCACCAGAACTATTTTTAAAGGCCCATCGAGTTCACAAATAACAAAAGGCAGCATAAGCTATCCTGGCAATGATAGAATGATAGACTCTAAACAGCACCATTAGTATTGCTGATCCCCTGAACCCACATCTATTAGCTCATGCTTATTAGTGTGACAGGTTTGAATGTCATGAGACTGAATACTTAGAACTTTCAGAAACAATTTTTAAAAATTGTTTTTATGGGGCTAGAGCGATAGCACAGCGGGTAGGGCATTTGCCTTGCATGCAGCCGACCGGAATTCGATTCCCAGCATCCCATATGGTCCCCTGTGCATCACCAGGGGTAGTTTCTGAGTGCAGAGCCAGGAGTAACCCTTATGCATTGCCGGATGTGACCCAAAAAGAAAAAAAATTTTGAAATACTTAAAAATAAGAAAAAACACAGGGGTTGAGGAGAGTTGACAGTGAATAGGGCACTTGCTCTGCATGCGGCCAACCTGGGTTCAATTCCTGGAAGTCTGAGCACTGCCAGGAATGATTCCTGAGTGCAGAGATAGGAGGTACTCTTGAACATTGCTGGGTGTGGCCCCCAAAAACAAAACAAAATTCTGTTATATTAAAGTCAATGTAATTGTACAAGAGACTTTTGTATATCCATTTCTCAGAGACAGCAGCTCTTAATATTTTACATTTGTTGTTTACCATTTGTTCTCTCTAGTCTTGTGTGAGTAAGTTAAAGCTATTGAGTACTTGAAATATTAGTTTGAAAACATGAAATTTTTATTTAATTTGAATACAGATTTGCATGTGACATTCAATTTAATTATTGAGAGAAAATTTAAATTTGTTTAGAACAACTTGGTTATGTAAAACTGTATTCCAAAAAGGTTAATTTTATTATATCTAAATATAGACCAAGGATTTCTGGTAAAAATTTAGCATCCAAATTGAGCTATATATATAAAATACAGGTTTCAAAGACTTTGTATTAAAAAAAGAATATTGGGGCTGGAGCAATAGCACAGCAGGTAGGGTGTTTGCCTTGCATGCGGCCGACCTGGGTTCAATTCCCAGCATCCCATATGGTCCCTCGAGCACCACCAGGAGTAATTCCTGAGTGCATGAGCCAGGAGTAATCCCTGTGCATCACCGAGTGTGATCCAAAAAGAAAAAAAAAAGTTAAATATTTTAGTGGTGATTTTTTAATGTTGATTAAGGCTTAAATGAGATATTTTGAATATAATGGATTAACTAAAATATATTATTGAAATTAATTTTACCTGTTTGTCTTTATTTAACATTTTAAATTTATTTGATATTATTTACAATAGTACAACATTATCGTTTTGCATGTTCAGTGTTGTTACTCACATCTGCCACTAGAGTACCAGGATCCCCTCACCACTATCCCAAGGTCCTCTTTCTTCTCCACAGCACCCTCAGATCATAGTTCTGTTACCATAACTCATAAGCTATTTGCCCTTATTATTTAAAAGCTGTTTAGTTTGTGGTTTGGGCTGGTTTCAATGCTTCTCTTGGAAGTGCTCATAGTTCCATGGTTTTTCAGGGGATGGAATTCAGACCTCCTTTATGCAAAGCATATGCTCCAGCCCAGTATGAACTATTGCTCCTGTCCTGCCTTAATTTTTTAATATGGCTACCGGTGTATTTAAAATTACATCTTTATCTTGACTTTTATTTGTTTCCTTTTATTCTCTCCCTCCCACCCCTTCATTGTTGACGTCAATGATGTTTTTGTTATCACCAAGGGTCCACACACACCTGATTGTATTTCTTAAACATTTTTAACACTGGTGCCCCCTGGGAATAGGACATGAGCTATAGAATCCACACACTTGGCCATGGTACTCCCCGAAGCTCACGGTCTTTAACTGTGGGGCTTGCACATCAGTTTGCCAGGGCATGTTCTCTTGGTTAAGGCATACAAGCTACAGGGGTCACACACATGCTTGCTAAAGTCACCTTTCCTGGCCAGTGGCACTCACATATCCTGTTAACTGAAGTTATTACCTTTTCTGTGGTGCATACACACACTTGAATGGATGGTGCAACTGAAAATCCTTTGTAGTTCCAGGAATCAGAGACAGACAGAGACAACAGGCTGAGACAGCATATCAGCCAGGGTCATGCTTGGTGCCTAAGGGACATGGATATGAACTGGGGTTCATATCCTTGCAAGGCAGGTACTCTAAGCAACTGTGCTGTTCCTCCAAGTCCAATCTCTCATGGTTTCTAATGGAGAAAAACATTCATCTATTTGATTTTTTTAGCAGAGAGAGCGGGGATTATAGCCTGCAATTCCCAGGGGTATGATCACTGTCTCTACACTCAGGAATTATTCCTGGTGGTGCTGGGGGGACCCATGGGATACCAAGGTTCAAACCTGGGTCCAGCACATGCAAGGCAAGTGCCATACCTGCTGTACAATCGCTCCTGCCCTGCTTATCCACTGAAAGTGAATAGAAAATAACTGCTTTGTTTTTTTTTAAATTTTTATTTGCGAATCACCGTGAGGTACAGTTACAAACTTATGAACTTTCATGTTTGCATTTTGTTTACATCCCTCCACAACTGCCCATTCTCTTCCACCAATTATCCCAGTATCCCTCCCACCCTCCCACCCCATACCCTCCACCCACCCCACCTCTGTGGCAGGACATTCCCTTTTGTTCTCTCTCTCTCCTTTTGGGTGTTGTGGCTTGCAATAGAGTCACTGAGTGGCATCGTGTTTGGTCTATAGTCTATTTTCAGAGTGCATCTCCTATCCCGTGCAGGTCCTCAAACCACACTTTACCTGGTGTTCCTTTCTCTATCTGAGCTGCCTCTTCCTCCAGCATGTGAGGCCAGCTTCTAAGCCATGGAGCCAACCTCCTGGTACTTATCTCTACTATTCTTGGGTGTTAGTCTCCTATTCTGTTATTTTATATTCCACAGATGACTGCAATCTTTCTATGTCTGTCTCTCTCTTTCTAACTCATTTCACTTACTTCTTTGTTTTTATCTGGGAGCCATACCTGCTAGTGCCTAGGGACTGCTCCTGGCTTAGTGTTCAGGGCTTATTTCTAGCAGTGGTTGGGGGACAATGAGGTGTAAGCATGGAACTCAGGCCTCCTACCCACAAAGCTTATGCTCAGCCCTTTAAGCTATCTCTCTGACCCAGGAGCAGCTAACTTACCCATTTATCTCTAAATCTTTTTAGTATGTAGTTTTTAAGGAAAAAAGAAACTTTTCCTGTACCATCATAATGATGTAGATTTTCTTTTTGCTCTATAGACCTTAATGTCAAAAAATGAATGATCATGTGTCATTTCATAATTGCTTTCTTTTAGCAAGAATTTGACTGGGGGCAAAAAGTGGCCTTGAAGAATCTTTATCACACTAATTTTCAGCAAGCTATAAAATACTTTCATATATTCAAGAGATAGCTGGAGGCTTATTGCAAAGAAGAAAAGAACAGACACTGTTCTCCCGGATCTTAAATCCCCTGAGGAGGCAGGAGTTTGGAATTTTCTACCTGCACTTTCCATGTTGCCTATTAAAATGGCTTTTCTAAAAAGACATGCACTCTTAAATGTCATGATCAAACATTTTGACTATCTAATACATTGTTTGAACATAAAGATGGGATGTGCAGGAGCACTTGGTGGAGAGTGTGGTGTTGGCACATTATATGTAAAAAGTCCCATCATTAACAATACTGTAAGGCACAGCACCTAAGGAAAAAAATATTTTAAAAGGCATGTGAAAAACTGATACTGAGCTTCTTTACTTCCCTGTTGGCTCACATGTCATTAGTAGAAGGAAAAAAATGACTTTAATATAGTATTCTTGCAACATAACACAATTTAAGAGTTTTTAACATTTTCTGGGCTGGAGGGACAGCACAGCGGTTGGGCATTCGCCTTTCATGAGGCCGACCCGATTTTGATTCCTCCGCCCCTCTCGGAGAGCCCGGCAAGCTACCGGGAGTATCGAGCCCGAGCGGCAGAGCCTGGCAAGCTACCCGTGCGTATTGGATATGCCAAAAACAGTAACAATAAGTCTCTCTGGTGCCCGCTCGAACAAATCGATGAGCAATGGGATGACAGTGATAGTGACAGTGACAACATTTTCTAGTTAGGAGGCCCTCAGCCCTTTAAAAAAAAAGGGGGGGCATTAAAATAGATTTCATACTGACTAAAAAAGTTTGGTTTCAAAGTTAAAGCAAACAAACCATGTGTATATTTGTGTATCTTAGGACTGGAGTGATAGCACAGCGAGAAGGGCGTTTGCCCTTGCACATGGCCGACCCGGGTTCCATTACTCCGTTCCTCTTGTCCCTCTTGGAGGGCCCGACAAGCTACAGAGAGTATCCCACCCACAGGGCAGAGCCTGTGGTGTATTTGATATGCAAAAAACAGTAACAACAAGTCTCACAATGGAGACGTTACTGGCGCCCACTCGAGCAAGTCAATGAACAACAGGACAACAGTGCTACAGTGCGACAGTGCTATGGGTACACAGATATGGTCAAACTTATGAGCATGTAAAGCAGGAAGATCCATACAACTTGGTTTCAGAAGTGGGCCTGGGGGCTTACAGATCTAGGCTGGTTAGTTGGCACCTCAGGCACTACTTTTTTTTTTTTTTTTTGCTTTTTTTGGGTCACACCTGGCGATGCACAGGGGTTACTCCTGGCTCTGCACTCAGGAATTACCCCTGGCCGTGCTCAGGGGACCATATGGGATGCTGGGATTTGAACCCGGGTCGGCCGCGTGCAAGGCAAACGCCCTACCCGCTATGCTATCTCTCCAGCCCCTCAGGCACTACTTTTATGTTAAGTTAAATTTACTCTTCCCCTTCCCTCTGTTGATGTCCTGATGATCAGGAAATCGCACACATGCTCAGTTGTGGTACTTGCACATTTTTGGTTGGGATCTTGCCAAGGATCAAACCTCAGATTGTGGTACTCACCCAATTGCAGTGCTTGTCAGGGCTTATACCCCTTTAGTTGTCGTGTTTGAACCTGTACTAGCCAGGAATTGTATGCTTTATTATTATTTGGCTTTGTGTGTTTGCTTTTGGCCACACCTGGCTGTGTGCAGGGCTTACTCCTGGTTCTGTGCTCAGGGATCAACCCAGTGGGGCTTAGGGAACCATACAGGGTGCCAGGGCATCTGAATTGGCCATGTGCATGGGAATGCTTTACCCACTGTACTATCTCTATGGGCCCCAGTAGTTGTTCATTTAGTTGTGATGTTCACACATGTCTCATTGGGATGGGGGAGAGGTGTGTCAAGCTCCTGGCTATGATGCTTGCAGATCTCTTTAGTTGTGGTAATTGCTGTGGTCACAAATTTTAGTCACAGTGCTTACCTACACCTGGCAACACTGCAGCCAAAAATCATTGCTAGCACTAGGGATCACAGACAGCAGAGCTGCCAGGCACAGACAGCAGAATTATCACAATCATGCTTAGCACTTGTGGGTAGCACTGGAAATTGGACTGTAGTCACCGAGCCAGTGGCTGGACATGAGCTCCACCAAGTGAAAATCCTGAGTGCAGAGCCAGGAGTAACCCCTGAGCATCGCCAGTACAGGGGACTTTATCCCAGAGTATCTAATCCACTAGTATGGGTAATATTAGATGAGAAATAGGGAAAAGGAGAGCAGGCAGAGACATTGTTGGAAGGAGGCAAAGGATTAGGAAAAAAAGCTTTCTTTTGAAGAGTTAGAAGAAAATATAGTTTCGAAGAAATTAAAGAAAGATAAAAAATAAGCAAGGAGTGGCAGAAACTTTATTTTTATTTTGGTAAAGACTTAAGAATCTACTAGTGGGGCTGGAGCAATAGTACAGTGTTAGGGTGCCTGCTTAGCACACAGCTGATCCAGGTCCCATCTCTGGTACCACATATGGTCCCCTGAGCACCATCAGGAGTGATTCCTGACCACAGGCTTAAGCATAGAGCATAGGGTAAGTCCTGGACACCGCTGGGTGTGACCCCAAAAGAGATGACTCTACTAGTGGGTAAGAACAGAATACATATCTCGGGTCCTGGCATTGCCTGCATGACTAGGTGACTTTAAGAACCAAGAGTTGAATAAGTATAGGTGACTTTAAGAACCAAGAGTTGAATAAGTATAAGAAAGCATCATGAATTATTTCCATAAAGGGTCAGTTAAGTACTTTACGCATTTTCAGAACATAAATTCTATACAGTGATCCTTTTGATGTTTTAGGATGAAAGTATATATGAATAATATACAAATTAATGTGTCTAGACTATGTCACAATAAAAATTTACAAAAACAGGCTACAGGTCAGATTTAGTCCATGGTCCCAGTTTGCCCAGCTCTGAGTTAAATCAACATCTAACCTAGACTTAATCATGTGTATGAAGTATAGTTTTGAGAGTTTCCAATATCCTTCACTTTATTCTAGTCCTAATAAAGCCTGATTTGTTGATAAAAACAAAAACCAAACAGACCCAGTTTCCAGGATGTCCAGTACTGACATGGTGGGCGTCACTGTTCTAAGAGCACATTGTTCTCTATAGAGTGGGAGGCTGTCCCCTGAGACAACAGGATTAATAAACAGTAAACAGGGCAAGAGGATTTGTGGTGGGCTCCATTTATTCCATTTCCTTCACAGAAAACAACTTGCTGTCTTCAGGAGCAATTGAAGTACATTGTGTGTAAGTACATTGAATTAGTTGTCTGATGAACTTTCATAAAGTATGAAACTAAATGACAAACCCTGCCTATGATCAGGAAATGAAAATTTACTTTTAGATAGAATACCAACCACCACACCTGACTTCCAGAATGAAATAACATAGTAGTCTAGGTTTCACTATAAGATCATTCCTGAAGTCATACATGTGTCCCTTAACAATGTCTCGATCAACAACATATGTGATGTACAACCTACACAACCACAGATGTGATGGTGGTCCGTATAGCCTACGTGTGTTGTGGGATCTGCCACCCAAGTTTGTGTAATTATACTCTAAAGCATAGTTCATACAATGGCCAAAGTATCAATAAAGCATTAAAAATTATCGAATACATCCCGGTTGTTAAATAACACACAATTAGAATTAGAATGAATTGGGATTTGTGACCTTATTACATGGTAGGCGAAAATCCTCTACTTTGTTTCAGAAGAGTTTTCTCAAACACAGCACTCCTACTCTTCCCCAATATTATTTGAATAAAACCCTTTCATTCTCTTCTATCTGTTGTATGCACACTGCTTACCATCTCTCTGTATTAGTTTCTAGAAGGAATAAAACAGGACTTTCTACACTGAGTGGGAAAGAAGACAATGCTATTCTGTGCAGGTGTTGGGGCAGGGGAATGGCAGCTTCTCAGGTTTCAGTTCAACCTTTACATCAGGGAAGTCTGCAGCCAATTTTCCCCACCTTGGATTACCTGGGGGCCCACACAATCTGCCTCTGCAAGTATTTAAATTTTTACCTATTGTTCAGATTCATCATATTCCTCCTATTAAAATAATGTTTATCTCACCTGTGAAATAATAGCCTAATCTACTGCATTAAGGAGCATTTGATTCTTTCCTGAACTTATTAGCAGCATAAAGAAAACTGGGTCTATTAAAGTGGTTCTCAAACTTAAATGTTTGTTACAATCACCAAGAGGGATTGTTAAACTATGACTTAGTGGACTTTATCCCAGAGTATCTAATCCACTAGCTCTGTGGTAGAGCTTGAGAAGCCTTATTTTTTAACAATTCCCCATGTGAAACTATTGTGCTGGTCCCAAAGTTATTTGTTCTAGTAGAACTCTCTGAGGTGAATGGTGATGCTCTTCTTTCCTCTGATATAAAAGGAGAAAGAAGGTGTATCTCAGTTAGTACCACTTCACTGGTTATAAGTAGAGATCAGAAGACTGCACGACTGGACCAGAGTGATAGTACAGCAGGTAGGGCGTTTGCCTTGCACGTGGCCGACCTCAGCTCTCCACATGGTTCCCGAGCTCCACCAAATGAAAATCCTGAGTGCAGAGCCAGGAGTAACCCCTGAGCATCACCAGGTGTGCACAAAAAGCAAAAAAAAAAAAAAAAAAAGAAGAAGAAGAAAAGAAAAAGAAAAAAACCCACCCAACTACACTACTGAATGGAACTCATCAGTGTATTGACACCAGGCTTGAACACATGGTTTAAAACTGTTCACTGATAGCACTAGAGGAACAGTACAGGCGTAAGACATTTGCTTGCATGTGCCCAACCCTCATTTAATCCCTAAAAACAGAGCCAGGAGTAATCCTGAGCACTGCTGATGAATCCCCCACAGCACTTCCCCCTCCCCCCAAAAAAAGTTGACTGAAAGCAGCGTAAGGATAACCTATCACTGAGATGAAATACTGTCAGTTGGACCCAATGCCAGATTCATCTTTCTAAGAGTTTGTCAGATCCTTTTAAAGAAATATTGGAAGTTAAATGCTTCTTTAGTACTAGGAGAATTATTTACTCATTCTTTTATTTTTCTGCTATGTGCTGTGACAAATAATGTTGCAAGTAAAAAGAGATTTTTAATAGTTACTTGGTGTGTCGTGACTTGTATACAATAAGACAATTCATTTAATATCATTTCTTTATCATAAAAAGTGTGACATTTTAATTTCTTCACTCGAGGAACAATTTATCAACAGATATTTTTGACAGAAGAATAAATTTCAACATTAGAAAATAGAGTTCACTTCTTGCCTAATCTGTTGCCTCAGTCAGGGAGAAATGACTTGGTGCTGGGAATTCCAGGAGGAGTGGGAGGGAAGGAAGGGTTTAGGTGTTCCAAAAAAGTGCTTGAGGAAGAGGTGCAGTTTTGCCAGGAAACTTAGGCCCAGGACTCTGCTTAGCACCAGGTGATAAATCATTGTCTGTACCAGAATGTGCAGCCTGATGGACAAATGGACAGAGACCCACCCTCCAGCCTACAAATCAAGCCAGATACATGAATATGATTCTGCTATCACTGTATCACTGTATCACTGTCATCCCATTGCTCATCGATTTGCTTGAGTGGGCACGAGTAACGTCTCCATTGTGAGACTTTTGTTACTGTTTTTGGCATATTGAATACACCACGGGTAGCTTGCCAGGCTCTGCCATGTGGGCGAGATACTCTCAGTAGCTTGCCGGGCTCTCTGAGAGGGGCGGAGGAATTGAACCCAGGTCTGCCGTGTGCAAGGCAAATGCCCTACCCGCTGTGCTATTGATTCCTCTATACCACAGTGAAAAAGTTGTTGGGCTTAATTTTCCTAAAGACATCTGATAAGCTATTGGCAGCATAGCTTCTGAATTTTCTCAAGAATTAATAGTCATCTATCAGCTTTTAAATGTTAGGAGCTGGTATCATCTATATTGCAGTATATGGTAGAGTCTCA
This sequence comes from Sorex araneus, assembly GCF_027595985.1. Lineage (NCBI taxonomy): Eukaryota > Metazoa > Chordata > Mammalia > Eulipotyphla > Soricidae > Sorex > Sorex araneus. Next base: position 162,711,332 of record NC_073305.1, on the reverse strand, counting down.
AGAGCTCTTCTTTGATTTTTACCCATCAGAAAAAAACTTGAATATTTTCTGAAACTTTCTGTGAACAGTGGAAAATAACTTTTCTTTGTGGATTCAGGACAGATCAGGTTTGCTCACGGAATTATGCCTTATTGAACTAGAATCTGAACCTTCAATATAGTTTCACCTTTTAAAGGTGAATGTTGAATTATTAAAGTGTTATTTGAGGGGCTGGAGCAATAGCACAGCGGGTAGGGCATTTGCCTTGCATGCGGCTGACCTGGGTTCGAATCCCAGCATCCCATATGGTCCCTGGAGCACCGCCAGGAGTAATTCCTGAGTGCATGAGCCAGGAGTAACCCCTGTGCATCGCCGGATGTGACACACAAAAAAAACAAAAATAAAATGTTATTTGAGTTATTTTGCTATTAGCATTTGCTTTAGCACTCTGAATTTGTCATCATAGCACAGAGCAGAGAACACTATGGATTCAAACAGCTGAGCCGTTTCCTTCATCATGTGCTCTCTGAAATTTATGGGGAAAGGGAAACAAAGGTCTAATTCTTTTTGGGTCTTATTTTTTACTATCTCCTTTCCCCTAGTACTCAGCACAGTCTCAGTTACATAGTAAGCCCTCAGCAGATATATTTTGGTTTTATTTTTGGTGAGGTTGTCACACCTGACTGTGCTCAAGGCTTGCTCCTGACTCTGTTCTTGAGCAAATATAATTTTACTGAATAAGTGCATATAAACAGCAATAAGCCTGTCCAATTCACTGTTCACTTATTTCACAAAAATTAAGATTCTAGGACTGGAGAGATAGCTCAAGGGCTGAGCACGTGCTCTGTACATAAAAGGCCCTAATTTGATTCCAGCACTAGGTACCGTTCCAGGTACCAGCAGTACCCCTGTACTCTGATTATCTCCTGTGGTGATCCCTGAGCACTGAGCTGAAAGAAGTCCTCAGGCATCATCTCTGGATATGGCCCAAAAATCAAACAAAAATTAAGATTCTGGGACCACAGCAATAGTACAGTGGGTAAGATGCTTGCCTTGCATGAGATTGACCAGGTTCACTCCTGTCATTCTAGTTGGTCCTTCTAAATATTGCCAGGAGTTGGGGCTAGAGCAATAGCACAGCGGGTAGGGCGTTTGCCTTGCACGCGGCCGACCCGGTTTCGATTCCCAGCATCCCATATGGTCCCCTAAGCACTGCCAGGGGTAATTCCTGAGTGCAGAGCCAGGAGTAACCCCTGTGCATTGCCGGGTGTGACCCCCAAAAAATATTGCCAGGAGTAACCCTTGAGCACAGAGCCAGGAATATAGTGCTAAGTACTGCTGGGTATAGTCCCCAAACCAATAAAAAATTAAGATTCTGTGTTCATATACTCACAAAATGTATTTCTTAGGAAGACCACACAAGAAGTTGATTTCAGATTTTTTAAAATCTAAATGCTAAACTCAAATTAGTATTCCACTTCTTCAGATTAACTGAGATTTTTCTTACTTGGAATAGAAATGTTTTCAGTCATCACCATCTGCTTCCTTCATTTGACTCTTTGTGTTTTTTTTTCAAATAATCTTTGAAAAGTTCATTGATCATTTTTATAATAGATCATTTTTATAGTAGATGATTTTGTTGTTCCTTCTGAATGTTACTTTCCCCTTTCCCTTTCCTTATTGCCATGACCAACAGGTCACATACACTTGGTGGCAATGATCACTTAGTCATGACACTTTTGAAGAGCTGAACAATCATGGCATTGGAAATCATAGTCTGCAATGCTGCTGGGATCAGACGTGGCATGTGGAGCTGTGCCTGGGAAGAAGCTGCCCTGGAAACCTTCTCAGAATGGCTCTTCAACGCAGTCAATAAAATACTAGAGTTATAAATCAACTTGATTGACTATAATGATCAATCACTGTCACTGTCAATGCCATCTTGTTGCTCATCGATTTGCTTGAGCGGGCACCAGTAATGTCTCCATTGTGAGACTTGTTGTTACTGTTTTTGGCATATCAAATACACCACGGGTAGCTTGCCAGGCTCTGCCGTGCGGGCGAGATCCTCTTGGTAGCTTGCTGGGCTCTCTGAGAGGGGCGGAGGAATCGAACCCGGGCTGGCCGAGTGCAAGGCAAACACCGTACCCGCTGTGCTATCGCCCCAGCCCATAATGATCAATATAGTTAAAAATTAGTCATAATATATGTTTACATTTGTTTTTTATAGTTGTATGACAAAATTATCCCCAGACTAAGAATGTGTATTAAGTCATGGCTCTTGCAGATCGGGGGCAGTTTAGTTGAGTGATTCTGGCTCAGGTCTTCCCAAAATTCAACGTGAATTAGCAATGAGACAGCAAGAGATTTCATACATTTCATCATTGGGAAGCTCAACTGGAGGAAAAAAAATATATCTCCATAATTAAAGGAAATGATCAATTTTAGTTCAAAGTTGTCCATGTGTTCCTTTTCCCATGTATTACTGGTAGTCCATGAATCCTTTGAAGGTTGGTGGGCCCTTGAGTTTTTCCCATGGGTTCTGTGAAAAGGGGGACTCACAAGATGGCTTCAAGTCCTAAATCACCATTTTGGAGAGTACCAGCTGAACACAACTGCCCTCAACTGCTGAGAGATAAAATGCTCCATTACATATGAGCCACAATGTATTTTAGGACCTGCATACTCCTACATTTTAATCTGTAACACCCTAATACTTTCCAATTAATTAAGACATTGTTACTTTTTTTTCTTCTTGTCTTTCAAATACTCCTTTGAGTAAAATTTCACTTTTCCTTTGTTTTAATTTCCTTTCGTTTTTTATTGACCTCCAGATTGGAGCTCAGGTTGTTCAGGCAACTTCTGCAACTGGACTGGTGGCTCAGTGTGAGGTCCTGAGGAGGATGAGCTCCTTGAAGTAGGGGGCTACAGGGTTCTACTCTGCAATGCTCAGGGGACCACACAATGCTTGAGTTTGAACTAGTTTCATTCCATGTAAGTCATGAGCCTTACCTTCTATACTATCTCTCTGGCCCCTCCTTTGTGTTAACATTCATATATATATATTTACTATTGAAAGACAACCATCTTATTTCATTAAACTAATTAATTTAATATGCATCAAAGACACATGAAAACTAAATTTATACTTTTAAAATAACTTTTATTTTATTAAAATAAATTTTACTTGCTTCACTTTTCATTTTTATGCACCAGATGGTTGCCAGTGGGAGCCCGATGAATAAATTATAAATGACCAACAACGATAAATATCTGTATGGCTCCTGACCCTGAATGATATTTAAGCATGTCCGTGAACTTGCTTTCAAAGAAAGAGCATTTCATCGTCGGGGGTGGGAGAGAGGGGGCAAGAGAACATTTCATATGGCATTGCCAGAAATATTTCCCTGGGATATATAATAGATAATTAGTGTGTCTTGGAAAAACTGGTGAATGAATTTGTGCAGACAGAAATTAGTTATAGTGCAATGTTAAGATTTGTTATAAATAGAAAAAAAATAATGGCAAAAACATTAGCAAGACAAAGCCAGGTTCATAATTCTGCAATTTTCCCCCTAAAATTAGGTTTTAAAATGAGGCTATATTCTGGGCCAGAGTGATAGTACAATGGATTGGGCATTTGCTTTGCACACAGCTGACTCACTCGGATTCAATCCCCAGCACCCCATAGTGCTCAGGATGCACCCGAACACTGCCAGGAATGATTACTGAGTACAGAGCCAGGAGCAAGCCCTGAGCACTGCCAGGTATGATCCCAAAACAACAAAAACAAAAGTGAGGCCATTCCTGTCTCCATGCTTGGGTGGCACTCCTAGTGATGCTTGGGGAACTGCCATGGGGTGCTGGGGATTGAACCTGGGTTTCCTGTGTGCAAAGCATGTGCTCTAACCCATTGAGTTATCTCTCTGGCCCCATTTATTTTGTCTTGATGACACTGGCTTATTAATAGATTAAGTCAGGTTTCATCTAGCCATTTTCATCTACTTAAAATATCTGACCATCTTTTACGTAGTCACATAATTGTTGAACTCCGAAAAGTTGGAAAGCATCTGCCTTTCATGCAGGTGACTCATATGCTTATAACTGAGGCAACATCTCAGAGATGAGTCTCTAATTCTGCTTTCTCTCCCACTCCTTTCATTCTACTTTATAGTCCATTAATACCTCACTTTAAAAAAAAAGAGCCCTTTGAGCCCCAATTTCCAATTAATGTTCATCCTAGCTAGAATGAGGCTATCTTATAGTAAAGTCCCCCTGAACTTAAAATGGACAACTTATGCCCATTATGTCTTCACTCTGTGTGTGTGTGTGTGTGTGTGTGTGTGTGTGTGTGTGTTGGGACTAGGCCCAGAGTCTCACACTAGAGGCATAAACTCTACAGTTGAGCCACATCCTTGGCCCCATATTTTGATTTACTATCTATGTCCTGTATCTCCAGGCCAGAACAGTCCCTTGAACTATTGACCTGTGTTTCAATGTCTGTTGCCACACATAATAGTTGTTTTTATTTCTTATAGCACTAAAAATCCTGTTCTTGTCCAAAACTCTCCCATAGATTTTCATTTTTACATACATTTACATAACTTGTGTGGCATGCCACTAGGGCCCTGCTCTGGGAACTTCTTAATCTTCCCTATTGGAGGCAGTTTTATGATTTATGTACTGAGTGGGTTCAGGTAACTCCAGAGCTGGAAGTTCCCCTACACTGTCATACCTTAGGAAGAGGAAGGGAAAGTGGCAATATTATCACTCCATTATGCCTAATCTGAGATAAAAAAGGAAATGTGAATGGAAGAAAATATTGATAAATTCTTATATGACAAGTATATAATCACTTGTGTCATTTCTCTATCAAATTAATTGAATCACTTTTTAGATACTATAAAATTTCTAAATTGTTTGCTTATATATGTACCAGATATAGACATATGCTGGAATATATATTCTGTTAGAATAAGGCATGAGAATTATTAAGCACATTGCTTGTAAAATGAATAATATTTGCAGTCAGATTGATTTAAAGTTATCTCTATTATGAGTATTTGTGCAGATTATTACTGCTATGGTAATAAAGTGGTCTTTAGAGCCAACTGGATTGGTTATAGACAAAATCTTAGTTCCTCAATTTAATAGCTAGGTGACTTTTAGCAAGATAGTCTAGCACTCCAATTTCTTTATTTTTAAAATTGAAAGTATATATTTTCAATTTATATAATTTATCAGTATAAAATTGTATAAAATTGAAACTCACACAGTCAGTTTTCTATAATCCAGCCTAGGTTTCTCAAAAATCACTGCACTATGCAAAATGACACTGTGAAAGACACAGGGTTTATGGGAAAAAAATAAGATTGGGGTATAAAACTAAAAATCTTAGCTGCATAAATAAATAGAAAAACCTAATAAATGACAGTTTTATATGCTAAGTGGTTAAGAAAACACTTAAATATGACAATAAGGCATGTTATTCTTAAAACACCAGGAGTTTACTTGTAAAAGTGGAAATCAGGAGGGTTGCAGGATTTGTTGCAGTAAGGCTGTAGAAATAGAGCTCTCTAAAATCAGATGTAAATATGAAAAGATGTAAACATGAAAAGTAAATGGACATAGACTGAAGTAACTGGTAGACATTTGAGTTTGTGTATTTAAGTTGTTCTTCTACCAATTCAGTTCAGCTGGTAAGTGACTGCATTCACTTAGTGGATTTAGTACCAAAAATGACACGTTTCATATTTTTCCTTGAATTTGGACCTCAAACTCTTGAAATCCTTGGCTGGCCTCAATAATCTCTATTTCCTGGTATTCACGTGCATGCATAGTCCCTGTCTACATTGTAGCAGGGGATTATGTGTGATCAACAAAATACAGCGTAGTTGAAGTTATGTTGCTTCTCAGATTGGGTTATTAAAGAACTGCAGAGTCTGTTTTGTAATTTTTCTTTCTCAGATTATTTACTCTAGAGAAATTTACCTACCATGTCATGAGCACATTCAGGAATAAGAACTTGAGATCTGGGGGCAGAAGAGATAGTACAGCAGGTAGGGTGCCTCCTTTGTATGCTACCAACCAGGGTTTGACACCCAGCATCCCATATAGTACCCTGAGTATGCCAGGAGTGACTCCTGAGTGTATGCCAGGAGTAGCTTCAGGTGTAACCGCCAGGAGTAACAGTGGATGTTGTCCAAAAAAGCAAACCAAAACAAACAAAAAACCAAATATAAAAAAGAACTTGAGATCTTCTTCTGCCAATAGTATGCGTGATCTTGGAGTAGATGCAAAGACTGCAGTTTTCACTTACTACTTGACTACAAATGAACAGATTAGCCATGCATCATTAAGCAATTCATAACAGACAAAAAACTAGATAGACAAGCAGGACTGGAACAATAGCACAGCGGGTAGGGAGTTTGCCTTGCATGAGGCTGACCCGGGTTTGATTCCTCCGCCCCTCTCAGAGAGCCTTGCAAGCTACTGAGAATATTCCGCCTGCATGACAGAGCCTGGCAAGCTACCCGTGGTATATTCGATAAGCCAAAAACAGTAACAACAAGTCTCACAATGGAGACATTACTCAAGTAAATCGATGAACAATGGGACGACAGTGCTACAGTGCTACTTGATTACAACTTCATGAGAAATTAAGCCAGAACCTTCTAGGTCATCCCTTCCAGATTCCTGTCCCATTGAACTGTGAAAAAATCATTTGTGTTTTAAAGTGCAAAAAAATTGGAATCATATATAATAAATTTTTCACTCGACTTAACTCATATCCTATCTCACTTCGCTGGCCTCTTCTATAAAACATTTCTTTCTTTTTTTTTTTGCTTTTTGGGTCACACCCGGCGATGCACAGGATGCTGGGAATCGAACCCGGGTCGGCCGCGTGCAAGGCAAACGCCCTACCCGCTGTGCTATCACTCCAGCCCCTATAAAACATTTCTAAAGTGATTCTTAGGATAGAGTCCTGGGTCATTATGATAGTGTTATTTATAGCATTTATCAATCTGCACCCATTGAAGGTGAAACAGGTTTTTTTGTTCTTCTTAACAAACTCCCTTTAAATAGAACTGAGCTTGTTAAAGTTAATGAAGTGATTTTTGGAAAAGTCCACTAAAAATGGGGAACTGTTTGGCAGGAAAACCAACCACCATCAGAAGCTAGGGACCAAAAGTCCCAGTCACTAAATTCTGGGCATGGGAGAGGAGTTAGAATTTGAATCAGTTATCAATGACCAATGTTTAATCAGTCATGCCTTTGTACCAAAACCTCCATAAACCCTAAAAGGATTAGGTTCAATGCTCCAGGTGCGCAAACAAACAGGGCCCCAAACTTCACAAGGACAGAGTCGTCTTAGTTCAAGACCTTGCCCTAGTGCATCTCTTTATTTAGCTGCTGATTCATATCCTTTGTAATAAACAGTTAGTTCAAAGAATAAACTGATTTCTGGAGTCACTGAATTGCACTAGAAATTAATTAACCTCAGGGAGGTGACTTATGAAACCTATGATCTATAGCCCTGTTGGTCAGCAACGTAGGTAACATCCTGGACTTCTGATCGTCAGGGCAATGGGGGTAATCTTGTCAGACTGATCCCTAAACCTTTGGAATTTGATGTTATATTCTGGTAGGTAGGTGTGAGAATTATGTTGAGTTATAGAACACCCAAGTGGTGTCAGGGAATTTACTGTGGGTGAGGAATTGGAATTGGTGTGAGAATTGTAATCATATTCTCTTGTTACTCCACAGCCCATATCCTATTTGTTGTAAATCTTTGTGCTTTATCTCCAGTAAATTGTCAGTCCACATTTCACTGTATATATTTTGCTCCTCTACTTTAATGTTTTACAACACTCTCAAACATTATCCACTCAAAATAGAATTCCCAATATGTTGATTCTTCCTTTTCTGATTATTTTGGATTATCCCAATTATTGTAATGGTATTAAATCAATCCAGTTAATCAAGGCCCAAACCTTAGAGCAACATCATTTCCTCCCCTTTCCCAAACTGCTAATGCAATCCATGGGGGAGAACTGTTTTTCTTGTTTTGTTTCTGGGCCACACTCTTTGGTGGTCAGGGGCTACTCAAAGTTCTGAGCAGGAGTTGCTCCTGGTTATGTTCTGGGGACTATATGTAGTGCTAAGGCATTAACCAGGGTGGCTTTGGTATCAAGTATGTGCCCTGCTTGTTGAACTATCTCTCCTTCCTAAGAACTGGAAGTTATGGAACATATTTGAAATAACCTAAATTTTTCCTTCCTTACCATGATAATCATTATCTACTTTTGACTAGTTCCTAAGACCCAAGAGCTGTCAATTTCTGAAACATATTACCTAAATTTCTTCTTTCTTTCCATGATTATTATCTCCCCTAAACTACTAAAAACAGCTTCATAATTGCTCTCCCTTGGCACTGTCAACCATTTCTCACATAACTTGATCTTTTTCAAACACATAATAATATCCTGCTAATTAAAGTTTTTAGTTACTTTATATTGTAGTTAAAATCAAACCCCTTATGTTTATTGATGTCATACTTACCAACTTTTAAATTTTATTATATTTGCTTTTAACCCTTTGCTTATGTGGTTTTATCCCTGTGCTTGTGAGATGAATTGTTTCTTAGTTGTGTGGGTAGAATTGAGCATTAAGACTTCTTAGAGAGGAAATCCAAGAGATAATTTGTCTGCAAGTGTGTATTTGTTTTAAAAGAGAGATTGGAGCCCAAGAGATAATACAGTGGGTAAAGCATTAGTCTTTCACCTGACCCTGAGCACAGCCAGATGTGGTCCAAAAGCTAAAAAGAAAAAAATATGGGAAGAAGCTGTTTCTTTTATTTTTAAAATTTTTTATGTGTGTCCTTCTATGTATCTTGATTTTTTAATTTTTTATTAGAGAATCAGTGTGATGTATAGTTATAAACTTAGGAACTTTTGTGTTTGCATTTCACTCATACAGTGATTGTTTACCCATCCCTCCATCAGTGCCCATTCACCTCCACCAATGATCCCAGTATCCCTCTCACCACCCCCACCCCAGAGCTGTTTCTTTTAAAGAATAAATTATTGTATTGACTATTCAATCATAATTCTTTTATTAAATCTCATCTTAGGTGGATTGCCTCTCTTAGTGAACTGCAAAGCTGGTATACATTTTGGACAAATATGTCTTACTAAAATATTATGTTCTGGGGCTGGAGCGATAGCACAGCTGGTAGGGCGTTTGCCTTGCACGTGGCCGACCCGGGTTCGATTCCCAGCATCCCATATGGTCCCCCGAGCACCGCCAGGGGTGATTTCTGAGTGCAGAGCCAGGAGTAACCCCTGAGCATCGTCGGGTGTGACCCAAAAAGCAAACAAAAAAAAATACTATGTTCAATTTGTTTTATCTTTGTGTGGAAGATATGCATAAATCTTGCATAATCTTGTGGGACATAAGAACAATGATAAAATCACTGTCACTGTCATCCTGTTGCTCATTGATTTGCTCAAGCAGGCACCAGTAACATCTCCATTGTGAGACTTGTTGTTACTGTTTTTGGCATATCGAATACGCCACGGGTAGCTTGCCAGGCTCTGCAGTGTGGGCGAGATACTCTCGGTAGCTTGCCGGGCTCTCTGAGAGGGGCGGAGGAATCGAACCCGGGTTGGCCTCGTGCAAGGCAAACTCCCTACCTGCTGTGCTATCACTCCAGCGCAATTTGAAATTTTAAAAAATGTTCAAGGGGCTGGAGCGATAGCGCAGCGGGTAGGGCATTCACCTTGCATGAGGCTGACCCGGGTTTGATTCCCAGCATCCCATATGGTCTCCTGAGCACCGCTAGGGGTAATTCCTGAGTGGAGAGCCAGGAGTGATCCCTGTGCATCGCCAGGTGTGACCCAAAAAACAGAAAAAAAAAAAGTTCAAAATAGATGACTATTAAGGAGAAAGAGTAAACAAATAGCATTTGGATGAATAATTTGGTAGTTTTTTTTATTTGTTTGGTTTTTGCTTTTCGGGTCACACCTGTGGAGATGCACAGGGGTTACTCCTGGCTCTGCACTCAGAAATCACTCCTGGCCATCCTTGGGGAACCATATAAGTTGCTGGGAATCGAACCCGGGTTGGCTGTGTGCAAGGCAAACGCCCTACCCACTGTGTTCTTACTCCACCCCCTAATTTGGTAGTTTTAAACATTGGAAAAAACCCTCCATTCATGATAGGCAAAAAGGATGAGGGGGGAAAAAGTTCCCATCAACTTTGCAGTCACCAACCGAAAATGAATTAGGTAAGGGGGACCATTTATTTCATTGGTACAGATATGGGAAATTGCCAGGCCATCTGGGAAGATGTGTTGCTCAATAGGAACTGCCTCTCCTTGTGACCTGGAGTTCAGTGTTCTTATTTGGAAGCAATTTTTGGTTAACTCACTCAGAAAAGAAATTTATGGCATCTGAGAAATAGTACAGCGGATAGCCTTGCACAAGGCTAACCTGGGTTTGATCCGTGGCACCCATATGGCCTCCTGATCCTGACAGGAGTGATCTGTAAACTCAGCCAGGTTCAACCTGGAGCATAGCCGGGTATTTCCCTTCCACCCAGGAAACAAGCCTCCCCTTCACCCAATAAAAAATAAATTTACTGAGAATATACCAGTTAGTTCAAGTAATAGCACAGGGGAATGGTTGGGATGTGGCAAGAGTGAGGCTGAGTACTCAGCCTCAGTGGCACTTACAGATGTCTCATGCAATTCTGGCAGACCTGCTGCTTGTGATCCCTGGAAATTTCGTAGCCATACTGCAGCCAGGTTGAGTTTGTGTGAGCACTGCAAACTGAGGGGTAACCCCAAGCAAGCACTGTGACTATAAAGATATTTGACCATGAAGTGTGTGAGGCCTTCCCAAAGTACTACAACCAAAATGTGCAGGTACCATAACAAGTATAAGTGCAACCCCTGGTTATTGCAATTACAAAAGAGGGAAGGGAAAGGGGAGATTTTAAAAAAGTATCAGTATTCATTTTACACCCTCCTCCCTGCCCACCCCCCAAAACAGGAAACACAAAGTAATACAAAGTTCAGGAAGCGTAAGAATCAAAGGAGGAGATAGCAGAACTGCAGTCAAAGTCCAGTCCCCAGACCAGTTAGGGAACTTCTGTTGATCCCATTTTTTCAGCTTGTCTGCTCATCACTATTTAAAGTTCACTATTTTCTGGGTGGAAAGAGGCAACCTATAAATCCCTCTCCAACCACCTTTCCCTAAACAGTACAAATCTGTTCAATCTACAGAGTGGAAAAACAAAATAAATAAAAACCAGTAAAGTGAGTGAGATTTTCTTGTTGGTTCTATTAGACTTTCAATTCCACTTTCACTCCTGTCTTCTATCCTTTTCAAATATCCAGTCTTGTCTGGTGTTTCCAATTTTTTTGTTATTAAAATACTCTAAAGTGTTTTAAATTTTATTGCAACACTATGTTCTACAAAATTGTTCATAATACAGTTGTTCTGAGCATTCAATGCTCCAACACCAATCCCACCACCAGTGTGACCTTCCCTCCTCCCCCTCCCGCCTGCTCCCTTAGAAGGCACGGAACAATTTATTTTATATTGCTTGTTACAACTAAATGGCTAATGGAATTATCAAAAAATACTTCAGTAAAAGAAAAGTTGTGAAAATTGTTGTATCACTATGGGCCATTCAATCACTAAGGATTTACTAAGTTGTTTGTTACTAGTTGAGTGTTATTATTTATTTAGTTTAGTTGTATTCTATTCTACTTTCCCACCTAATTTGTCAGGAATGTGGAATTTGGAGGAAGAGCATGGTGGCCACATATACCACCCTGTGGGTCAGGAACTCCAGGATCTGTAGAAGTGGGCTCATGAATTTACATGGCTGAGACTGTGGGGTGTGACTTAGCCTATTTCGGGGTTCACACCCCCCACACCCACCCCATGTATCCTTGCTTGCATCTCTTCCAAGATTAGTTGTGACTCTGGTGTTGAATCTGGAACTGACCAAGGCCCACAAAATTAACCCAACGGAGAACTTGGAAGGGATGTTAGCAAAGAAAAGTCAACAACCAAATCGGGAATGGAAGGAAATTTTCTCAACTTGGTAGAGCATCTTGCCACGAATAGCATTTGCTCCAAGATGCTTGCAGGCATTCTCACAAGAAGTGAGGCTAGCACCATGTAGTCCCTGGAGCACCTCCTGGAGCAATCCCCAAACATGGAGTGGGCCTGGTTGAAGTAGTGCCCTTCCTGTCTCCACCAGGATGTCTTTTACCTAAACTCCCTGCAAGGGAGTAGAGTGGCCCTTAGTGTCCTCCCCAAACACACAGTAGTCTGCCCCCAAATAGACCCCTCTTTCAGTTTCTTCAAAGAAAACCTAAACCAAACCCCAAATCAAAATTGAGTACATCCAAGGTTTTTTACAAATATATTCACAGTGAATGTTGAGTTAAAATGCTTGCCAATTCAGTAGATGTAAAATTTCCATATTCTTCTTTACTCTTGTTTAAAATTTATATTTCCTGGGATAATTTAAAATTTTTACCTAATAGCCCTGTTTACTAGGGCTGTTGATTTTTGCTTTCCTAGTAGTACTTACATTTTAACAGGAAACAAAAGCATCATTACAAAAATGAGTATGTAATGGAGAATTTCTGGTTGTCAAATTAAAAATCTGTCAATGTGTATAAAATTTGATATAAGTCTAGAATCTTCAAGTTTTGGTTGTACAAGCAAAATAGTATTATCAAGTTCAACCCAGGTCGAGAAGTCTGGAAGGTTTTTTCATTGTTTTATTTTGAGGGGGGGCATGGGGGGATGGGGTGTGTGTCACACCTCACTAGGTTGGGGGGTGGGGGTGTCTCTGCTGACTGTGCCCAGATTGAGCTCCAGTCGCATCTAAGGTTTTCAGGACAACACGGGGTGCAGGGGATTGAACCCAGGTCAGCCACATGCTATTCCTTACCCGTAGTACTATCTTGCTAGCCATCCCCCATTCTTTTAAAAAAAGGATTTTCCAATACACCTCCTCTGTTGCTCATTTTAAATTTGCAGTTATAATGGTTGGGATAGGAGGACTTCATTTTCAGTACAATTGCATAGGAGTGCAGAGAAAGGCTTAAGATTCTGTATGGCACTGCAAGCAGATTTAGGTAGTTTTAAATAAAAGGATTAAGAGCTTTTAGCCCTGAGGGTTGCTTTTCCCAACCTATCCACACACCCTCCCAACAAAACTGCCCAGAGCTGATTGAGCCACCTACAGTTCCCTTTCTTTTTAAATAGTTTAGCCCTTCAGCACAGATTACCACCTAACTGGAACTAACACACCACAGCTGTAGATGGCGGCGGAGGGGCAAGGGGTGTGCAAGAGAAAACCCAGAATTCATCCCATGCAAAAACGGGATTTACCTCTTTCTAACTGAGCTGCTCAGTTGCGTTGGGGGAGCCAACTGGCTTGCGCAGTGGTATGGGGTGCTCAATTCTCACCCAGGGTCCAAAACTGGCGTCAACCCAACTGGAAGAAGATCCTTTATCTACCACCTCGAAATCCTTTCAGGCAGCTGACTTCTCTAAACATCCCAGTACTAACCGATTAAGACCCTCAGGGAGAAAGCGCAGGTCTCAGAAGTCTTAAATGGGAGGGAAATGCATTGCAGCTCGGATCGCAAATTCAGGGTGAATGAAATGTGACTCCACTGTCTCTGACCCGATGAGGTGTTTTTGACTGATCACGCTCTCTGGATCTATAATAGTTCTGGGCCCGCACCAATGATGTCGGGCTTCGGGATCGGATTTATTACCCACGTCTATGCTCACGTTTCGAGGTGAGGGTGGTCATGCGTGAATAACGTCGCGAGGCAAAAAAGCATTCTCTGAAGCAGAGAGGCTAAACAAGCCCCAGCCGCCCCGGAATATTGCAGGAAAAAACCCTTTGGGATGAGAGAGCGGGTCCGACGCCACTCAAGAAGCGACGTAGGTCGTGGCCATCTTTCTCTCCTTCCTAGCGCCTTTGACACATTTTCCAGAAAAGCAGAAAGCCTCCCTCCCCGCTCCCTCACTAGGTTCTAGTTAGGCGTCCAAGGAAGTGGGCGCCTCCTGGCGTAGGGAAAATCGCTGGGATGCGCGATCGCAGCCGCTTTTCATTTAAGGAACGATGCTAGACTTTTCCTCAGAGTGGGGTTATTATTATTATTATTATTTGTTTCTGGTCGGATTCAACTCCATAGGAAAAATGAATACCACAAACAAAAAAAATGGGAGGGTAAAAGATCCGAAGGGGGAGGGCTGGAGCGATAGCACAGCGGGTAGGGCGTTTGCCTTGCACGCGGCCGACCCGGGTTCGATTCCCATCATCCCATATGGTGCCCTGAGCACCGCCAGGAGTAATTCCTGAGTGCAGAGCCAGGAGTAACCCCCTGTGCATCGCCAGGTGTAACCCAAGAAACAAAACAAAAATTCAAAGGGTCCTCCGTTCCAAGATAAGAAAATGACGCCAGCGACTCCCATCGCAGGCCCAGGCGACCTGAGGGGCAGGCAAACACACCCCGCCCCCCGCACTGGTACCGCCGACCCGCGGAGGCTGGGGCCGGAAGGCGGAGCCGCCGAACTTTCGCGCGAGACTCCTTCCGCGACTTCCCAGAAAGCCTCAGGCAACATCTTCCAGGCGGCCGGGCTGGTTTAGGGCGGGAGAGTGGGCGGGGCCTGTGCTGATATTTAGTGGCCCGGAGGCCCCGCCCCAAATCGGAAGTGACGGAGACGAGCTTGCGCGTCGAAGCTACCTCTATGGTTTTCCTCCCGTTCTTGAGTCGGGAGATGGCCGCTGTGTAGTTAACAACGGAGCTAGCTCCAGGGGACCGTCCTTCGGCTTGACAGGTAGGGCGCCTGCTGCGTTCGAACTTCTCAGAGGGCAGTGAACGCTGAAGACGAAACGAATCTTATTGAGTCTTTTGTGGGTGGTGATGGTGTGACGGCGACAGAAGAACCCACGAGGCGTCGCGCCGTTATTTGGGTGTTTTCCCGTCAGTTTCCCTCAGGTTTTCGAGGGGCGAAAGGCGTAAAAGGGGTGGGGGTGGGGTGAGGGAGAAGCGAGGAGGGCTCGCGCGCGCGCTCCCGCGGCAGTGATGTTGGCGCGAGACCTGGAGACCGCGCGGCCTTGCCGTGCGCGTGCGCAGAGCCGCCTCATCAACCCTTCCCCCCATTTTCTCGGCCCGTGCTCCCGCGCGCTCCCGACTGCGAGCTCGCCCTGCGCACGCGCTCTGGCTGCTTTCTCCGCGCCCCGCCCCCCGGTTCTCGCGGCTTCCTGCCGGGCATCTTGTGTGCGTCTCTCATTGGCTGCAATCGTCGCTTTGCCGCCGGGCCTTTCGGTCGGCGATGTAACTACTGAGCGGCCGCCCGATTCTCCGGGTAGGTAGACCGCTTTTCGCCGTGCCCTTTAGACTCCTCTTTACTCGTACTTAATTCTCTCCGCCTCATAATTGTTTCCTCTCGGAAGGTTCCGTTCTGCGGGCCTTGTTAACGGATCGCGGCGCCCGCCTCCGGCCCGCGGTGTCGCGGGGGCGTGTTTCTCTGCGGGGTTAGTCTCGGCTTCCCCTGGCGACCCGTTCCGTTTTGAAGCAGTCGGTTGCGCCGCGGTGTAGGAGTGGGGTGCTTAGCTACTGTTTCCGGTTGCCCCTGCCGCGTTCGGCCCGGAACGGCACTTCCGGCCCGGCCGTTCGAGTAATTTCGGCGCCGGTTACGACAGAAATGTTGGCGGCGGAGCGCGGCACTCGATGAAGAAAAAGTACGTTAGAATGAATGGGCAAAGAAATTGAGGGCAAATATCACCAAAACGGATAAACTGCTTTCTGACACGAATTTTACGTTTCAGCACTATGATTTTTTAGGGAGTGGGAGGAGGTTCATATGCAAAATTTCTTGCCTTGTGAATCCTCATTCCTCTACCATTCTAGTTGCTATCTCTGGTTTACTGTTAAGACAATGACAGACCGTTATATAGGAAAAATTACTGAAAATTTTATTTTATTTTTCATGTGATCCACATCAAGTTAGAACAATTGATGATGTAAAATGTTTCTAAAGTTATTCATGGTCAAGGAATCTTAAGACAATCTGTTGTTCTGGGTAGAATCTTGTTTTCGTTAGTAAATGTGGTTAAACGCTGAAATCCCCTTTAATTTGAATAAGTGGTAGCAAAGGAGATTTTTAAAAATAAGATTCTTGAAGAGCATTAGTTTGTTAGGACCTGGAAACAAACCTGTAAGAAAGGGGTTTTCTGGTAGACTGGGGTCGAGTTGAATTTATTGAATGACTTTTGTGGATAGCTTTCTGTCAATCGCAAGATTAACTGCAATGGGAAGACATGCAGAAATGGGTATTTTTTCAATCTACGCAAAGTATTGGATTGAGTTTCCAGAAACTTCATTCATAATTGTTGATCACTAGCTGAAATTTGTACATTTTCAATGATATTGACGATTCATTAAAGGAGTAGGAAAGGAAATTAAGGCCAGTGTAGCCCAGGGTATAGATTCAATATTTAGATTATATTTATTAGTACAAATTTTGTTGTTTACATCCAGTTTCTTAAATAGTGCCCATCATTGTTACCTCAGAATCTTTTTTAGTATTTCTCTTTTTTGTGTGTTATTAGGGAATGTGAGGAGAGCGAACAAAAACACAGGTGATATATTAAGAGGGGAGGAGAGGTACTGACTTAGGTTTTAGGTTTTTTTGGAATTGAATCTGAATGTTACCTGATAGGATTATTTCAAATGAGAAGAGCAATATTTGTTTTACAGAAATACAGAGCCTCAACTACCTGAAACTGTTAACAGGCTAAACGTATGTGTAAACTAAAATATCCATCTTGGTAGGTTTAGTTTCCCCTATTTTATTGAGTAGGGTTGTCTTTGCCTTTTATTTAGAAGTCATTTTTATGTAGCCAATAGTCCCTTAATTTGTTCATTTATCCCCTTGTCACTTTACTGATGTTGATGAATCAAGTGGATAAAGATAACTGAAGTGGTTACTTTTTTAAAAGTAATTTTTTGTTCAGAGTAGTAGGTTTAATTTTGAATACTAGAAACCTGTCAGCATATTGGAAAGAGAACAGGAGTTGGAATCTGGAAATCTTGCCCAATTTCTGGATTACTTGTACTTTGTAGCCATGGGCAACAACCTATGAGAACAAACAAAATCTTTTGTTCCCCCCTCCTCCCCAACTTTCCATTCTCCCGTTTGTTTGAGCCCCTGTAGGATTTAGGGACAATATTGATTTTTGTTCCTTTGCTCCACAGCCCTAACAGCCTATGATCGAGTACTGTTGGCTACATTTTCAAGCTAGATTTTAGATTTGCTTTTTCCTCCCCATGTTTATTTGTTCCAGCCTTAGTCTGGGCAACCATTATTTTGAACTTATATCTTCTAATTTGTCTTCCTATTTTCCTCTCTGTTTTCTATCCTCTACAGCCATCTTAAATGTAAGTCAGATGTTATGCCTTCCCTGGACAAACCAGCCAGCTGCTTCACCCCTTATATTAGAATAAAATCTAGACTCTTTAGTCTGACCTACTTGGTAGATGACAATTTGATCTGGTGGTTTCCTCTCTTTAACCCTTTTCTGATTACCCTGCCTCAACTTGACTGGTTTCTTGACCCTGAATTTGCTTAAATTAGCCTTCTCTGCCTAGAAAGCGCTTTCTCTGGATCTTGGCACTGTGATCTTTAGCTTAAATGTTAAGCATCTTAGGGCCCATGGGCCTTTTTCCCTAGTCCTCTTCACCTAAATAATTTTATTTTTAACCTTCAGTTGAACCTAGCCTCTATTCGAGGGAATGTAACGTCTTAAAATACATAGCGCACAAGATTATGGGCAGTAAATGAAATGTTTTCACATAGAACAGTTTTGGCATTGTTGGTACTTAAATGTTTGTCTATGAATTGTTGATTTCTGCACATCTGTGTCTTTTGTAGAGCAAGGACCTAGTCAGGTTACCCTTATAGTGCTTTGTGCATATACCTACATTTAAAAACTGATATGAAATACTACATAGCAAGTATTACATGTTTAGTGGTTTTTTTTCTGTCATAGTTTACATGATTTTTGAGTTCTTGATCTGAATGCCTGAACATATTTCTATATTGTGAAGTATATATATTATAATTCCCTTTTTTATTTTTAGTATATATTTCCTTCAGACTTCAACAAATAATGACTTGGAGTAAGGATTTGACAATTGATTCTTTACATGACAGAGAAATTGTTAAATTTTCTGGGTTGAGATAGTTGGATTTTAGGGGACTTTAAAATTTTTTCTGAATCACTAGTTTAATCTTATATCTTTAGGCTTTGTGTTTCCAATCTTTTTGCATATTGTTTCAGATTGAGCACTTGGAAAGATTCATAGATATTCATATCCATTTCAAACATAAGCTTGTGTTCTCTGTTCTCAGTTCTCTGTGTAGGCAAGCACCAATCTTGTATTGTTTCATTTCTGTTCCTCCAGTTTTTGTTATTTTAAATTAAGCATATAATAACCCCTGAATGTTATAAATTAAGTTTTCAGTATTTTGTGTAATGTTTTATATGACATTTAATCTCCTGGAAGTGGTAAATTCGGATAAGTATTGACTTCAAGTAGATTTCATTTATTTGTCTGCTCTTTTTTCTTGTTTGTTGGGTCACACTGGGGTGTGCTGTGCACTCAGGAATCATTCCTGTGGGGACCTTATGTTGTTCCATTGATCAAACTCAGGTCCAATTGGAAAATTAGAATTTAAAATTATAATTAATGTATACATGTATGTATGTATCTATATGGGAAGTAGAAACAAAACACAAGATCTGATGACGGAGCTCCCAGCCTAAAATTGAATGCTTAAAAAGTAAAGGTGCATACTACCAGTTAATGCCACTGTTGAATTTTGATTAAAACTAAGTTCCTAGATTTTTATGGTTAAAGGTTAGCTACTTTTCATTTCCTCCCTTTATTAAAAGTTTTACTGTACTAAATGTGCCATGATTAAATTTATATTTTTTTATCTTTGCCAGGTATTTGAATTTAGAGATTAGTTTCTCAGAACATTGTCTTCAGGAAGTTTTACAGTATACTAGGACTTCACTTTGACTACCTGATCTGCAAAAAATCCTAGGTAATGTTGTCTAATTGTAGTTTGGACTTTTAGAGAAAGTATTACTGCTGAATTATGATTTAGTGATTAAAAGTGATGTATTGTAAGTTGTATTTTGCTTGTATTGGTGATTTGCATTAAATAAATTGGATTTTAAAAGTAAGTTTTAGGAAAAAGATTCTCTTTATATCTCTCTTTAAACCTTCTAGGTTGAGTGTTTGCTGTTTCTTCTTAAACATACCTCTTTAAAGATTCACAACATAAAAAACTGTTTAAAAAAGACAATGTATAGCCGTTTATTTAACTCATCTTCCCTTATACAACAAGAGGAGTTCCATAACTTTTCTCCCTTTCACTAGGGTTAAGGTAATTAAAACTGATTATTTGCTAAGCACTGTATTAAGTGAATTTTGTGTTCAACTCATTTGGTCCCCTCTTCAACTCTGTGTATTTTTGTTTACTTGAAATGAAAACAAAGATGGTATTTATCCATTAAGATAATACTTTATTTTGAAGTGATTTTTGTTGAAACTTAAGTCATTTATATTTTTTGAGGTTATAGATATGTTACTGCCTCTTATGTAATCTGACTCAGTATTTTGAAGTACTGTTTTAAGTGAAGCTGAGGTAAAATATGTGCTTTCAGAAGTCATCAGTTGTGGGAGAAGTACTTGAATTTGTGGCAGTTTGAAGTTTAATGAATTTGTTTGTAGAAGTGCTTCCTAATATTTAAAAAAATAATTGATCACTGTGAATTAATTACCAAATTACAAGTTACTTATGATTTGAGTTTCAGGTGTAAAATCTTCTAACGCCAGTCCCTTCACTGGTGTCCCCTTCCGTCCATCTATGAAATACTTAGTTTTGAGTAATAAGTTTTGGAAATTTAGAAAGAACTATAGTAGAAATCAACTTGGAATGAAAGTTTTGTTTTTGATTTTCTAATTAAGGAGGTCCAATTTATTCTATTTGTATTTAGCCGTAGTATAAGAAAAGATAGGATGATGGTGCTAAAGTTATTTTCTTAGAGCTTTCACATACCTTGCTGCTGTTTATATGGTTTATCTTTTATATCCTTTTCATCTTATAAAATAAGGGAGAATTGGGAATTGTTATAAATTAATTTTTCTTCTGTAGTCATGACAGTAGAACAGCTATAGCTTCATCTGTTCTGACTTAGAATTTATTGTGCTAGGAGACTACCCAGCATTATTCTAGGCAGTATTTTATAACGGTAACTTATTTCAAAGCCAAAAAGCACTGAACTGATGGTCTGATAGGTTGATTTTTCTTAGTATTGCACCACTTTTATTTGTTTCAAGGTTTATTACCTGTAATAAATTTTCTGATGATTGTCTTTTTACAGGAGAGGTAGGCTTTTGTATTGGGCACGGAATACCATCTAATATACTTTATGCAGTCTGATATCATTCATTGATCTTTCTGGCTTGAGCAGCTGCTGCCTTTTTGGACTGAGACACATAGGTGGGCAGTCCATAAAAATCTTCTGTCATTTCTTTAACATGCAGTATCTGTCATGCAGGTGAAAGTACAGTTTTGATCAGGGATTATTGACTGACTTCTACTCACTTAAAAAGTAATGGTAGGGGCTAGAGCCATAGGACAGGGGGTAGGGAATTTATATTCCTTGCATGTGATTTGCCCAGATTTGATCGCTGGTACTCCATATGGTCCCCAAACTTGCAAGGAATAATTCTTGAATACAGATAAAGGAATAAAGTGAGCACCGCTGACTGGGTGTGTCCTGGCCTACCCCCTCTGTATGCCTCGTTCCCAAAAAGTGATGATAAATTATCTTGAAAAAGTTGTCTTATAAAATTCAGTTTTGTACCTAACAATAAGTTAATAGTGTGAAACTTTCTAGGTGTATTGTGCTTTTTAACCGTTTTTGCTCTCCTATTTGACTAGGATAAAAGAAATGGGTCGCTCCAATTCTAGATCACATTCTTCAAGATCAAAATCTAGATCACAGTCTAGTTCTCGATCAAGATCAAGATCACACTCTAGAAAGAAGAGATACAGGTGAATTATGGTGTTTCTAGTTTTTTTTAATGATATGTCAGCTAATATTTTTAGAGTGCTTGTTATAGACAGTGCTAAAACCACTAATATGTTATTCTCAAGCCTATAAATGGACGTAGTATTCTCATTGTTGGAGAATTGAGGGTTATTTTGGTTGCAATCTAGTAAATGGCAGAATGTAGATTTGAGTCTGCTTAGTTTGATTACAGATCCCAAGTTCTTAATGTTACGTTTCTTTGCATTTTTATTATTAAGAGGAATTGGATAATGAAAGACTGGCTGTGAAAAAATCTTTGCATGTTTCATAGTTTCTCATTCCTGATTGAAGTCTTCATAAATAGATTTGTTCAAAAATGAATAACTGGCATTACATATTAGCACTTTGTATAGAAAATTTTAGAGATAGAAGGTTGAAAATAAAAATCACCCTAATGTTACTAAGAGTTAGTAGTTTATGATTTTTCATCCAAATTTTACTACGAACTAGTATTTCATAATTCTATTTTCAGCTTAACTTTTTTAAGCTAGTGGTATTTCACTGTGATTAGTTGTCTGTAGGTATTCTTTTACTTTATCACTTGAAATGCCTGCATAAATTTATTGTAGTTTGGTATTTTGTGTTGTTGGACGTGTTGATTCTTGCGTCCCTTTTTCCTGTGCCTTCTTTCCTACGGCCTTTAATTTATTCTAAGTTTCTGTTTTTTGGGCCAAACCTAGCAATGCTCATGGGTCATGCCTGGCTCTGCACTCAGGAATTCCTCCTGATGTTGCGCCGGGGATCCAGCATCCCATATGGATGAGCTGCTTTCAAGGCAAGTGCCCTACCGACTGTAGCACTCTGGTCCCCCATTACTATTTACCTTAGAATTGACACTATGTTCCATGAAACCAATGAATGTTTACAGTTAGTGAGTCTTTTTTTTAAAGTGTCTGATTTTGACAATGTATTTACATTATGTTCAAGCAGAAGTAATTAGAATTGTAGGATGAATTAACTTTTCTTGCATTGATATTTATTTTATTTTTAGTTCTAGGTCTCGTTCCAGGACATATTCAAGGTCTCGCAGTAGAGATCGTATTTATTCTAGAGATTATCGTCGAGATTACAGAAATAATAGAGGAATGAGGCGACCTTATGGGTATAGAGGAAGGGGTAGAGGGTATTATCAAGGAGGAGGTGGTAGATATCATCGTGGTGGTTATAGACCTGTCTGGAATAGAAGACACTCTAGGAGTCCTAGACGAGGTCGTTCACGTTCTAGGAGTCCAAAAAGAAGATCGGTTTCTTCTCAAAGATCTCGAAGCAGATCTCGTCGGTCATATAGATCCTCTAGGTCTCCAAGATCATCATCATCTCGTTCTTCATCCCCGTATAGCAAATCTCCTGTTTCTAAAAGACGAGGGTCTCAGGAAAAACAAACCAAAAAAGCAGAAGGGGAGCCTCAAGAAGAGAGTCCTTTAAAAAGTAAATCACAAGAGGAGCCAAAAGATACGTTTGAACATGACCCATCTGAATCTATTGATGACTTTAATAAATCATCAGCTACATCTGGTGATATTTGGCCTGGTCTTTCAGCGTATGATAATAGTCCTAGATCTCCGCACAGTCCTTCACCTATTGCTACACCACCTAGTCAGAGTTCATCATGCTCTGATGCTCCTATGCTTAGTACTGTCCACTCAGCAAAAAATACCCCCTCTCAGCATTCACATTCCATTCAGCATAGTCCTGAAAGGTCTGGATCTGGTTCTGTTGGAAATGGATCTAGTCGATACAGTCCTTCTCAAAATAGTCCAATTCATCACATCCCTTCAAGAAGAAGCCCTGCAAAGACAATCACACCGCAGAATGCTCCAAGAGATGAGTCTAGGGGACGTGCATTTTATCCTGATGGGGGAGATCAGGAAACTGCGAAGACAGGAAAATTCTTAAAAAGGTAAGAACTAAAATAGAGTGTTTGGGATATGGTAATCTTTTTGTTCCCTTGAATTTTTGTCTGGATTTAAATGATTGTTATTGTGAAGTGGTTTAGCTCATGGCTTCCTTTTGTAATTCTATATTGTTTTAACTCACTTGGAAGTTATATTAACTCAGATTTGTTTGTATTCTTCTAAAACGTAATTTTTTTAAACTTCATTCCAGAAAAAAGGTTGTAAAAGAGAAGAAATTATGTAGGCTAAAATGTAACTAGCGATTAGCCTGTAAAACATATTGTCATAATGTGATGTATATAATGTGGTTTCATTATGTAATCTTAATAAACAGTCCAGCTTCCCAATTTTTATAAATATGCCTAATAGAAAGGGATAATGTATTTTAATGACATTCTAAATATTTTGTTTAATTCTGATTTTAGGCATTGCTAAGAGGTGCTTAAAAATTGAAAATTGGTTGCTAATGTAGGGTGATTGAATTATAAATGAGGGAATATAGAGCGAGCATGGTATTTATGATATGTTCTGAAATTGTTCTGAACCCAATTGTAGGTATTGGCTAAAATTAATTTTATTAAATTGATACACTACTATTGTCAGGAATCATAGAGTAGAATATAAACCGTTCTATGATTCAGTTAGAATGTTAAATATGTTAATACTACAATAAACTGATGAATCTGAAATTTATTTATAAGAATTCTGATAGGCAAGTTACTACTGTTTCTCAGACTTGAATTTAAAAAGTGTTGCATGTGTAGAATCACTGAAAAAAGTAAAATCTGTAGAGGCACTTTTTTTAATAGGTTGTTTTGCTCTCATTACTGGTAGCATTTTATTAGCACAGATAAGGTGATTCACAATAAATGCAATCTAGACTTACTATTCTTTTTGCTTATTCACAGGTTCACAGATGAAGAATCTAGAGTTTTCCTGCTCGACAGGGGTAATACCAGAGATAAAGAGACTCCAAAGGAGAAAGGATCAGAAAAAGGGAGGGCAGAGGGAGAGTGGGAAGATCAGGAAGCTCTAGATTATTTCAGTGACAAAGAGTCTGGAAAACAAAAGTTTAATGATTCAGAAGGGGATGACACAGAGGAGACAGAGGATTATAGACAGTTCAGGAAGTCAGTCCTTGCAGATCAGGGTAAAAATTTTGCATCCACATCTCATCGGAATACTGAGGAGGAGGGACCCAAGTACAAGTCCAAAGCTTCACTGAAAGGCAACAGAGAAAGTGATGGATTTAGAGAAGAAAAAAATTATAAACTTAAAGAGACTGGATATGTAGTGGAGAGGCCTAGCACTACAAAAGATAAGCACAAGGAAGACGACAAAAATTCTGAGAGAATAACAGTAAAGAAAGAAACTCAGTCACCTGAGCAGGTAAAGTCTGAAAAGCTCAAAGACCTCTTTGATTACAGTCCCCCTCTTCACAAGAACCTGGATTCACGAGAAAAGTCTACCTTCAGAGAGGAGAGCCCACTTAGGATCAAAATGATAGCCAGTGATTCTCACCGTCCTGAAGTCAAACTCAAAATGGCACCTGTTCCTCTTGATGATTCTAACAGGTAATTCTACAAGCTACCCAGTAATTAATTATGGGTAGTTAATTTTCCAGTTACTTATTTTCTGAACACACTTCCCATTTTCATATTCAAACCATTTGGTATATTTTGTTTGTATGTGTGTTTGTTACTGTTATGCTCCAGACCTGCCTCCTTGACTAAAGACAGGCTACTTGCTAGTACACTTGTCCATTCTGTCAAGAAGGAGCAAGAATTCCGATCCATCTTTGACCACATTAAGTTGCCACAGGCCAGCAAAAGCACTTCAGAGTCATTTATTCAACACATTGTGTCCTTGGTTCATCATGTTAAAGGTATGTTTAGAATGTTAATATTGTGAATGAAATATTTCTTGCTCCAAAATGAGTTATGTTTAGTTTATGTGCTTATATATCTCTGCCAGCAGGTATGATTAGCATTAAAAATGTGAGGAAATAGAGCTTCATGAAAGATTATCTTCTTCGTGCTAAAATGTGGTTATAATAAACTGATTAAAATGTAACAGACGGAAACCTGAGAATTATAAAGTATTACGAATTTGCTTTCTGAAATGGTGCCTGTACAAGTGCAAAATGCATTTGTCTTT
Source organism: Sorex araneus (assembly GCF_027595985.1). Classification (NCBI taxonomy): domain Eukaryota; kingdom Metazoa; phylum Chordata; class Mammalia; order Eulipotyphla; family Soricidae; genus Sorex; species Sorex araneus. The sequence continues at coordinate 162,686,079 of NC_073305.1, read as the reverse complement.
CATTGCATGCATATGACTTGTAATAATTTAGTACTTGGACTACTTTAATTTTAACTGGCAGTTTTATTACTGAGTGTTGAGTCTTTATAAGCCAGTGTAGAAAAGCCTTAAGTTTCTGTATTGTTACTTTATTATAAAATACTTAACCTCTCTTACAGATGACAAATGAATTGAAAAATGTTGGAATTATTAAAGGAAAAAAAGTTGAAATTTAAGTTAAATTAATGAATAAATGAGTAGTAATGACAGTTCAGTTTTTAGGTCCTATGAATGTTAAGGGTGTTTCACATACTGTTTAGTATGAATTCTATTTTCAGTTGCTACTTTCATAGGCTTTAGGTTATGACTATGGGCAATTAGGTTTTGTTTTTCTATTTAAAAGGCAGCTTACTGTGAAATAGATTCTTATATAGGACAGTCTTCTTGACTATTGGTCTTCCAATTTTTTTTTTTAAACAAAAGTTTTGACTTTATTGTACCTGAAATTTGTCAGTAGCTATTTATGCACTTGATGTTTCAAAACAGTGACTAATGAATTTTTTTACTGTATTTAAACATGGTAACAATTTTGTTGATTATAATTAGGTTTTAACACCAATTTATGACCATATTGTGGTACATAAAATATGAAGGCATTTAATGTTTTTCTTTTTTCAACTTTTTGGGACCTATCTGTATTTTATATTTATTGCTGAATTTTGAGATTAGGTTTTGATAAAAAATTTTTTCCACTTTTTTTCATTTTTTAAAAAATCTGTAGTTATGTTTCATTATTGGTATTGTGCATCCGATCTGAACAGCTCTTATTTAATACAGAGCTGAAAATGCCCAGTGATGTTTTCTTTTTCATTGTAACTAGGTCCTGGAATATGTTTTGAAATGGCAAAATCCATGTTTCAAAGTAAAATAGCTGTTGAAAGATACAGGCAAAGTTGAATCTTCTGTCTTCCTGGCAAAAATGGCATAAAAACTGAGTTGCTAGCTCAAATTCCTGGGTTTCATGGAATTATGATTGAGGCACTACCCTTGTAGTGGCCGTTTCAAGTTTTAATGATTGGTTATGAGACATTTGCTGGATATTGGGCGGTAAGTTGACACAGATGTATGTTGACCTGTTAAGCAGATAGCTTGCTTCGTAATGTAACATTTCATGACTTTACGTGTCTATTTTACATTTACAACATATTTTGAACTGGTTTAAAAACTAATCGGTATTGATAATACTAATTATAAAATTGTTAAAAGAAAGACAACTATTACATGTGCTGTCAGGTTTGCCAAGATGCCAGATTTTTTAAATAGTGAATGTTAACTAAAAAAATATTTTCTTGATTGAAATGGTGGTATTCAGTTTTTTCTTAAATTCAGTTTTTGTTGCCAGCACAGTTCTTGATATCATTATTCTGGCCAGCTGAAGTTATGTTAGTATTTTTTTGTTTTCTGCAAATTATTTGAAGTATCTACATATTGACTGGGAAGGTAGAAGGACAGTTACACATAGTATTCTCTGTTCTGTTTGGGGGAAGTGTAGTGCATTATTGAAATGGAATTACAGACTCGAAATTATTCTTGGATTATATGTAGTATTGGCAGGGATTTGGAAGAAATATTGCATCACCTGTGCAGGTACAAGAAATTAAAAGGGTAGGAGATCTTTGTAATTTCAGTTCTCTTCTGCTAGGTTTCTTTGAGTATTTTTATTTTCTTTTCACCTGCTACATGCTCTTCTGTCACAACTGAAAGACCTTCTAAAAGTAAATATATCTAATTGTGCAGTATTTCTCCTAAATTAACAGAACAATACTTCAAATCATCTTCAATGACCCTAAACGAGAGGTTCACATCCTATCAGAAAGCCACTGAAGAGCATAGTACTCGGCAAAAGAGCCCTGAGATACACAGGTATATTATGTGTGCTATTGATCAGAGCTTGCAGACGTATTGGTAGGGACTGTATAGTGTTTAAACTATCTTATACTGGAAATCTGCTGTTATCAAGTCCTATATATATTTCATGAAAATTTTATAATTTACTCTTTAGTTTATGCTTTATACTAGTTTTAGTTTTAAATGTTCGTTACCACTTTTAGTATGAAGATATAAATTTAATCTGATTTTTTTGAGGGTGAGATTGAATGCTATCAGTTGTGTAAAATGAAGTTTGGTGAGGTATAGAACTAGTTTTAATGAAAAGAGCATGAACTTCAGTTGAAACGAGTCAGTTATTTTCTAAGCCTAGTTCTGTTGTATCATTTTGTAGTGATGAGCAAATTACATAATCTCTGAACATTGTATTTTTCATCTACAAAACGAGGGTAACATTTTCTTCTGCAGGATGTTGGTGATGGTGTGTTTTAAAATACCTCAGTCAGTGATTAGTACATAAATGGTGTGTTTTGTAGTGATCTGGGAAATTGTAGTTGACACTACGTTCTTAAAGGCAAGAAAAAGCTTAGAATAAAATAAAGGAGTCTTTAAATGTGTAAAATCAGTTACAGAAAGCTGTGTTTGTGTCATAGTTTATTATAATTGATGATATTAAAGTGTTTGTATTCAATTTAGTGAAAGCTGTACTCTTTTTAAAGATAAAGGACTAGGGGCTGGTCAACCTTTTTAATGACACTGGCCAGGCTTGTGGACTCTTTAGTGTCTGGAGTAGAGCTCAGGCCTTTCCATATGCTGTGTCTGTGTTCTACCCCTTGAGCTATAATCTCAGGCCCAGTCTTTCTGGTTTTGATGATTGAAATGTTTGAGGTTATTAAAAAATGAAATTAGATTTCTTTTAGATTGAAAAATCTGTTTCAGACATTTTAATTTATTTTCAATAAATCTTAACTTTTATATTAGAAGTTAGATTAGTAACCTTACTGTGCTGAATTAATAGCCTCGGAAAAAAATAATTTCGGCATTTCCTTTATATAATTAGGAGCATTTTTTAAAAAAGCCACTAAGTTCGTGACTACAATGAACTTTATTTTTTATTAAGGAGAATTGACATCTCTCCAAGTGCCCTGAGGAAGCATACCCGTTTAGCAGGGGAAGAAAGAGTTTTTAAAGAAGAAAGTCAAAAGGTAAGTTTTGAATGAACATTATTTTTCAAATTAATTCAGTTTAGATAATAATGTTGTGTTGAGTATAATCTTAGCAAATTATTTGCCTCTTTTGAATTTACAAAATACAGTCTTTATGGTAATGGTATATAGTTTTCTTTCCTAATAAATTAAGCAGGTGTTGTAATTTATGAGTTAAACCTAGAATAGTTTATAAAAAACAGTATGAAATTGGTTTTAAGACAAAGAATCTTGGGTCAGCTGAGGACAATTATAAAATTAAAGATTATAAAGTAGATTAGAGTTTAATAACTTTGAGGTAATACAGATGAGCCAAAGTGAATAAATCATGGTTTTTATGTGCTCAGATTAGTGTCTCTGGGTTCTTCACAGAGATCAAGAAGTAATCTCTATGCTACTGGGCATTTTTGATCTGATCTAAGAAATGAGCTAAATTTTGGTTTACTAATGAAGCACTTGTTCAAAAGCTGTGTGTTGTAATATTTGTGGATTGGTGTGAAAATGGCCTTTTAAATTTCAGAAAGGAGACTGAGTAATGTAGAGGGGTTCTGTCAGTGGAATTTACTTGTTAAAGGGAGTCTTTGAAATGAAATTATTTTCTAGGTAAGCTAGATTAGTCCATCAAATTATAGTGGAAATGGGTGGAAAGAGAATGGGTACAGATCTCTCTTTAAAGGTAAGGGGACTTGAAAGTACTATATAATTGCCTGTTCAAATTGTGCTGTCTCAGAAGTACCAAGAAATTGGTTTCTTGAAGTTTGGGTTTTGAATTAGAAAAATAGGAGTACTTGTGTTTCGATGAGGTATTTAATAACTAGGTATTAGGAAAATATTGACAATTATATACAATTAAAAGAATATGGCATGTTCTGAACTTGATAGGGACTTTAGATCTCAGAATGTGGTTATTTGCATGGGCATATTAAAGAATAAAGATTGAGGAAAAATTGCTAAGTTTTGCTTTAAATACCTTGGGTTCAGTGTTGATCAGTATTGTTTTACCAATAATTTAGTCTATATTTGGGCAGAGAATCTATCTTCTCTCATTATTCAGGCCAGATTTTGATCTGAAGAGAGAATAGTGATTAGTGATAGATGGAAGTGACAAGTGGATATGATTTTTTTTCCCCTTCATTTTCTTATGTCAGTAGGAATTAGCATAGATGTGCTAATGCATAATCAATGTATACATAGCTGGAGTCTTAAAGTACTTACCTTACTACTTGCGGGCTTTAAAATGTCTGAGTGAAGTAGCAAGTCTTTTGTTCTTGATTACATTTTCTGTTTTTAAGAAAACTAGGTGAGTAGTTGATAGCATTGGGAGATAAGCTTTTTCATTTTTATGAATGCTTATAGCTAGACTTCCCAGGTTAAGTACTCTTTATTATTGAATACTAGCAAGGATGTCCACATTGCTTAGCATCTTACTGATGTATAATTTTTCTTCATTCCTAGATGCCTCTTTCCATCTTCCTAAATTATATAGTATTTGAAAAGGCAATGGAACAAGAAGGAGGTGAATTGTGACCCAGTTAAACTAATGTCCGTTGCAATACCTGAATTGAGAAAGGGCAGTATATGGCCCCAAATAACAGAGTACAGGATTGGGAATAATATCTTTCTGACTTTGTTTTTACTATTATTCACACTCAGTTGTTTTCATTAATCTTATTCCACGTGCATGTTCTGGAAATCATAGAATTCTTTTAAGTGGTTTTTTTTCTTATTGGGATGGTCAACTTACTTGAAATAGCTTAATACGAGGTTTAAATGATGAGAATTGCTTTTTTAGGATCCCATAATAGGCAGAGGGGTATCCACAACTATAGATTATAACTTCTATCATTGTTCAGCTGTTATAAATAATGACATTTGGAAGGATGAGTGGTGATGATGAAAAAATACCATTTTGATATGGGCAAGTTTATTATGGATTGCTTTGAGCAGAAGAAATCTGACACTTTCAATATAATTAGCTTTTTATTAACTTTATTAGTCCTATTGGCACTTGTACAGAAATGCTTGATAATAGTACCTTTAAAAAATAAGGATTTAATATGTTAATATTTAACCTCTTCTGACAATAAGATGCCAATTTAGAAAATGGCATAAAGTTTTGCTGTGAATGTTTTTCTTTTATATACCCTGAAATCTGTATTTCACGTCTGTCTTTTCTAGGGAGATAAAAAATTAAGGTGTGATTCTGCTGATCTTCGACATGACATTGATCGTCGGAGAAAAGAAAGAAGTAAAGAACGGGGGGATTCCAAGGGCTCCAGGGAATCCAGTGGATCAAGAAAGCAGGAAAAAGCTCCAAAAGATTACAAAGAATACAAATCTTACAAAGAAGACAGGTAATTGTCAAAACTGTCTGCGTTAGGTTTTAGCTTCTAATTAGCCTTTAATAATTGTCAGCTTAATTGCTTTCAATTTTGACTGTGTAATCGAATGTTTAAATTTAAACAATTAAAATTATTTGTTTTACAGCAAAAATGTATTTGTCTTTTACACGGCTTATGGTGGATGAGGACAAAAACTTTGGAATAGCAAGCTAACACTGAAAAAAAAAATGACAAATTAATGTGTCCTATTATCCAGGCTACATCAGGAGGTTGGACTTCAATGCAGTGCATTTCTAGAAACAGTTTGTGTAAGAACTTTGGTTCGTTATGCTTGATTCCGCACTTTTTCAACTCATAACACCCAGAGTACAAGAATTTTAAACTGATATCTAGTGGTTTAACATGGGAGACTTGGGGGGAGGAAAGACTAGTTTATATGAAATACCAATGTGTATTAGTCTTTCAAAGTAATTTTCCATGGATACTGTTAGCAGTGGTAAGAGTTTTATCAGGTATGACTTTTCCGGGTGTTGCATTAGAATCATAAATTGATCATCATAGAGTCAAATAATAGAAATGCTAAGAATCATAGATAATCGTTCTTGCTATTCATTAGGTAAATGGTGGATTTTACTTGTGTTCTTTTAATTACTACTTGTATTTGTATGTCATATGCTTTTCATTTCTATAACGGTGTTATGGCCCAAATCATACCAACTGTTCTTGTCCAAGGTATACAAACTGCAGTCATTTTGAAACTTGGCCTTAAGATTATTCTTACTTTTCCTACTCTCCTTTTCCTTCCTTTAAAATAATAACAACAACAACAACAACAAAAAAATCAGATAAATATTGAAGAACTGAACCTTATTCTTGGTTTCCAGACTGCTAGTTTCTAACTGGCAGGCCACATAATATGTTTCATGTAGTGATGTAAAACAAATATTGGAGGAAAATGGAAACAGACTGTGTCATTAACACCCAATTATTTTAGTTACATAAAATTTCAATTGGGGTAGTTCTTTTGAAGATTCAGCAGGGTTTTATCGTTTTTAAAAATAGCACATATTCTTTTGTTTTCTTTCTTTCTTTTGCAGTAAACATAAAAGTAGAGAGCAGGATCATTCTCGATCTTCATCGTCTTCAGCATCACCTTCTTCTCCCAGTTCTCGAGAAGAAAAAGAGAGTAAGAAGGAACGAGAAGAAGAATTTAAAACCCATCATGAATTGAAAGAATACTCGGGCTTTGCAGGAGTTAGCCGACCACGAGGAACCTTTGTAAGTAATGTAATTATTTTTGGAAGTTTGAAAGGACATATAAGGAAAGTAAGATGATTTATCATTATACATGACAACATCCCTATAGTCAGAGTAGTCCTTAGAATGAAATACTTAGAATAATATTTTTAAGTGTTAAACTTAATGTAGAAATGGCATTGAGGGGGTCTGAGGAGTAGGAGCTGCATATGGGATTATTTGTTGTACACAATGAAAACTACATTCCCCCCCCTAATTTCATATTTGAGATCTAAAAGCATCTCTATAAACGACTTATTTTTGGAAACAGTAACTGTTCATGTTTCTTTCAGAACCCAAGAGTCATGGAAAATGATCGGGACCCACTTCTTTCATTATTTTTTTTGGGGGGGGGGTCACACCTGGCAATGCACAGGGGTTACTCCTGGTTCTGCACTCAGGAATTACTCCTGGCAGTGCTCAGGGGACCATATAGGATGCTGAGAATCGAACCTGTGTCGGCCGCGTGCAAGGCAAATGCCCTACCCGCTGTATGGGTGTGCTAAATTCAATCCCTGTTAATTATTTTTTTTTTAAAAAGATACCATACTAGAAAATTCTTCATATATGCTGCTGGGGAAATAGAGGACTTAGGTTACATGTATTAGACCCCAAGCACTTGATGTCATCTATCACCTGCCACCACCTGATTGATTATTCAGGCCTTGCTGGATATAGTCCTGGAGGTTCTAAATACTGTCAGGATCAGATGTGGCCCTGGAGATCTTTAGGCACTATTAGGAAGTCCCCTATAGTCCCAGCATTGCATCTCATGTCTGAGCATTGAACCATTTGGCTCAGTTGGCTGAGGGTCACTGGGATTGGCCCCAGGAGCATGAAAACCTGAAAGGTTCGCCACACCCAATAAAAAAGTTTGTAAAAATTAAATCCTTATGCTCATTTATTGTAGCTATATTCAAGGTATTTTTTGTATGTATGTTAGTCTTAGAATAATTTCCTATAGCATATAGTACCCATAAACTTGTTATGGTTATTTACCCAATGACTTCATAATAGTACATCTTGAATCTTTTGATTTTTAAATTTAGATTTTTACCTTGAGGGAACATTCTTTCTGGTGCCGTCAGTACAGTTCACTTACTAGTTCATTCAGCAAGTGGTGAAGGGCTTTATTAAAATGTGATGGGTGTGTAGTTGATCACTTGGGATCCTATGATAATTCAAAGGAATTAACACTTCTGATTAGTAAAAGGAAAAAGAACAAACGTGATAATTTTAAAATAATAGCTCCAGGCCATCAAATGTGCTGTCTTAACACGTTAGTTAATTGTGCATTGTGCATTTCTTCTTAACCTGCTCAACTTTAGTAGGTAGAAACTTTATGCCTCTGATGAGATAAAAATCCTCAGAGGCTATTAAAATGAGAGTTAGGAAAATAGAGAACATGTTATTTGTTACTGCAGTAAAATTAGAGTTTGCATGTAACTAAAATACCTTTTGATTGCATTACTAAACAGTTTTGTTAATGTTAATCAGTTTCGAATTAGAGGCAGAGGAAGAGCCAGAGGAGTTTTTGCTGGGACAAATACTGGTCCAAACAACTCAAATACTACTTTTCAAAAGAGACCGAAGGAAGAGGAATGGGATCCAGAATATACCCCAAAGAGCAAGAAGTACTTCTTGGTGGGTGTTAGAAATCTGTGTTTATTTGGTTTGCATTAATTTTCAAAGCTTACTGGGTGAATACATTTGAGTACAAGTAGCCAGTATTATGAGAATATTTCACCATAACACAGGAAATCTTTTAAAAAAAACTTATTACCCAGATTGCAAGTTTTGAAAATGTGGGTTTCTTTTTTCTTGTTTTACTTTGTGGTAAAAAAAAAACCCAACTTATCCAATATAACTTGATTTGATAGCCACATTCATAGAACATAATGTTTCACATTTATCTATGATAGTGTCACTTATAAAAGTTTTTCATTAAGGTTTACCTTTTATCATCACAGCTAGGTTATTATAGAGCTCAGGAAGGTGGGGTTAACTTTAATTGGAAATTAAGGAAGGCACAAAACTTGTAAAGTTACTATATAATTTATGTTTCTTGTGATGCTTATCTCTTGTGAGATAGTTTTCCAGGGCCTAAAGCTAGGGAAGGTGGGTCCTGAAAGAACTATACGTAAGATGGAAGTTTTTTCAAGTTTGCCACAGGGGTAGGAGTTTATTCTTCATTGCACATGTAAACTTAAGAAAATATTAAAACTGTTATCAAAAGTAATACTTTGTGGGGCTGGAGAGATAGCACAGCGGGTAGGGCGTTTGCCTTGCACGTGGCCGACCTGGGTTCAAATCCCAGCGTCCCATATGGTCCCCTGAGCATGGCCAGGGGTGATTCCTGAGTGCAGAGCCAGGAGTAACCCCTGTGCATTGCCAGGTGTGACCCAAAAAGCAAAAAAAAAACAAAAACAAAAACAAAAAAAAACAAAACGTAATACTTCGTCATAGCTTCAGGGAAGTAATATTTCTGAAGACAATTCCTCAATTAAGGATTAAATAGTACTGTTAGAGGAGTAATAGTACGAGATTTAACAATCGCACATTGCTGTAAATATATTGGAATATATGAATATCCTTGATATTCTAAGGTTTTTTTTTTGCTTTTTGGGTCATACCTGGCAATGCACAGGGGTTACTCCTGGCTCTGCAGTCAGGAATTACCCCTGTTGGTGCTCGGGGGACCATATAGGATGCTGGGAATCAAACCTGGGTTGGCCGCGTGCAAGGCAAACGCCCTACCTGCTGTGCTGTTGCTCCAATCCCTCTAAGTTTAAGGTTAAGGTGCATTTTGAATCAGTTGTTTTTTGGAGAAGAGTGGCTAGTACCAGAATTGTAGTTTTCATTTACCTCTTATGGGTATTTTGATGAGTTTGCAGAGTTCTTTATGTATAATGTACAGTACATGTTCAGTAGTGCTTCTCTGAGGAAAAAATTTTGCTTTTGGAGTTTGCTTGAGTTGACAGCTTGGAAAGTGAATTTTGTTACAATTTTAACTGATTCGTTTGCTTTTTGCTTTAAGAATGCATGTATTAACAGACTGCTTCTGTGGTAGTTCCTAAGAACAGAAATATAAAATTTGAATTATTGATGTAGAAACTAGTAATGAAGAAACAACATTCTAAGAATGTTATTTTCAGAGGGAGTGTGATTGGAGTCACTATGTTGAAGAGCTTGGCTTTGGGCTTAAATTTTAAGTACTGTTAAATTAGAAAAATTTAGTTAGGTGATCTGTTTGAAGTTTTGAAAAATTCAGAAAATTGCAGGACCTAGGTTGTAGAAGACCACTGTTCTAAAATACATTGGACTTTTTATGGTAGATTTTAAAGAAACTTGGGGATGGGAACAAATCTCAGAGATAGAGTTTGAACTAAGGGATCAGATTTTAGAAAAGTTAATATTTGTAAGGACCTATTCAGAGGTTGTCCTTGTCCCCCAACTGCAAGAGGAATCTCTGCAGATAGGGAATGCTGGTGAAGGAAAGATTTCAGTTTTGTAAAGTGCTCTGCTAAATCAAGTGGAGATGTGTAGTGGATAGTTAATGAAGTTTGAAGTGTTAGGTGAGGAATGGGTATTGTATTTTGCCAGAAATTTAGGGTCAATGAAGGGTTGAAAATTAGGAAAGTGAGCAGTAAGCAAATTCATTATAGTTGTTTTTGCACATTTTGCACAAATGTGTCATTTAGATGACTTCATTTTTCTACGACACTCGAATGTCATTTTCAGTAGTTTGGACCTTAATTTGAAACATAATCACTTTATTTAAAAATTACCTTTAACATTTAAAATATTTTTATTGAGGCATCATAATTTATAATACGGATAATTTTGTCTCAATACTTGGTGGGAGGGGTACTGGAGAAGAGAGTACAGTGGACTGGGCACTTAAATGAGGCTGACCTGGGTTTGATTACCAGGAATGGTTTCTGACCATAGCCAGGAGTGAGGCCTGATCACTCCAGGGCCTGACCGCTTCCCCCCCCCCAAAAAAAAAAAACAACTTGTATATATACTGACACCACGCCCACTCATAGTGTATCAGTATTTCCCCACCATTATCCCACAGTTCCTTTTCCCTCCCCCCCCCATAGGTGGCATCCAGCAACGTAAAATGCACAAAATAATTAGGCACCTTTTTAGTAAAGAAGAATGTGTTTTTAAAAGTGCAGCCTCTTAACAGGTAGTAGGACCTGTTCTAGTTAAAATTTGTATACTGTTATTTATTTTTATCTTTTTTTGGTTGCACCTGGCTCGCACTCAGAAATCACTTTGGGAGGTGTCGCAACACAGGTCAGCTGAATGAAATGCAAGTGCCCTACCCACTTTACTCTTCGCTTGCCCCTATTTGCCCATCTTAAGAATTAAATTCGTGTAGGGGTGGGCAGCCTCCGCTACTCCCTTATTGCCACACCTATGTCCACAACCACTGCCATGTAAGCTCATACATCAGCCAAGCTTTACAGATTTCACAGTTAAATCTTGGAGAGATCAACAATCCACAAAAACTCACTGGGGGTCTGGTCTTCTGCCAGAACACTATGAGGCACCCTTAGGAGGCGGTGCCTGGGTACCTGCCCTGCTGAAGCCCAGCAGTGGCAGTTACACCCCACAGCTGCCTCTTGAACCTTTCAGAGGCCCAGCTTCACTGCCTTCGAACTAATCTGCAGAGATGCCAAACTGGGAAAAATTCCAGGTACATGGGTCTTCAGGGTGAGAAATTGGGTCTTAAGAGTAGGGGAGGGTGCCCCACCACTTCAGGAAGCCCTACAGCCACACCTATATCTCACAACTGCTGCCTACTAAGCGCTTGTGGCCACACAATTCCAAATTCTTCTATACTAATATCTCAGTAGGAGCACACTAAAGTAGATGGGAGAGTAAATAGAAGCCAACTGAAGATCTAATAAACAAGAACTTTAAACACAGGACACTCAGCAAAGAACAGCTCAAAACCTTCAGACAAGAACTTAATGACCCCATGATGAGATACAATTTACACAAATTTTCTTTTACTAGAGTATTTTTTTGATAATTCCATTAGCCATTTAGTTGTAATAACCAATATAAAATACATTTTTGTGCCTGCTAATGGGGCAGACTTTGGGGATTGGGAAAATGGAGACAGTGGTGGGAGGAGGGTTCCACTGGTGGTTGGAATTGATGTTGGAATAATAAATGCCTATAACAAATGTATAATGAACAACTTCGTAGACCTTGTTGTTTAAGTCAAGGGGGAAATTAAAAACTTGTTTTAGGTTTAAAAACAAATTTGAGTATTTCACATTCAAAAGTAATTTTGACATAGGACCAGTAGTTCGTTTATACATATGTAAACCACTGAGATACAGAGAGTGAGCAGCTTGATTAAAATCATGGTTTACCAGGAATGTTTGCATCTTCAGATCCAGGTTTCTGAAGGGACCATATGATTTCTCCAGGATTAATTTTGTATTTTAGTTTTATCCTCTAGTATGTTAACTTCATTTTAATGTGAAATACAGAGTTTTCCAAAGTTAGAACCTGAAATTTTCTGGAGGGCTGGATATTATAAAGAATTGGAACAAAAATAAGAAAGCGAGGAAGTGGCAAATACTCATTGTTGTTTCCTGAGGAAGCAAAAATTCTTGTTGAGGAAATTGTTTTATAGGTTGAAGTTTTCATAAATTAGTCCTTTGAAACTTCATTCTGTGTAGATACGATTCAGAAGATCTTGGTTCTAAAGTGGCCTAACGTTTCTAGCTGTCTACAGTAGCACTTCACTTTACTACCTGATAATTAAATTTGTAATAAGGTTAATACACTGATCGAAGAACTTCAGTTATTTTGTCATCAAACTGTCACTGGTAACTGCCAGGATACCTTCGTGAATAACTCAGTATAATCTTAAAGCTGAGCCTGTTTGAGAAAAGGATTTAAAACTACTGCCTAATTTAATGCGTATCAGTTACCAGTGATTTGTTTTTGCTCTTACTACCTTAACGGTTATCATTTATTACCTGGGAAGTCTATTGATGGTCATAGGATAGCAGAAAGGGTTAACCATGGCCTTTTGACAAGTCATTTTACCTCTCTGTGCCTCATTTTTAAAAAATTTGTTTTCGAGCCACTCCCAGCAATGCTCAGGGGTTACTCCTGGCTCTGCGCTTAAGAGTTAATCCTGGTGGTGTTTGGGCGACCATATGAGATGTCAGGGTTGGCTTTGTGCAAGGCAAGCACAAAGCTATCCTACTGCTCTGGCCTCATCTCTGACTCATTTTATCCCTGAAAATGTTAGTAATACTATTTTAGTTACTATTGGGATTAGATGAGCAAGTTTATGAAAGACTTCAGAATAGTGCCATTTTCTTAACAAGCACTCTGTAAACATTATTGCCATGTTTATTGAGAGCTTGTTTATTGGATACTTAAGTCGGTATTTTTACAGATCATTTAACTGTTCCTTCAAGACTCTCTCCCTCAAAAAGTGAGAAAATAGTCATGCAGTTTGCTGGTAATTTTTGAAATAATGTTTAAATACCACAAACAATATAAACTCCACAGAGTTTGGTGTGCTTATAACAAAAGGGGACCAGAATCCAATTTTAGTGGCAGACAACTACTTGTACAACTACAACAGTTTGTAGTTGAAATCTTTTAACATAATGCAGCTTATACAAACGTTGATATTTTCTGTTTTTATGGAAACCATACTCTTAATCTAGTGAACTTCCATTTGATAGAGATTATTAGAAATTGGTTAGTGTTCTTTCATAGTCTTGATAACTTTCATAGTCTTGATAACAGGATGATCTGTAATACATAATATGCACAATGTGCCTTTTGTTGTAAAAGATGCTTGTACACATAGTTGAAAAAATTTGTGTCTTAATATCAAAACTCCATAGAATGTGCAGGTATTGCATGATCCCTGTTTTCTTATAAAAAGACTTTTTTGGTGTGTTGCAACCATAGCTTATATAAATGCAATTTTCAAATTTGTAGATTGTTTTGATTAAAGACAGTTTTTTTGTTGTCCCCACATCTTTTTGGGTCACACCCTGTGATGCATGGGTTAATCCTGTCTCTGCACTCAGGAATTCCTCCTGGAGGTGCTTGGGGGAAACTATATGGGATGCTGAGAATCCAACCGGGTTGGCTGTGTGCAAGGCAAACGCCCTACCTGCTGTGCTATTGCTCCAGCCCCCAAGGAACAGTTTTTAATTAAGAAAAATTCAGGTGGGACTAGAATCACTACAGGTTGAGGAATGAAAAGGTTGAGGATACTGTAAGGGATTATGCCAGCATGATTGGCATATTAGGTTCCCTCATTCTGAAGATGTATCATTAATGATCTAGATTGAAATCGCAGTAGGATTTTTTTTAAATGTCATTAATGTTTTATTGACAATACCAAGGCAAGTAATAGAGAAGCTCACCTTTGCTTCTAGTGTCTGACAATCTAATATATAACTTATAGTTGACTTTCTGAGTAAAATGTTATTGGTTCAATGCCCTGTGTGACCATCAGCTTGCATTTATCTCTGGTCACACACTACATCATCAAACAGACATATTAGTTGAGAATTTAGATACCTTCTCTTATAGGAATAATAATAGATATTAACAAGGGATATGTATTTATAAAATCCATAGAATCACCTGACTACATGGAGTACAGCATATGTCAGAAATGTTAAAGAAGGCTGAGATGATTCTCCATGAGTAACATGTCGACACATCTTGTGACCCTTGCACATTTTTCTTTCTTTTTTTTTTTAATTGAATCACCATGTGGAAAGTTACAAAAGTTTCAGGTTTAAGTCTCAGTTATACAATGCTCAAACACCCATCCCTTCACCAGTGCACATATTCCACCACCAAGAATCACGGTATACCTTCCCCCTTCCCTCCACCTCCCCAGCCCCCCACCCCGCATGTGTAACTGGTAAATTTCAATTTACTTTCACTTTACTTTGATTACATTCAATATCTCAACAAAAAATTCACTATCATTGATTTGGAGTTCCTCCCCCCTAAAGTCGACCTGCTGAAAAGAAAGCATTTGGTAATTTGTCAGTAGGATTTTAAATTATGATCTTATGTAATTCTTAAGATCTTTTAGTTGGTACTATTTTCTTTAAAAGAAATTCTTTACTTCAAAGTAATTGTAGTGATAATTGTTCTTAACCTTTCTGTAGCATGATGACAGAGATGATGGTGTGGATTATTGGGCCAAAAGAGGAAGAGGTCGTGGTACTTTTCAACGTGGCAGAGGGCGTTTTAACTTCAAAAAATCAGGTAGCAGTCCAAAATGGACTCATGACAAATACCAAGGGGATGGAATTGTTGAAGATGAAGAAGAAACTTTGGAAAATAATGAAGAAAAGAAGGACAGACGCAAAGAAGAAAAGGTAGGAGATTGCTACTTGTTAGCCAGTAACATATTTTTTATGTGTTCTCTGGGCTTTTTTTTTTTTTTTTTCTTTTTGGGTCACACCCAGCAATGCTCAGGGGTTACTCCTGGCTTTGCACTCAGGAATTACTCCTGGCGGTGCTTGGGGCACCATATGGGATGCCGGGGATTGAACACGGGTCGGCCGTGTGCAAGGCAAACACCCGCTGTGCTATCGCTCCGGCCCCTCTCTGGGCATTTTTAATTAATTTTTAGAACAGTAAAGATTGTTGATCCTATCTCATACCTCTGCTAATTATAATTTTCTTTCTTTTGTTTTTAGGAATAGTAAATCTGAAGTGAGATTGCAACAGAGAGCAGAACTTGCACCCGCCATTTTTTTTACCTTATTTTTGTTTTCAAATAAGAATGTAAGCATTTTACTTAAATTTTACTGTTTGCAACTAGTCTATAGAAATTTTGTTTTTAAGTCTTCAAATATCTTGAAAAATAGTAGACTGTATGTTGAAAATTGTACTGAAATAAAGTAGAAAATTGTTACGTACCATATTTGTAATATCACCTTTTAAAAAAATACTTTTACTGTTTTTGTTATATGCATTGTATTTCTGCTTTGTCTATAAGATATGGTCAAGTACAGCTCTGTGAAAGTTCTGATTCTCTTCCCTCCCTGTTTGTTAATGTTTATCCTGAAGTATAAACGTTAGCTCTACATATAAATCTCTGAACAGAAATTGTTTATAGAGACCACACTAAATATTTTAACTATACATCTTTAATGTTTAACAGTTCTTTAATTCAAGCACACTACACTATAGGGTGACTAATTCTTGAAGTATACCACAGAAAGGTTACTTTGGTAAACTAGTTTAACATTTCAGCAAATATTTAAGGAAGAAAAAAGCTTTGTCATTAAACAGGCTACTCAAAATTAAATAGAATTAAGGAATTTTTTTCTTTTTTTTATTGAGAGCAAAATGTCTTACAAAAACTTTCTTAGGAGTATTCATTTGGGTTTAAAATTCAGTGTTCTCTTTCTCTTATTGAAAGTTTGAGTCATGGTCTTAGGTATCAGCTCTTTCAGAGAGTAAATTGATTTGTAATATGTAATACCATTGCAAATAAAAACACCATTTGTACAGAATGTCTTACTGAAAAAACCAAACAGAAACAGCAAAACCTAGTGTAATACTGGTGTTGGTATGAAAGAGGATTTATCCTGCAAAAGAACATGATATATTAAATGTGCCTGATTTCATAATTTAAGTATTTATTTGAACTTTTGGACAGTTGAAACATTAGGTTGTAATCTAGTTAAAAGGAAAAAAGCAGGACATATTGTTAATATAGTGTTTTTGATTTTTCAGTCACTAATAAAATAAATGTTGACAGAAAAATTGCTGCAACCTTGCTCTAACTTGACTTCTTCCCCGTCTTTTAGTGACGACAGTAAAGTTGCTTTTTTTTTCTTGCCAAGGATTCTAGAATTTATTGATGATAATTTTTCAAATGTGAATAACTTTTGTTGATAGCTCTTAGATGAAAATCTAAAATAGTAATTCTCAAGTTGTCATGGTGCTTTATGAGCATATTTTAATTAAATTTTCACTTAATTCAGTTTGAATTAGTTATGTACGTTTGCATTCAGTGGAGATAATGCTTATTCTGTTTGTGTAAACTTTTAAAGACATTGATTCTTTGGCTCTTATCGTCTTTGGTATCAGATTTGCAAAGCTTCTAGCACCTCAGGGGCAAGAAGCTGATAGTGGGAAAATGAAAACAAGCTCTATATTATTATTGTGACCCTAAAATCTTTAGTGTTGCATGATAGCTTCTTTTTTTGGGGGGGTCAATCTGAAATAGTTACTAGAGCAGAGGAAGTATTGTCTAAGCAGATGTGTTGGTTAAGTAGGGCATAATCTAGTCAGAATAGTACTAAATTACATGCTAAAGCAACATGGATTTGATCTCTAACCTAGGAAAATTTTTATGACTTTAGTTTTATACAATTAAATTTGGCTATTTAATAGCTCTATAGCTATTTGGCTAGACACTGAATCTCAGTGCATTACTAAATGTGCGGTTTTGCTTTTCTACTTAAGACAGTAGGAAAAAGGGAATTCACTGAAAAACTGGATAGCAGTGGGAATAAAGCCAGATAAGCCCTAAGAAAAAAGATAATTGGTTTAATCCAAATAATATGTTATTTGGTTATTTCTAGTCTCTTAAATTTGAGCAAACAGGATTGAACAGGCTGATTATGATAACTCTGCAATGAAATGCTATTGTGGATATTACCTTTTTCTAGAGCTACCCATATAAAAAGTAACCAGTATGTATTTTTTTATGCCATGATTTTACTTAATGTTCAAGTCATTTTGTAAAAGCTGTATGATTCTTCTGGTGAAAATACTTGTTTGCAAGTGCCAGAAAATAATAATTTGATACCTGCATTAACAGTATGTGGAGAAAGAAAATGAAAACCAAAGGAATTTTCCAGAAGGGATTAAGAAAGCTGTGTAAGACCATGACTCAGTCCTTAGTGGTGTATAACTTTGAACATCCTATGAATTTTAATATAAAGAGCAAAATATGTTTTTCCCAATTGCAACCTATTAAGGAGTTATTATGGTTCCCCTTTGTCACAGTTAAAATCAGGTATTGGGAATTAAAATATAATTCACGAAAAAATATTACCCAATAAGAATGAATGTAGATGGCTAAACGATTCTTACTCAGTGTGATGTATAATACAACAGGGACCCTTGTAAATTGTTATATGCCAATAAACTGTCATAAGTGGTAGTAGGTGTTGTTTATTTACCTGATTTTCAGACCATTTCTGTGTCTATTCTGTACCACTAATTTACAGGGTTTCTAGATTTTAGAACACCAATTTATTTCTTAGGGAAAGTACTGATACAAATTAAAAAAATGATTTTTTTTTCCCCATGGGTTGGTAAATACTTGTAAAAAATTTTTTAAGTGAAATAAAATAGGTTCTATTAAGAGAATTTACTTACAGAAGTGAGGAGAGAGATAATGGTTCAAGGGACAATGTGGGCTTTGCAGTGGGAAAAATCTTACTCTAAAATTTTTTAACCCTTACTCTCATCTTGACTACTCTCAGGGGAGTTTCATAGTGGGCAATTTTAAATCATTTATTTATACAACATAGAACTTGTAGATTTTGAGTCCAATCTTAATGATATTTGTTATTGTAGGACCTTATTCCTTTCTAACTCCAGTAGTTAATAATGACAAAGAATTTGATTTCCAATAAAATTTCAAAGTTTTTTCTTTTCTTGTGTACTAAGACACATCTTTTGACTTAAGTGTCAAACTGTTCCTTTAAAAATTTTTTTTAATTTTAATTTTTTAAGATTTTTATATTGTATCACAGATATACAGTTACAAAGTTGTTCATGATTTAAACCATTCCTTTAAAGCATTACCCACGTGAAGAATTTGTGCATGCTTAAATTTATTGGTTTTAATGTTACATACTTTTAAAAGTAAATAAGTTACGCTACCATACTAGTTTCAGCTCAAGTTTTCATCATTCTGCTTTTCTGAGGTTTTTGCCTTACTGCCCTCCTCTTTTGTACTATCTAAGATTTATACCTAGCAAAGATCACAATGCTTATTCAATGCAACATTTCTTTTTTCTTTTTGGGTCACTCCCAGTGAAGTACAGGGGTTACTCCTGGCTCTGCATTCAGGAATTACTCCTGGCGGTGGTCGGGGGACCACATGAGATGCTGGAAATGGAACCCGGGTCGGCCGTGTGCAAGGCAAATGCCCTACCTGCTGTGCTATCAGTCCAGCCCGAATGTAGCATATTTTTATAATCTAGCAAGTTATCCTATTTACATAGCTTATATTGTTTAGAATTTAGCGTTGTGCTTGGTTGCATAAATACTCGATTATTGAGTATAAGATAAAGCAGAACTGCTTTTCAGTAGAGCTTGGGGAGGGGGAGGAGGAAGGGGTGGTGTACTGCTCCTAGCTCCATATGCTGTACTTCCTGGGTCCCTTTCAATCGCTTTCTAAAGTACTTAAAGAGCTTTCCAAGAGATGAAGTAAGGTCAAATTCAAACCATAGAACCCAGGAGGGCATTTGATTTTAAAAACAAAACGATGAAAATGTTAGGTGGTTATTTTCTCTGCATCTAATTCTTGCAACTGGATGTATTTTAAAAAGTAGAGCAAGAAGAATGAGAATGGAAAATTTTCTACCTGATAGTATGTAAAAATCTATCTCCCTGTCAGGATTCGCTGTGCTACCTGATGCTGAACTTTTCAGTTCTGGATCATATTTCACTCAGGTAATTGCTGTATTAAATTGGAATTTATCAGCTGGAACTACCAGTAATTGTGAGAAGTTACTGGTGCCCGCTCGAGCAAATCGATGAACAACAGGGTAACAATGATGCAGTGATACAGAATTACCAGTAATTCACAATTCCTTTGTTGAAACATTAAAAAAATAATGCATATATTTTGGAGACTCATAATACTATGTCCATCGGTAAAGTTTTTGAGAAATCATTCACTATTCGGGATAGGAGAAATATATTGGGTAAGGCACTTGCCTTGCATGTGCCTGATCTGGATTCTAACTAAGTCCCAAGGAGTCTGCTAGGAATGGTTGCTTAGCATATCGAGGAGTAAGCCTTGAACATAGGTGTGTCCCAAAGTAAAACAATTTTAAGATAACTTATCTGGGATTATTAAAGGAACTCTTGCTACTATGACGTGACAGTATTGAAGACTGAGTTTATCATAGAAAAATGGAAAAGATCAAGTGTCAACATTAGGGGTGCTAATGTCTATATGTGGTTTGGAGAATACAAAGTAGGAATAAGACTCTGGAAGGTAATTTTTGTTTTGTTTGTTTTGGGGCCACAACCAGTGAAATGCATGGGTTTCTTCTGGCTCTGCATTCAGGTATTACTCTTGGGGAACCATATGGAATGCCTGTGATTGAACCAGGGTTTGCTGCATGTAAGACAAGCACTCTACTGTGAGTTCAAAGGTGTAGGCGCGGTTGAGTTTGGTGGCAGAGAAACGCCTACTCAGGCTGGCCAGAGCCCACAGGAGAATGAAGGACTTAGGGCCCCAGGCTAGTTGGTAATCAGTGACTTTATTTCATTCTCATCCCCATCCTTACATCTTCATTCTACAGCATAGATGTTTGATTCTGCAGTGTCATTTTCTCTACTTCTCTCTTAACAGCGTTATCTCTTCCACAGTGTATTCCCCCGTTTCCCCCCTCCCCCAGTAGTTATATAGAAATCATAAAGGGTGAGGGTACACATAAGTGGGGTTGAATACGTTATTGCAATAAACAGATGCCAAGCCTTCAGGGGAAGGTCATCTAGGAGATCAACAGACAAAATCTCACCTGAGGGATTTAGCACTCCAAGTTACTAGGAGATCCACTCAAGTGTGTGGTCCCATTTAGGGATTCCTTTCTTTGCTCAGCTAGTAATCCATTTCAACAATCATATTGAATACTAATACTTCTAGTAATTTTGTATGAACACAAATATATTAAGCTTAAAGGTTGGCTTTTCCTGGGGACATCCTGCTATGTATTCTGGACTACAGTCCTCAGGTTAGTCTTTCCTAACCCTAGCAGGACCCTTATTCAGGTTACTTTTTGGGTCATGACAGTGTTCTGTGACTCTGCTTTTGCCGTTTTGCTCATCGCAGCTTAGTTTTTCCCTTTTTGATCCCAGGGTACCTTACAGCTTGCCCTGTGTTCATCCTTGTCCCTCACTGGGACTCTCCTTTTTGGGGGACTATGTCACTAGAAGGAAATAGCAATTCATAAAGGCGTAGAGGGTAATTGAGGTAGTAAGTCTCAAATGTGTTTTCCACTAGTTTTATTGTCAGTATTTAGTACTATATTACTAACCTTGAGTGGGTTCAAGTATAGGTAGAATAGAACTCCCCCTCTATTTTATTTTTTTATAATTTCAAAAAAATATATCACTGTGAGGTATAGTTACAGACTTACAAACTTTTGTGCTTATGTTTCATAGAATGATCAAGTACTCATCCTTCCACCAGTGCCCATTCTCCACCAATGATGCCAGTATTCCCCCCCTTTCCTTCCCCCTCCTTTAAAAAAAAAAAACGTAAAACATAGGGACATGAGAGACCCTATCTAGAGGAAATTCATTCTGAAATCCTTATGATTAATATCTTGAGATGCTATTGTTATCTTTGGCAGAGTGCTATATTACATTCTATCCTTTAAAGTAATAGTAATTTGAGTTCACATAATTGCCTGAAATTTAGGCTGTGTTGCAAGACAAGTGGAGTTCCACTGGACATTGCTAGCTAGATTAAATACCATCCTTAGCTTTTGTCCAGACCAACCCTATCAGTTCACTGAAAAGTGAACTGTATTGGGCATGGAGATCAATTGAATAAGAATTATTGGATATCCAGAATATAATATGATAAACTATTAGTGGTTTTAGAAAAATACATCTAGATTCAACACGTTTTTATTTGCAGTTAGGTAAAAAATGAGAGGAGCTAGGACAAAGGCTTGAGTCTAAATGTGAGGCCTGGAGCCCAGCAGTGCATGGTATGTGGCCTAAAAAGGAAAAAGAAGACTTTTTTTTTTTTCCTCGCCCATAAACGCCAAACTGATACAGACTGGTCTGGCATTGTATTTATTTGGAAGTTGTGTTAGACAGAGGGAACTAAATGGGACTTTTCTTGGGCAAAGCATGGTTTGTAGCCCTTTAAGTTCTTCCCCTGGTAAATGTTTCTCTGGTATACAAGAATTTAAGTAGCATACCGTGAATTGGAGAAACGTTTTGACCATTTGTGAACAGGAGAGTCACCAATTAGCCAGTCAAAATTGTTGTTTTTGTACTAAGGATAAGGCACAGTAAGAATTGGGTTGACTGGATCAATTGGGTTACCACAGTGTAGCCAGAAATGCCTGCCAAGGTTAGTTAACCTTTTAGATACTCTTGAGGGAAAGTTTGAAAATTGAATCAAATGAAAAATAGAAAATACAAGAAGTGGGGCTCTGAGTGATGGCACAGTGGGTAGGCCGTTTGCTTTGCACACGGCCAACCTGGGTTCAATTCCCAGCATCCCATGTGGTTCTCCAGCACTGCCAGGAGTAATTCCTGAGTGCAGGAGGAACCCGTGTGCAAAAAGAAAAAAAAATAGGAGTGGCATAGCTCAAGGTAGGAGGATCTTCAAAAGAAACCCACCATATTTTTGGACAAAAGCAATAGAAAAGATAGCTCTGTCAATTCAGAACTTTCCTGAATTGTGTGATCCTAAAAGTTAAGGAAATAAGATTTTATAAGTGAGAAATAGTGCATGTCCACCTCATCAAAGATTGTCAAGATTTATGTTTGGGAGTGCAAAAGAAAAACTCTCACCCTGTAAGGAACATTTGGTTCCTCTTGTGGCTTACATGAAGAGGAGAAAGAAGTCGCAGCGTCGACTAGAGTATTGCCTCACGATAACCTAGGGAAAATCTAGCTCCATGTTGGTCTGCTCTGAGCACTGGAATGGTATAGACCTGCCATCTCAACAGCCCTCCAAGGTGGTCATAAAACCGTACCCATGTTTCACTTGTTTTCCCTGATGTGGGAAATTTTCATCTAAGCATGGAACCCACTTTTTTGACTTTTGCAGGAAAGGAGAGCTCTAGATTTTGTCTTTCCAAGTCCGTCGCCTTTCCTCACAGAAGAGAGTTTGAGGATATAAATAGACACATTTGGGAAATAAAGAGGGAAAGAGATAACATGTTCAAGAAAGAACGTGTTTCTTCACAGTGGAAATACAAAACCCAACTAGATCCTCAGTGAAATCCCAAGATGATGTATACATGCTATAGAGTAAGAAAGTACCTAGTGGAGATGCAGGGTACCCCAACCCCTAGAATGGAAATGGATGCGAGCAAAAGTTGGCTATAGGGTAAGAAAGAACACATCTTGGGGAGATACAGGCAATTGCACCCCAAGGTAAAATAAAGGAAATATGCATCTCAGGCAGTGATATGGCAAATGCGCACCTTTTCTGCTGCCAAATACATAGTTTTACCAAACAGCATCCTACAGTCTGTTGCTAGGGTGGGTACCAAGGGGGAGGGAGAACTTGGAGTTGAGTTGGTGGTGATATTGTTAACATGGTTCTTGGTTCCGCCGGTGGAACCTCTTTTCGCCCGGGATCCAGTGATGCTCTGGGCCCAGACTTCCGCATCTTCAAAGGTTTTCAGGCCTGTGTCTGAGCCCTTGGGTAGGTTTAGGCTGCAGATGGTTTTTCTACCAATATGCATTACCAGCACCTGCCCTCCATCTCTCTAGCTATTTAAACCTTACTTACGTAAGCCATCATTATCTCTTGCCCCTTAACCTGCCCGTTTTATAGTTCCAAATCATTCTAATAATGATTATTTAATATAATGAATGGTTGCTTAATACTGAATGCCGGTTACGTGCATATTAGGCACTGGGTTTTCAGCTTGGACCTAAACCAAGTTCCTGTTTTACATTTTACAATCTTAATTTGGAAAACTGGGAAGCATAGCTACACGTGTGATTGTGTTATAAAGAAAAATAACCAAGTAAAGTGTGGAGAGGAGTGGTGTGGGCGCTTCTGCTAGTCCCCTAAACACTTGACAAAGAACTTGCTGAAAGAGATAATCACTGTATCACTGTTACCCTGTTCATCAGTTTACTCGAGCGGGCGCCAGTAACATCTCCATTTTAGCAGCCTCTCCTTACTAGTCTTTCCCAACAACTGGAGGCTCTTTTTAGGGTCAGGGGAGTGAGACCTGTTATTACTGTATTTGGCATATCGAATATGCCACGGGGAGTTTGCCAGGCTCTTCCGGGTTATCAATACCCACATAAGAGCAAAAGATTACTCCATTTAAACCTCATTATACATTACAAATTAAAATTAAATAAATCTAGATAAATGGGAGATAGCATAGTAGGGGAAGGTGCTTGCCTTGCACACAGCAGACTAGGGGTCAATCTCGACACCCATGTGAGTTCCCCACCCCCACCTGGAGTGACTCCTGAGTGCAGAGCTTGGTGTAAACTCTGAGTACAGTGGGTATGGAAAAAAAATCACATAATTAAAACAACTAAAATTGTTAACAACTGTATAAAAATAAAATTTTGAAAAAGAAGCACTGTAGCACTGTCATCCGATTGTTCATCGATTTGCTCGAGCGGGCACCAGTAACGTCTCCATTGTGAGACTTGTTACTGTTTTTGGCATATCGAGTAGCTATGGGTAGCTTGCCGGGCTCTCTGAGAGGGACTGAGGAATCGAACCCGGGTCAGCCCTGTGCACGGCAAACGCCCTACCCGCTGTGTATTTGAAAAAGAAAAAGTAATTAAATCATAAGCTGCGATATCACGAAGTGGGCGGACAAGGGTCACGGCATCGTATGGAGAATGAGCCTTTCCTGAGGCCTGTGGCAACTGCTCTCATTAACGGCGTTAGGCGTCTGTGAAGTACGGATCCCTATCCCGGCTGTGAAAAGACCCAGGACACCGTGAGATTCTCCGCTCCCGCGCGGCTGGCTCCGCCTATGAGGAAGCGACTTCGCGGAAAGCCCGCCCTCTTGAAGGAGAAGCCCAATAGCGGGCCCAAATGATCGCAACCACACTTGCCGGCACCCCACAACCAATGAAAAGCAATAATCTTCAGCCTTGTCCAATAGGATTCGACACGGGCCGCGGACCGCGGAGTTTGATTTTCGTCCAAGGAAGCGGAAGTTGTGAGCCAATCGCAAGGCCCGTGGTAAGTCAGCGGGGGCCCTTGAGGGGATTCCCGGGCTGTGCGAGGGGCTCCAGGGCCCAGCCCACGGTCTGCAGGGCGACTGGCGCTCGTCGGCCCGGACCGGTGTCTGAACTCGGCTGCAATCAGGACCAGCGCACACCGGGATTCGTCTACGGATAATTCCGAGGCAGGATTCAGTTAACGCCCGCACCTCGACGCGGGGCGGGAGTGGTGGGTAAGGCTCGGAGACCCTGCTGGGTCCTGCTAGCCCAGAGGGAAGCCGTGGGCTGGTTTCTGCCCGTCGCCACTCGGCTCTTCGTGCCCCTGGAGCGCTTAGTCTGGACGGTTTAAAAGAGGAGCGCGGGTGGTCTTCCGTGAGGTTCTGTTCATTCATTTAGTTCTAAATCGAGAGTCCTGCCGGCTTTCGTGCACTGCTGAGGTGAAGGCTCAGAGCCTCACCCGCCTCAGCCCAAAGCTCAGGAGCTGGGGAGTTGACCCATCTCATTAACTTTAAAAAAAATTAATGTTTTTATAAAGTTGATCATGATTTACTACATTCTCTATTCCGACACCAATCCCACCACCAGTGCACTTTGCCGTTAATTTGACTTGAAGGCTTTCCTGCTTTCATTTCTTCCCTGTCTTCTGTTGATGGATATCTGTAACATCCCGTGCACTTGTTGCGGGATTGGGGGGGGGGGAGGGGGTCGGGGGAGAAGTGAGGGGGCCACACCTAGCGGTGCTCAGGGGTTCCTGTGCTCAGGGATCACTCCTGATGGGGCTCCAGGGAACCTGTGAGGTGCGGGAGATGTAGCCGGGACCGGCAGCTGCCTGATAAGCGCCTCTATTGTCTCTTCCGCCCCCCATGCACTTGAAGTGTAATTTAACCAATACATTGAAGGGTGGTTTTTTTTTTTTGTTCATTTGTTTTTACTTCCCCCTGGTTCCCCATTCCTCTTATTATTTTTGACTTTTTACAAAATCTGGCCAGTAAAGCGTACACTGAACAATCGTCGCAGAATTTATGATAGTTTTTGCTTTAAAAAGAAAAAGTGAAGTGCGACTGTTACGTGAAGCTTTTTTTTTTTTTTTTGCTTTTTGGGTCACACCCGGCGATGCACAGGGGTCACTCCTGGCTCATGCACTCAGGAATCACCCCTGGCGGTGCTCAGGGGACCATATGGGATGCTGGGATTCGAACCCGGGTTGGCCGCGTGCAAGGCAAACGCCCTACCCGCTGTGCTATCACTCCAGCCCCACGTGAAGCTTTTTAAGAGAAGGCGGGTTAGAATTAACATGACACTGGTGGAGACTCTTGGGCACCTTCGTTGTGGCGGGTGTGGTAAAACTCGTACAGTGAAACTGCAAACATTAACACTATTGTAAACTAATACATTAAATTGTAAAATAACATCTTTAGTAATTGTAGGAAGTGGGGGTATTACAAAATAAAAACAGCTCCAGTTGTATCTTGCAATGCTTATGTTGGTTTCCGTTCCTTCATATCATTTATGTAACTTTATCAAAAATAATTTTTCAATTTTTTCCCTCCAAGACATCAAGAAATCAGTAATGTTTCCTTGAGTTTGCTTCTGTATTTGCTTCATCAATGTCTCTCATCCTGAATATCTTGAGAGAGATGCTGGAATATTTTGGTGTTCCCATAGACCAGGTAAATAAATGACTTAATGGATATGAAGGTATCTGTTATAGTTGTTCTTGGGTCTTATTTTGAAAATGATTTCTACATTGGTGGTAGGAGATGTACACTGGTGAAGGGATGGGTGTTGGGGCACTATATGAGCAACAATGAACGCAATCATGAACAACTTTGTAACTGTGTAACTGTGATTCAATAAAAAAATTAAAAGATTTATATGTAAGATTTAATTTAAGACCAAAATATACACATGGCCTTCATAGAATTAACATACTTAGAAAGACTTCCTTCCCACTCCCAGTTTCTCTTTTGTTCTGTTGGAAGCTCCCTAGCAGTGCTAGTAATGGGGACCACTCTCCAGTGCTAGGGCCTGGTGCTTCTCTGGCCAAGGGGTGCTAGGTGCTACCTTGTGCTAGGGGGTCAGAATTGGGGGCCCTTCTCTGTAAGGTATGCCTACCAGCACTTGGAGCTATTGCCCTTGGCCCTTGTTTTTTCAAAACCAAAAGCTTAATGCCATCTTTATTCTATTTCCTATTCCTCACTTTTTTTTTTTAATCGAGTCACCATGAGATACCCAGTGACAAGGGTGTTTCATGACTGGGTTTTAGTCATACAATGTTCCAGTACCTATCCCTTCACCAGTGTTCATTTCTCACTACCAGTGGCCCCAGTTTCCCTTCCGTCACTCTCCCCACCTGCCTCCCCCACCTTTCCTGTCCCCCCCCTCCCAACCTCACCCACCCTAGTTTTCTTCTTTCTCTCTTTTTTTCCTGTTCTGTTCAGTTCTGTTCTTTTTCTCTAAAACCTTCTGGGCTTTATGGTTTGCAATATAGATACTGAGAAGTTATCATGTATATTTCTACCTTTCAGCACTCAGTTCTTGTCCAGAGTGATCATTTTCAACTATCATTGTTATACTGGACCCTTCTCTATCCTAACTGCCCTCCCCTGGACACTCCTCTTGTGGCAAGCTTCCATCTGTAGTCCAGTCCTCCCGGCCCTTGTTTTTACTCTCCGCAGGTATTAATCTCATTTTACGCTTTTTTATATCCCACAGATGCCACTCTCCACTTTCTACCCCTCCTATAACCTCTATTATAAATGTCTGCTGGTTTATTTTTAAAATTTCTTATTCACAAATTTTATTTCTTTACATTGTGCACATAGGTGTGACCACCCAGTATTTGTCTTTCTCCTTTGCTTTGCACAAGCCCCACTAATTCCTAATTATTTTAAATGGCAATATTTCCTTTTTTGATTGCTGCAAAGTATTGTGAATATATCCCACATTTTTATGTAATTATCTATGATGTGCAGTTCTGTTTGTTTCCTATTCTGTTGAAATAGGGCTGCAAGCGCTGGAAAGACGCTATGGAGGTTTAGGAGTTTGCCTTGCTTTAGGCCTACTCTGGTTTTATCCTGGCACCTCATTTGATCCCCTTACTACCACCAGGAGTTAAACCTAAGCATAACTGGCAGCGGCTTACCACCCCACTCTTCCCAGTAAATAAATTAGGACTGCAGTAAATATTGAGCTGGATATAATTTTTCCAGTTGATATCTTCAGGTTGGCACTCAGAAGTGGAATTGCTAGATCATATGGCAGTTCTATTTTTAACTTACTGAGGAAATTTCACAACATTTTGAATGGCTGGACCAATTTATAGTTCCACAAAGCATTTGCTTTCCCCACATGTTTGCCAATGCTTGTTGCTTAGTTTGATGTACAGAATTTTCACGTTGTGAGGCAGTTTCTCATGGTTTTTATTGTATTGACCTAGTAATAAGTTATAATGAGTGTTTTCATTTTACTTTTGGCAGTCTGCATGTCGTCTTCCTCTTCTTCCTTCTACCCCTCTTCCATCTCCTCCCTTTCCTCCTTCCCCCTTTCTACTTCCCTCCAAATTGGCCACAGGCGAAGTGAGCATACTTCCCCAACCCCCTCTCCACTCTCACTCTCTGGATCGGCCAAGCAAAGCTAGCACCTTACCTCCTGTACTATTGCTCTGGCCCTATGCTCTATTTTGTTGTTGTTGTTTGGTTTTACTTTTTTAGCCACACCTGGCAATGTTCAGGAGTTACTCCTTACTCTGCACTCAGGAATTATCCCTGGGAGGGCTTGAGGAACCATATGGGATGCTGGGGATCAAACCCAGGTTAACTACAGGCAAGATTAGTGCCCTGCACATTGCACTAACTCTCTGGCCCCCTAGGCTCTATTTCTGTAAAAATTTTCTGTCTCCTTGATTACCAAATTTATTGGCATATCGTTGTTTACAGTAGTTTCTTTTGATCCTATGCATTTTTGTGATATCTACTATTGTGAGCCCAGTTAATGGAATTTTAATATTTAATGTTAGACTTAGTTGTTTGGAGATGAACAAATAAACTTAGAGTCCTTGTCATTAAAAATAAAACAATGGCATGACTTTGCATAGACTGATTCTGTGGGCTGATGATATCCCAAATCTTTCTTTCTAGACCTATTTTTTTTCAAGTTGCTCTATACCTTTGAATTTTACCAATATCATATGTTTTGTATGCCAATGATTTCCAAATCTGTTTTCTAATCCTTGTTGTTCTACTGAGTTCCAGAACTATTTATGTACTGCTCAATGGATATATTGTTTATTGCATTTCTCAGAGGAGGCAGGTAGAATTCTACCTGTATTTTGCTGATAAACTTTGTCCTTGTTATGGAATCTTAGGAAAACTCAAATTTTATTTTCTTATGCTTTTTGAAGAAGAAAAATGCTTTCTTTGTGTTAATCTTTGTCATAAGAATATGTTATGCCAGGGTTTGGGGAGGTTACTATGCAAATAGTTTATCTCAGTATGGATGCCCAGGCTAAAAGACAAAAGTGCTTGTTTGAGTTTGGTAGCACATTTATTAATTACTTTTATCTTCCCTGTAACTGACTTCCAGTAGTTGTATTCCACTGCAAATAAGGAACTTTAAAATTGTTACAGTGATTTATTTTTCCTTCTTTAGGGAAACTCATTACATGAGTATACTCTGTATTAATCTAATTTATTGCTTGAGAAGTTGAAGTTGTCAGTTTTCAGAATAAAAATATGAGAGCTTCTGTGGATTGAGGGGGGGTGCAGTTTTTTTTTAATTTTTTTTATTAGTTTATTTTTAATTAGAGAGTCATCGTGAGGGTACAGTTACTGATCCATACATCTTTGTGCTCATGTTTCCCCCATACAAAGTTTGATAACCCATCCCTTCACCAGTGCCCATTCTCCACCACCAGTAAACCCAACATCCCTCCCCCCCTCCCCAGTCCCGTCTCCCCCCACCCCACCCTGCCACTATGGCAGGGAATTCGAGGGGGGGTGCAGTCTTTTTGACCAAAGTTGTGTATGATAGTAGGATAAAATGAATGTAAAGTGCTGTTTTGAAAGAATTGTGCCCTTCTGGAATATGCTAACTTTTAACTTCTTTGTTTTATTTTGTTTTTCTGACTACACTTGGCTGTGTTCAGGGCTTATTCCTGACTCTGTGTTTGGGAATCACTTCTTGTGGTACTTAAGCGACCATGTGTGGTGCCTGAGATAGAACAGGGGTCAACCTCATCCAAAGCAAACGCTTTATACTATAACCTCTGTGCTATCTCTGTAGTCCCCACCGCTGCCACTCCGTCTTTATTTATTTAGCCATATCTAGTGGTGCTCGGGACTTACTCTTGGCTCTGTGCGCAGAGATCACTCCTGTCTGTGCTCAGGGTAACGTGGTACCGGGGATCGAACCAGCCTTGGCTATGTGCAAGGTGAATGCTCTACCAGGTCTGCCTGCTGTACTATCACTCCAACCCCCACAATCTTTTGTTTTTTCTTTTTAAGGCAAATATGAATAAAATTTAATTACTGAAGAAAAATACTTTGAGTATGCCGTTCTGTCTTTTTTTTTTCTTTTGTAAAATAAATATCTCTTCTATATCATTGTTTTTTTCATAGACATGTAATCATGCTCAGTAGATTACTTTCAAAATAATACTGTATGTTTAAATAGGTTTTGCGTGTTTGGGAAAATAAAGACTATGGATCAGCACGGAGCATTGTTCGTATTATTGGGAGAATTCTTCCATTAGAACCTTGTCCTAGGCCTATTTTTGAGGTAAGTCAGGTTAACATTTACTACTGAAGCATACTGGAGGAAAAAAGCATCCTAGGTTCTCTAAGGGATACACACTGAATCACAGAAGACCTGGAAACATCCTTTACCTTCAACTTTGTCTCTTTAATTACATTCAAAGACCTAATATATACAGCAACACTTGGGTTTTCTTGTTTTTTTTTTTTGTCTTTTAGTTTTTGTTTTATATTAGATGATTTAAGCAGGGGAGAGTATATTGTTCCATGTTTAGATATATTTTTTTTCCCCCTTCAGCAATTGATTGAGCTTTTGAGAACAACTTAGGTTCACAGAAAAATTAGGAAGACACAGAGAGGGTCTCCATAGCTGCTACTTATTCACGTATGTAGCGGCTACCATTAATAACATCTGCCACAGAGTACTTTGAGGGATACACATGATGTGTATACAGTTAAGGCCACGATAGGATGGCCTTA
Organism: Sorex araneus; assembly: GCF_027595985.1. Classification (NCBI taxonomy): domain Eukaryota; kingdom Metazoa; phylum Chordata; class Mammalia; order Eulipotyphla; family Soricidae; genus Sorex; species Sorex araneus. Next base: position 162,654,945 of record NC_073305.1, on the reverse strand, counting down.
AGTTGATAAGTTTCTTTCTTGTATATCTTGTACATTATATGGTACATTTTATGGATTTGGAGAAATCTATTATGACTTGTATGGGTGATTACAAACCATACAGAGTATTGTTATTGTTCATTCCTCCCATCACTCAATCCCGGATCTCAGATGATCACTGATCATTTTTTTTTTAAGTTGTGTCCATAATTTGCTTTTTCCAGACTGTTGTACAATTGAATCATATTGTTACATAACCTTTTTTGATTGGTTTTTTTACTTAGTAGACAGACTCAGGTTTCCTCCATGTCTTTTTTTTTTTTTTTTTGCTTTTTGGGGTCACACCTGGCAATGCACAGGGGTTACTCCTGGCTCTGCCCTTAGGAATCACCCCTGGCGGTGCTCAGGGGACCTTATGGAATGCTGGGAATCGAACCCGGGTCGGCTGCATGCAAAGCAAATGCCCTACCCACTGTGCTATCGCTCCAGCCCCTCCTCTATGTATTTTCATGTTTAGACAACTCATTTCTTTTTAGCTTTGAAAATAGACCTCTCTCTGCCTGGATGTTACATGGTTTACTGATCCAGAAATTTTCACTCACTGAAGGATATTTCGGTTGCTTAGACTTTAGAACAGAGTGAATTTGGCCTGCTGCCTCTTTTTCAGGGGGGAAAAATTACTCAGTGCTCCCCTGGGAATCCAGCTTTTTAAAATGACCCCCAATTGTACCCTGACTTCCTTCTTTCAGCACCCTTAAAAGCACTGCTCTAAAGTAACATTTTTCTCAGTATAATTTCTTACTAAGAGGTATGTGTGTTTGCATTTAGTATCCTTTTCTTTTTCATGCTCAGATTTTTTAACTTAATGGTGCCTGTGGCTTTCCCCTCTCTTCAGAACTCATATTCTTTTTCTTTTTTTTGCTTTAGTTGACCCCAGTCTCGAACTCTGTAGGCTCGGGTAACTATGGATCTGTAGTTCCATCTTTTGCTGATATTTCGTGGGTGGCAAATGACGAAGAAGCCAGTTATTTCAGCGTTCGGTAATTTTATATATTTGTCTTGAAAATTGGGGTATGAGCTATATTCTAACTTCTTGTATGTACTAGTTTGTTCATACTAACTGAAACATTTCTGTTTTGTCTGTCTCTTACTGTTAAGATCTTTCTAATTTCCAGTCACTTTTTCTTAAACCCAAAAGCAGACCTTGGAAAGAATGATATTAGATAGAAGGGGCTGGGGAGCCAGCTCAAATTGTTGAGTATGTGCTTGGCATGTGCACGGCCCTCCGTTCCATTCCTCGTCCCACTGGGAACACTGCTCCCTGGCATCCCCTCCCCAACTCCATGGAACCCCAGTGGAAAAAAAATACTAAAATCACTATGTCATTTTAAGGATAGCTATTCATTGTCCTGTCACTGTCACTGTCATCCCGTTGCTCATCGATTTGTTCGAGCGGGCACCAGTAACGTCTCTCATTGTGAGATTTATTGTTACTGTCTTTGGCATATCCAATACGCCACGGGTAGCTTTCCAAGCTCTGCCATGCGGGTGCAATACTCTCGGTAGCTTGCCGGGCTCTCCGAGAGGGGTGGAAGAATCGAACATGGGTCGGCCGTGTGAAAGGCAAATCCCCTACCGCTGTGCTATCGCTCCAGCCCTAGGTAATTTATTTCTGTCTTATAGTGAAAATTTATATAGGTGATCTCTTATAAAACATGGGAGTTATGAGGGCCCAGGAGATTATACATTGGGTAAAGAGCTTGTCTTGCACACGCCCGACCCAGGTTAGATCCCCAGCACCACGTATGGTCCCCCAAGTACTGCCAGGACTGATCCCTGAGCTCAGAGCCAGGAGCAAGACCTGAGCGTAGTTGGGTGTGGCCCTCAAACCAAAAAGAAACCAAAAAACATGGAACTTAAGGGGACAGCCTCCCTAACCGCTGAGCTGAAATTATATACACTTTTGAATAGCAACTTTTAATTCCTCCAGAACTTAACTAAAAAATGGCCTGCTGTTGACTGAAATTTGGGAAATAAGTAGTTGGCTAATATAATTTTTATGTGATATGTGATATATATATATTTAGTATAACATGTTGCAGGCATTTTTTATTTTTATTTTTTAATTTTTTTTATTGAGTCGCCATGTGGAAAGTTACAGTTTTCAGGTTTAAGTCTCAGTTATACAATGCTCGAACACCCATCCCTTCACCATTGCACATATTCCACCACCAAGAATCACAGTATAGCTCCACCCCGTCCCCCCACACTCCTAGCCCCCCCACCCCTAGCCACCCCCCCCCCCCGCCTGTGTAACTGATAAATTTCGCTTTACTTTCACTTTGATTGCATTTAATATTTCAACAAAACTCACTATTATTGTTTGGAGAGTCTCCCCCCTAAAGTCAGACCTGCTGAAAAGGAAGCATTTGATAATTTGTTTTCCATTGCTGAGAATGAAGAGGTATGAGGTCAAGTGATCGCACTTAGCGGCCTCACGGTTTTGGGTTTCTGTATTTTAGTATTTTAGTAACTAAGTCCAGAGAAATATCTGCCAGAAATTGCATCACTGCCAACTTGTACTTCTCAGTTATATTATATTCCACATATGAGTGCACATGAAAGTAAACTAGAGAAAAGGTTATTAAAATCATAAGAAGCACATAGTGGGGGTCCGTAATGATAGTACAGCGGATAGGGTATTTGCTTTTCAGGCTTCTGACCTGGATTCATTCCCCAGCATCCAATATGGTCCCCCAAGCATCACCAGGAGTCATTCCTGAGTGCAGAGCTGGAGTAACCCCTGAGCATTGCTGGATGTGGTCCCCAAACAAACAACTCCCCTCCCCCTCGAAAACCAAGGAAAAGCACACTGTGCTATATTCTTGGATACTGTGCATTTATGTCATTTGTTTATAAAAAGGCCTGTAGATAATTGGACCCTTACAGTTTAATCCTGTGTTGCTCAAGAGTTCACGCTCTAGAGTCTTGACTATTCACCAGATAACATTAAATATCTTTTGAGACTTATATGTGTTACTTTTTCGGTGGGCTCACTTTTGTATTAGTATAGTCGGATACAAGCTGTAAGCAAAACAAAGGGTGGTTATTTAGATATTTTGGCTAGATTTATTAGGTATCAAAATTGGTTTATCAATTTTCAAAAAGTTAGATTACCATAAATTTAGCCCTAATATGTGACCAGAAGTCCCCAATACCTTGGATTCAGAGATATAGGATTTTTCAATAAATCAACATTATTATTTCTAAATAATTCAACTTTCACTGTGTGTAAAACTAATTTGGAGAGCAGTTACAAGATAATTGCTTTTGTTGCACTGTTTAAAAGCAAGACTTTCTTTATGCCCTGCTCAATCACTGGTCATCTGTTAAAAGCAACATTCTATCATATATATTGAGGATAAAATATTCAGATGTGATATGCTTGACTTAATCAAGTCTGGACACAATCATAGTCTAGATAAAATGTTTGGTGTCTTTGACTGAAATAATTTTTTTTTGTTTTTGTTTTTTGGGTTACACCCAGCGATGCACAGGGATTACTCCTGGCTTTGCACTCAGGAATTACTCCTGGCGGTGCTCAGGGGACCATATGGGATGCTGGGAATCGAACCCGGGTCAGCCGTGTGCATGGCAAACGCCCTACCTGCTGTGCTATTGCTCTAGCCCCCTGACGGAAGTAATTCTTTTGGAGCTTTTCCTTCCTCCTAATCTCCTTCCCCTCTTTCCTGCTCTCTTCCTGTCCTCTCACAGGAATTGTAGATGGAAAAATGAAGAGAAGGAAAAAGTGGAAGTATTCCATTCTTCACAAGTAGTTTGGGATCCAGTGCCACCAGCTCTAAGACATAACAGCTCAATGACAAATAGTCGGCCTGCATGTGATCCTGCAATTGAAAAGATAGCTGTCCTTGAAGAAGAGCTGACTTTCCTCCGCTCTCAGATCGCTGCCCTTGTGAGCCTGTCAGAACTGAAACGCAGCCCACGTGCCGGTAAGAGCATTCTCGACTCACTTCAGCTGAGGTGACGCTCAGCCTATCTGAGAAGGAATATTTGCTGTGAATGCATTTTGTGAATGGCATTACACATAGCAGTGTGGTTGGCTAGATGTAATTATTATGTCTATTCAGAAAGGATACATTCGTGGTGAGGAGAATGACTGATTTCAAGATGACCTGGCTATGGTGTTGAAGGTAGTTTTTGTGGAGAATGGGTCTCCCCACAGTGCTGTGCCTGGGGCGCGGGTGGAATTCAGCGCTCGGCTTCGTGCCCGTCAGGCAAATGCTCCAACCTTCAGCTCTCCAGCCCTGAAGATACCTTCTGTGTTCAGAAACCTTATTTTCTTAGTAAACTTAAATCTGAAGCACGATCACGATCACGATCACGAAATCCCGTTAATCATCGATTTCTCGAGCGGGCTCGGTAACCTCTCCATTCCTCCTTTCCCTGAGATCTTAGAAGTCTCTCTCAACTTGGCCCTCCCAATGATGTCACACTGGAGGCTCTTTCAGGGTCAGGGGAATGAGATCCAGCTTGTTACTGATTTTGCATATGAATACACCTTGGGAAGCTTGTAAGGCTGTCCCATGTGGGCAGGAAACTCTCAGAAGCTTGCCAGTTTCTCCCAGAGGGAGAAGTAGGCTATAAGATTCTTCTGGGAGCTTGCTTTTAAATCTCTGGATGTTGGCCGTTGATGGGATTATACATATCTGGGTTCCTCTGCCAGTACCTTCATGTGTGAGGCCTGTCCGAACGTGTGGAGAGGGGCCTCGAGCATGGCTGTAGCTAGGTTCTGGTGGTCTTTGGCCGCCGGGAGCTTTGCTCGGCGTGGGGAGGGAAGCTGGAGCCCATCCCCTCTGAGGGGCCCCGGGGAAGACAGCCAGGCATGCGGGCAAGAGAAATCAATTTTTTGATTGCCAAATCTGAAGCAAATCGCATTAATTTGAAAGAAAAGTTTAGGTTTGAGACTTTATATATTTATATAGTTGAGGCTTTATATATATGCTTGACGTTATTGCTGAACTTTCACCAAGTTTAGGTGAATAGCAGTGATCCTTTTCCAGGTAGTCTTTTCCCAGAATTTTAGAGAAATAACTTGCTTTAACCAATAAACATCCTCAGATATGTATATATAGTCATATCCACACACATTGTGTAATGTAATATCACATTTACGACATGTACTGTACATGACATAATTATTTTTTGTTTTGGGGCCATACCTGGCATTGCTCAGGGCTTATTCCTGCCCCTGTGCTCAGGGATTACTCTTTGTGGGCTTGGGGAGCACATGGAGTGTTGGGGATTGAACCTGGGCCAACTGCCTGTAAGGTAAGTGCCCTGTCTGCTGTATTGTCCCTCCGACCTTACACTTACGCCTATTTGATAATATATAACAATAAGATATGAATACGTTATTTTTTAGTAGAAGTGTTATGTATGACTTATTAGGGAAAAATCTGTCTTGAAAAGTTAAGTATTTATGGGGCCAGAGAGTGCAGTGATTAGGGTACTTGCCTTGCACACAGCTGACCCGAGCCCAAGCACTTAAAAGAAAACCAAACCCCAAAACGAAAAAATAAGTATTTATTGTCCATATCAGACTCTTGAAAAGTATATCCGTAGATATTTCTGCAGTGTCATTACAAAATGATTACACCAGTTTGAATGTTCCTGGTACAAGCTGTTGATTATGTTTGTCTTTTTAAAATGAGGATTATTGGGAAAACGCTCTTTGTTTTCTCTTTAAATTACATCCTCCACCCCCTTTCCTGCTAAGAGAGACTCCTAATTGGATTTTAAACAAATTTGCTATCTGGCTTGACTCTTAGAGAAATTACTAAGCAGATGGGATTGTTTCTCCTGCCTCATTTTAGTAGTGTTACAGAAATTGTTTCGGTTGTGTCTAATTAGTGTCGGGTGAGAGAATTCTGCATGGTTTCTCATCTGACGGTTTTGTGTTTAGACTCCTTGGACTTGGATGATGGACCTGATGGCTTGGGACTGACGCCACCGTCAGAGGCTGCTCCACCAAGTGTTGCACCAGATCCGTTTTCACGTTCACTGTTTCCTTCTCCTCCTCCTCCACCTCCACTGCCTCCCTGCTTCTCTTCTCTTCAGTCTCCGTCCTCTGCTTCTGATAATGTATGCGACTCAGATAGCTCAGCAACTGAAACGAAGAAACACCAGCCAGGTGCCAGCAAGACCAATCATAGTTGCTCCGAAACTCAGAAAAGCAAAGATGTTCCAAGTATGCTGGATGTGCTGAAGGATCTGAATAAGGTTAAGCTCCGTGCTGTTGAACGGTATGTTGTCATAGTTGGAGAAAAGAACAGAAACTTTATTTATTTATTGCGATTTTTATACATTTTATTTTCATAAAGTAGATTACAATAGTTCATTAAAGATAATATTCAAACACCCACCCCACCAGTGAACATCTTCCCACCACAATAAGAGGGAGGTGTGTGAAGGTTGTTGTATTTCATTCTGGGGCCATTTAAGTCCATATGTAAGAGAATACAAGCAAGTATGTTAAAATCAAACAAAATGAGATTACACGGTTCGTGGGCGTGGGGGATGACTGGAGAGCTGGGTGGAGGAGGCCCAGTCCCGATCTGAGAAGGCGTGGAGATCTCAGCCAGGAGATCTCAGCCCTGGTTCCCACATACCTCAGTTCCTCTTCGGTTCCTTCATGGGTGAGGCTCGTCGGAGGGCGTGGAGAGTGGCCTTGAGCATGGCTGTGGTTGGCTAGGTGCTGGAGGTTTTTGGCTGCCAGGATTCTGCTTGGGGCAGGGAGGGAAATGCAACCCGTTCCCACTCCCAGGTGCTCCTGTGAAGACAGCCTGGCTCAGGGCAGGAAATACTGCAAGAACAGAAACTTTAAAGTAAACATTGATTAGTCTTCTCTCTTATTAGGTTTTTAAATGTCTTTTTAAATTATAAATGTCTCTTTTTCTTTTTGGGTCACACCTGATGATGCTCAGGGGTTATTCCTGGGCTTTGCATTCAGGAATCACTCCAGGCATTGTTCGGGGGACCATATGGGATGACTGGGATTCAAGCAGGGTCAGCCGTGTAAGGCAAACTCCCTTCCTGCTGTACTTTCACTCCAGCCCTTACTTCCTTTTTTTTTTTTTTAATTAATTTATTTTTATTTATTTTTTTATTTAATTTTATTTTATTAAATCACCGTGTGGAAGATTACAATGCTTTCGGGCTTAGGTCTCAGTTATATAATGCTGAAACAACCATCCCTTCACCAGTGCCCATATACCACCACCAAAAAAAAAACAAAACCCACACAGTACACCTCCCATCCCGCCCCCCCCACCTTGTAACTGATAAGTTTCATTTTACATTCTGTTTACTTTGGTTACATTCACTATTTCAACACAAACCTCACTATTGTTGTTAGGAGTACCCCACTAGATTCAGACCTACTGTGAAGACAAATAAGGTCGCGCGGCCGGCCGCGTGGTTTTGAATTTCTGTACTTTAACAAGAAGTCCAGGGAGATTTCTTCCAGATATTAGATAATTGCAGGCTTGAAATCCCAATCTGTGGTCGTCTTAATATGGCGGCCACCGCGCCCTTCATAGAGAGAGAGAGAGAGAGAGAGAGAGAGGGAGGGAGGGAGGGAGGGAGGGAGGGAGAGAGAGAGAGAGAGAGAGAGAGAGAGAGAGAGAGAGAGAGAGAGAGAGATGGAGACATTCTGCGAGGAGTTGCTCACACCGAAAGAGGCTTTGCTGGGTCTGGATTCACGCTTGTACAGCTGCGGAGAGGCCGGCCCCCGGGATCACATCTCGGCGGTCCAGCCCTTACTTCTAAAGTAAACATATATTAGTCTGCTCTCTTATCTTCACCTCAAATATCTCTCCCAGAGGTTTTTTTTTTTTTTATCAGTTTTGACTCTTCTTGTGTCTTATCTTCATATTTTTGAAACAATATATTTTTGCTATTTCTTCCTCTTTTTTTCCTTCTGATTTTTGGGCAATACCGGCACTGCTCAGGGCTTACTCCGGGCTCTGCGTTCAGGGATCACTCCTGGCACGCTTGGGGAGACCCTATGGGATGCCAGGGATTAAATCCAGGTCTGCTGCATGCAAGGCAAATGCCCTATCCACTGTACTATCTCTTTGACTTTGATTTTTGCTATTTATTGATAATCTTGTTTTTGTTTTGGGCCACACCTGGCAGTGCTCAGGGCTAACTATGGCCTCTGCGCTCAGGGATCACACCCTGAGGTGTGAGGCTCAGGGGACCATATGGAGTGCTGGGGATAGAACCTGGGTTGGCCTTATGCAAGGTGAACACCCTATCAGCTGTACTATTGCTCTGGCCCTATTTCTTGATATCTTAATCATATTCCTCTTGTTCAAGATTAGGAACATATTATCTATGTTCCTCCATTCTACCTCCAAAAATACTTGAACATATAAATTTCTTGTTAAGACTTTCCAGTAAAGTTACAGTTTTCAGTTAAACCACTATATATAAAAATATAGATAAATATGTTTTTTGGGCCACAATTGGAGGCACTCAGGTTTACTCCTGGCTCTGTGCTCCTGGTGGAGCTCAGGGAACCATATCGGGTGCCAGGGATTAAACCTGTGTTGGCCTCCTGCAAGGCAAACATCCTATCCACTGTCCTCTTTATTGCTCAGGCCTCTACAGGAAAGCCATTTCATAGATTATGATTATGTTTTGTGTTGAATGAGTTTTCATTTATTGGAGTTAAAAAAGTTGCCTTCCAGGGGTTGTAGCGGTGATATAGTGGGTAGGTGCTCACTTTGCCTGCAGTCGACCTGGGTCAATTCCTGACATCCCATAAAGTCCCTTGAGCACTACCAAGAGTAATTTGTGACTGTAGAGCCAAGAATAATAACCCTGAGCTAATATTGCAGGCTTTGGCCCCAAAACAAACAAAAATTGCCTTCCATTTTTTTTTTCTTAAGTTACTTTTAGGAGCCTTCCTCCTTTGCCTTTTTTTTTCTTTTTTCTTTTTTCTTTTTGGGTCACACCCCAAAAAGTGTATTTTAAAATACTTTGTATGGACAGGGTTTACTCCTGACTCTGCATTCAGGAATTATTCCTGGTAGTGCTTGGGGGGGACCATATGGAATGCTGGGGATAGAACCTGGGTCAGTCGCATGCAAGTACCCACTATACTATTGCTTTGGCCCTGATCCTTCCTCCTTTCCACCTGCACTTAACTTTGTGAACCCCCAGAATGTCCACTGCTTACCCCAGCCTAAGTACAGTCTTAGCTAAAGGCACATCAGTTTCATCCTCTTCCTTGGTTCATTATTCTTTGCATCTTAGAGCCTAGGACAATACTACTGGATGCAGATTGAGGAAATGGCCAGGTGAATGAATAAGTAGTTGCTTCATAGTTTTCTTTTCATAAAATTTATAGTTAAAAAGTTTCTTTCTTATAAATTTTTCCACCCCCTGGAAAGTTAGGGGTAAAAAAAGATTCGCAGTATGGAGATTTTTGATAAATTCGGGGAATTCTACCAATATGGTTTCTTGTTTTTCGATTCTTAAAATCACTGTGTCAATACAGATTCCTTATTCCATAACAAATGTTTTGGTCTCTCAAAGATTGTAAGTAGTTTATAATATGATACTTTTATATTTCAATTATACTATTCAACAGGTGCTTAAATTAACACAGTTTTAATTTATTCAATTTATTTCAGGTCACCTGGAGGTAGACCCATTCAGAAGAGGAAAAGACCAAGTTCACACTGGGATCCAGTGTCTGTAATCTCTCATGCGCTTAAGCAGAAATTTGCATTTCAAGAAGAGGATTCTTTTGAGAAAGAAAATAGGTCTTGGGAATCTACTCCATTTTCTAGCCCAGAGATTTCTAGGGTAAGCTATTAATGTAACCAACTTTTCTAGAGTATTGTTCATGATGTAACTTTGCCTACAAGTTCTCTGAACTAATTATTCAGTGTGGTCTTTATGATACTAAGGTTTCAGCAGTTTTTGGTAATGTTATGTGCTCATTTTAGCTTCCTGCCTATACGAAGTACTTTGAAATGAAACTCTTTACTTGTAAATATCTGCATAAGTTTATGATTGTTTATCCTAGACAGGGACTAACTTGTTGTATGAACTGGCAGGAACTGTGGCAGGAACTTTGCGAGAAGAGAAAAGAATGTTGCCACAGATTCAAACCAACCAAGCTTAAACGTGAAAACTCCAATATTTTTCCCAATTAATAAAAAAAAAAAACTTGGGAATGTAAAAGGTGTTTTTTTTGGGGGGGTTGGGCTAGGGGTGTGTGTTCCTAAGTGGTGCTCGGGTCACTCAGGGCCCCACCTGTGATTCTCAACAGCTGTGTAGGTGATGCAGTGCCCTGTGGTGCCAGGTACCTGGACTGTCCAGGAAGTTCTGGGGGCCTATAGGCTTGCATCTGGTGCTGCTCAGGGGATCAGTCAGGAATTGAGCTCAGGTCTGGTGCATGCTAGGCATTTGCCCTAACTGCTGTGCTACTGCCTGGCTCAGGATGTAAACATGAGAAAAAAAAAGTATGGTTATATATATATATATATGTATATATATATATATAAATTTATATATATTAAATTTTGTTGAATGACAAGTTTTTGTGATTAAAAACTTAATTTTTTTATTTTTATAAAAATAAAGCACAAATTTTATTGAGATAGTTACAAGCTTTCATGCTTGGGTTACAATCACAATGATCAAACATCCATCCCTCCACCAGTGCACATTCCCCACCACCAATAACCCCGGTATACTCCCCCTTTCCCACATTCCCCCTGCCTCCATGGCAGACAGTATTCCCCATACTCTCTTTCTACTTTTGGGCATTATGGCTTGCAACACATACACTGAGAGGTCATCATGTTTGGTCCATTATCTACTTTCGGCATCCATCTCCCATCCCGACTGATTCCTCCAGACATCATTTTCTTAGTGATCCCTTCTCTATTCCATCTGCCTTCTCTCTGCTCACGAAGCAGGCTTCCAGCTATGGGGCAATCCTCCTGGTCCTTGTATCTACTGTCCTTGGGTGTCAGCCTCATGTGAAAGTATGATAATCTTTAAAGACAGTGCTTCTTGGACACACTATTTCAAACACTCAGGCGGCTGACACAATTTCAAACACTGCTCCTTTCATGACATTCCCATTCTTTGGCTTAGACATAATCCTACTCCGGGAGGTGGTTTTCCTATTTGAGGGAGAACATATTTCCTATTTGAGAGGCAGACTGGGAAACGAGAGGAGAAAGAAGGAAGGACAGTAAAGTGAATCGCATGACTGGCAGAGCTAACACGAAACAACTGGAAAACAGAACTCAGCAAGCAGGTAGGCTGGAGAGTGAATCACTTTCCAGCAAGTAGTCAAGTCACCTTCCAGCAAGTAGTTGAGCAGACCCTAAATAATACACTGTGTCTGATGTTTGACATACCAAGAGAATGGCAGCCTTGGTGGCTAGGCTGTTCACACAGGGCTCAGTCTGATTCCTCCTTGCTGCTATCAGGAAGCAGGTGGACTAAGGAAAAGGGTGCTGGCCCAAAAGTGGTCCAAAGATTAGCTGGTCAAGACAGTGAAATGATTTGCCATGAGGTAGCCAATGAATAAACTAGAAATATGCCCATTAAAAATGACATAGATATTTTAATTTATTTTTATGAAGTTGTTCACAATAAGTTATTGCATTGAGTATTCCAACACCAAATCCCACCACCTTTACACCATTACAACTTCCCACCACCATTTTGAATTTTCTCAATCACCACCTAAGCCTTTCCCAAAGTAGTCCCTAAATAAGTTAGTTATTGCTTGTCATGAATAATTTTGCTAAAACTGATAAAAAATGGTTTCCTTTGAAGAATATGTGAAGATTGTTGTATCTCCCTGGAGCCATTAAGCCCTTATGGAAGAGGTTACTAACATGTTGTTACAGGTTAAAACCTTGTGTGTTAATATTTTTTTAATCGAGATTGGTTGCCTTCTACTTTACATCCATCCAATGTGGTGTGGTGTTCCTATCAGTGGTATAGAGTATGAGTATAGCAAACCAGGAATTCTAAAATTTCAAGTAAGGTGATATAGCTGGATGGTGACTTTGGGGTCTGGAGGCATCTTTGAAACTTGTTGATCTCTTATGAGTCTCTGGATCATGGCTGGTTAATGAGCTTATATGGCACCAGCGGCAGTTCGTGGGTATGACTTTCTGGCTCCTGGAAGAACGGGTAGGGGGGAAGAGGGAGGTCACCCATTCCTAACTCTGAGAGGCTGGAGATTTCTGTCACAAAACCCGCATACCTGAGTTTAAAAAATATGGAATGCTTCACAAATTTGAGTATCATCTTTTCCCAGGGCCCATGCTAATTTTTTCTGCATTTTTTCACTTTTAATACATGTACTGCTGAAGTGAGCAAAAAATACGATATTTTTAAGACTAAGAAATGCATCGTCTAAAGTGTTTATCATAATATTTTGTATAGAAATTTATGTAAATTTTTACTCATTAGATTATCACAGCAATGTCTTTAAATATAAAACAAAAGGCTATAGCGGGGGAAGATAGCTCAAAGGGCTGGAGCACATGCTTTGCATACAAGGGATCCAAGTTTGATTCCTAGCACTGCCAGTTGTGACCTTAGAGCAAAAGCCAGGAGGCAAATCTGTTTTATAGATGATGAGGATGAGTCTAACAATGCTGACTGATCTGTCTACAGTTCCACATGGAAGTGGTTTATTAACATTCTAGAATGTTTGAAAGCCCTCAAAGAACCTTGTGTCAAATACTACTTCCCAGCAATCATGGGTTTGAGGTATCCTCGATTGTCTTATACTGTTCACTGTTCTAGCATTTTCTCCTCAACTGTCCACAACCAAGAACCATGTTTTGGTGTCTTTTATAGCACTGAATGAGGCTGTAGAAACTGAAACAGTAGCTGCTGGGAACTGTGTGCCTGAGACCATCTCCCTGGCCTCTGGCTTCAGCTCTGACCTCAGCCTGCCGCCTTGTCCAAGCCCTGTTGCCTGTGGAAGGAATTAAATGGCAAAGGGTCATTGGGTGCTTGTGTTGCCATTCTATTGAAGGTAATTTCTAACAATGATTTTGACTGTAAAATAACTTCTGTGTTCCACATTTGCTCTGTTTCAGTTGGGACATCACATCTTGCAGCCTGAAGCTCAGTGAACTCAAGAAAGAACCGAGAGACACAAGAAGAGCTGGCCAGGGTGTGGGCAACCCGTGCCAGGGAAAGGTGGCATCTGTGGGCAAAGCTCCTCGTCTCTGAATGGAGTGAAAGGCGCTGTGTGCACTGGGCCATCTCGGCGTGGGGCTTCTGGACGTCTGACGCCCTTCAGAGAGCCTGGGAGAGAGCTCAAGAGGCTGAGCACAGGGTTTGCATGTAGGAGGCCGGGCTGTGACCCTGGCACCTCATGCTGTGTCTCATGTCCCATCATTGCTGTCTGTGTCTTTCCCCACGCCCCATCAGTGGCTCCCCTCATCAAGGCACATCTGGCTTCCTCCAAAGCCAACCCCACCCAAAATTCACTAATGATAGAATTTGGATTTTTTTTCCTGGTATATGTTAATGTGATTAGAAGCTGAATATTCTTTGGATGGTTTTCCTAAGAACTAAATAGTAAATGGCTCTTAGGCAACGGAAGGACCCTACTATAAGGTAACAGAAACCATTTTACTGGACTAAGAAATGAATATAAAACTACTCAGAAACTAATAGTGTAATTAAATTTTCAAATAATTCACTCAGGATGGGGTTTGGGTTGTTACACTTGGCTATGCGCAGGAATCACTTCTGGCCCAGCTCAGGGGACTATATGCCATGCTGGGGATTGAATCTGGGTTGCCTGTGCAAAAGGCCAGCACCTTAGCTGTTGTGCTGTCTCTCTGGCCCTTAAGAATAATTTATTAAACCAATTATAATCCTAATTTAAAAGTCTTCGAACCATAGAAATTGGCAATTGGTTATGATCTGCTTTGCTTAGCCTCCAGGAACTTGTAGATTTTCAAAGAATATGCAAATTTTAATGGTTTTATTAAGACATTTAATTTTAAATTTTTTTTGTTTTTTGGGCCACACCTGGTAGTACTCAGTGCTTACTCCTGGCTCTGTGCTCCTGGGTCACTCCTGGCAGGCCTGGGGAACCATATGTGGTGCTCGGGATTGAGCCTGGGCTGGCTGCATGCATACAGATATAGCTCCCACTGTTCTATAGCTCCAGCCCCTCTTTAAGATAGTTTAAATCATATAGATTGAGTCTTCTAAAAATTCTTACAAGGTGATTCTTAGGAACTGATTTTGACTGTTAAAGAGTGTTAAGAGTATTTAAAGAGTGTTCTTAAGAACTTTCGCCTACACTTGATGTGTAAATATATATGCACATAATTTTATTTTTTTTTGGATCGATGCACTGACACGCTGCTCCTTTGTAAATAAACGTACATTTTAAACTTGATTGTGTTCTGTGGCCATTCAAATTCATACTGCTTCGGGAAATCTGCAGGTCATTTTTGGGTAAGTTGATCCAGCACCTAAGTTTGGAATCTGTGTCAGGTGCTCCTCTGACCCTGTACGAAAGTGCTGTGTGCAGATGGTGGCCCGTTTCCCATGATGGATCCAGCCCCCAAGTGGTATCAGGCTGTCATTTCTGAGAAGTCATTGGCCACAGTTTTCTTGGAGCTACAAGAGTTGGCTATCTGCCCGATGCTCCGATCTTCGTGTTCTCTCTGGCCCTGGGCAAGGGAGGTGTGGCTAAGGAACAGGCTCCTGGTGACCGAGCTGAGGCCCCTGCTGTCCTTCCCTGAGCACTGACGGCCTCCTGCGAGTGTCTGCGGCCTTAGCTGAGCAGAGAGATGAGGAAAAGATGCCTGTCTTTTGTTCTTATTTGTTTTGGTTTTGGATCACATCTGGCAGTGCTCAGGGGTTACTCCTGGCTCTGCACGCAGGGATCACTCATGGCAGTGCTTGGAGGACCATCTGGGATCGCAGGAATAGGGTTGGCTGCATGAAAGGCGAGTGCCCTACCCACTATACAATTGCTCCAGCCCAGGAGGCCTGTTTTTAACGTCCAGCTTCTATGTACTTGGAGTTGAAAGCTCTTGTGATCAGCGTAAAAGCTACATAGCTTTCTTACCTGCTGGTTCCTCCAGTTTTCTGATATGGTTTATCCTTTTATCAATTGTTCATTTGTTCTGTACATATCCCCCTTACCTTTTCTCTTTGCTTATCCTTGCTGTTCAGCTCTTTTTCTCTGAAAACAAGTTTTTTAATCTGCCAAGGTAGCCTCACATTTTCAGTTTTATGGTTTTCTTACTAAAATGTAATTAAGAGGGTGAGAGAGATAGTACAGCAGATAGGGCATTTGCCTCGCATCTGGTCCACCAGATTTGATCCCTGGCACCCCATATAGAGCTGTGAGCCCTGCCAGAGTGATCTCTGAGCACAGAGCCAGGAGTAAATCTTGAGCACCTTTGGATGTGACCTACACCCCACTACTCCTCACTCTCCCCTTCCCCCGAATAAACAGCCAGTGGGAAATAGTCTTTAGAAATAAGGTGGCATCCTGTGCCAAGTGAAATTGTTTTTGTCCTTTTTTTTGGGTAGGGGACTGGAGCGATAACACAGCGGGCAGGATGTTTGCCTTGCACATGGCTGACCCGGGTTCGATTCCTCCGTCCCTCTCAGGGAGCCCAGCAAGCTACGAGAGTATCCTACCCACATGGCAGAGCCTGGCAAGCTCCCCGTGGCGTATTCGATATGCCCCAAACAGTAATAAGTCTCACAATGGAGACATTACTGGTGCCTGCTTGAGCAAATCGATGAACAACGGGAGGACAGTGCTACGACAGTGCTTATTTTGGTACTGTTTTTGAGTCACTGGCTGTCCTCAGTGCTTGCCGCTGGCTGTGTCCTCAGCATTCACTCCTGGCTGTGCCCCAGAGGCCCTGTGTGGTTGAGTCATGGTCGGGCTAAGTGCAAGGCAAGCTCTTCAACCCTTGTACTATCTAGATTTTGAAATGTTGATTTAAATTTTTATTAAAAGGTTAAGGTGCTGTTGCATTTCAAGATTATTCTAGACCTTTTCAAAATATGTTACCACCGGTACCCACCACCAAAGTGCCAATATTCCTTCACCACAATCCCTGCCTTGGATGGCTCCATTTTTCCTTCCCTACTTCCTCTTCCCCTTTTGGTAACCTAAATTCTGCATAGTAAAAAAAATCCCCCTCCCCCCGCCCCACTGTTCTTTGTTTTGCTTCTATGTACCCACATGTGAGTGAGATAGGCAATACTCATCTTTCACCTGATTTATATGATCTCCCCTCCCATTGTCCATTTTACAAAATGCAAGATTTTATCTCATAGCTGAATGTTTCTTGATTATTTTTCAGGGAAGAGGGGAAGGGTGAGCTTCTCTGTTTTAGTGGAGGATGAATTTTCTGCTTGCCCAAAGCACGTTGAGCACCATGATATATCCGCATTGAGTGGACCCTGGGCTCACCTCTGTTCAAGTGTGTTGTTCTGGGAGAATGAGCACATTCCTGGAAATCCCCCAGAAACTTCCGAGTGGCCTAAGCTTGGTCTCCGGAGACTAGTTTGAGGAGACACTGGAGGCGAGGGATTCTATGTAGTGCAGTCTTCTCATAAGCTGTAGCTAATATCTTGGTGTCATTTCAAAAATCATTTGATGTATTTTATTTTTAAACTTTTGATTATGACACCGTGGTTTATGAAATTCAGGCATACTCTGTCCCAACACCAGTCTCACCACCAGTGTCCCCTGGTTCCCTCCCCCCAGCCCCCAGCCTGCTCCTTCGGCAGTCACATAACTAATTTACTTCTTATTGCTTGCTTTAACAAAAACTCAAAGGAATGGGATTATCAGAAAATAATTTTTAAAAAGTCAATTTGTGGTGATTGCTATATGATTTTAACCTTAAATGTAAAATTAAAATTTTACTTATGTAGATTAAAATCTTTTAATACAATATAGCATATGTAACTTCAACCCTGACATCATTTGATGTATTTTAAACTTAATGTAAACATACTGTGAGTGCAGAATCTTATTACAAGTTATGTGAATATTAGTTTTTCCTGGTTAAGATGTTTCTTCCATTTGTCTTAGAAGGAAACCCTTTGTTTCTGTCCTGATGCCTAGAAGTAGGGAGTCTTTTTTCCATAGGGGGTCATCTTCCCAGCCGATGGTTAGCTGATTCCGATGAACTAAACTTCTTAACCAAGTGTGTCTGAGGAAGCGTCTCAATACTATTTCCCATTTAGAAAAAAAAAACTGGGAAGTGAATGCTGTTCAAAATCAAACCAGTTGACACATGGAGAGGTTAAGGCAGAGAGATCAGAGACTTCTGAGGAGTTAAGGGCAGAATCTGGGGTTTCCCTAGCTGAACAAAGTGGCATGGGTTGTTAGAGATGGGAGACAGTTAAAAAATTTCATTTTACAAGAATAAATTTCTTCTCTAATTATGACATTGAAATAAAAATCAAAATGGGGAGAAACAGCCCTTTACATGTGAGCAATGGGAAAGGATTTTGCTGGCCATTCAGCACAGGATCTAGACTGGAGGTGAAATCTGCACATGAATCTGTTGTACATGGGGAAAAAACCCAAACATTCACCCCAAATAAAGGGCAAGGGTTTCATGAAAGGCACAAAGGGCTGGAGAGTGGCTCAGGTTCTTGACCTTGCACACAATCCATCTGGGTTCTATCCCCAATATCATTGTGGTTCCCTGAACCCTGCCAACAGTGAACCCTGAGCACAGAACCAGTAGAAAACCCTGAGCCAAAAAGTCTGACCCCTTCCCACCTCCAAAAAAGTGGGGAGGGAGGCAATTTCAAACATATTTTAATGCCACAGTTAAAATTAACATACTATAATTAAAAAACTTATTATTTACTTTCCGTGTTCCTTAAGTGTTTAAGGCACTTTAGAGGATATACAAAACAGGCTTATTTTAAGTTTAGTTTAAACTTAACTTAAAATAGTTTATTTAGTTTAAAATAAACTAATAAACGGGAGGGATATAGTAGTTTCAGGTAGCAGTTTTCCTTATTGGCCACAAGAGGGCAGTGCAGCCTCGGAGAGCGCTTTAATTGCTATTACACTGGCTAACCAGTTAGCACTTTCTTGTTTGTTTTTGTTTTGGGGCCACACCAAGGGATATTCAGGGGTTACTCTTGCCTCTGCACTAGGAATTACTCCTAGCGGGGCTCAGAGGACGATATGAGATGCTACAGATGGAACCCATGTCAGCTACGTGCAAGGCAAGCCCCCTGCCCACTGAACTACAGCTCCCTTAAGCACTCTATTTAGGGTTTTGGGTTTGGGGCCATACCCTGGTGATGCTCTCTCAGGACTAGCTTTCTCCCCCCTTCCTTTAACTTAATTAATTTGTTAATTGAATCATTACAAAATTGTTCACAATTGCGTTTAAGTTATACAATGCTCCAACACATATCCCTCCACCATTGTAATTTCCCAGCACCAGTGTCAGGACTAGCTTTAACTGTGGCTTATCTTTCCCAGATCACCTTCAGGGGCATGTGATTGTATCACACAGGAGGATCCTTTGACGGGGATGCCACTTGTTACAGGGGGATTCTGCTTTTGTTCCTGTCCTTAAGGGTCCTCGCTTCATCCTCACTGATCAGCTTTTCAGTGCTCCTCTAAAAGCTGGTAGCTGGGCTGTGCCTGTACTCACCAACCTGCCTTCCCTGGAACCTGACAGATTTCTGCCCTCCCAGGCACTGCTGCGTATGGTCTGTGTTAACCACTATTAATCATAATGACTAAATTTGTTGAGCACCTAATTGGTGCTTATCAGTGCGCAGAAATTAATCTGTGGTCTATTCCCTTCTTAACAGACGAGGAAACTGAGGGATAGAGACACACCCTACCTACAGTTTTACTATGAAAACTACACCAAGTTCAAAAATTTTGGACTCTAACATCTGAGTTCTTGACTGGTCCTCATAACAGATAATGTGACTCTTTGAAAGCAACTTGGTGCCATAACTCTGTCTCTTGGCACTTGATGTTTCCACTACATGGACATTAGATACAGCTTGAAGAACATTCCTCCCCTCCCCCAAACTTTTACTATCTCTTGCCCAGCCCTGCAGCCATATTTTCCTTTGGTTCACAGGGATCTATGCCTTCTCTCTGTTACTGGATTTATCACAAAACTATAGTAATTCCTTCCCAGCTTGCTTTTCCCCAACTTCATTGGGCTATTTGAGCATCTTATTTATCTCATTTCCTTCTATATCTAAGCAGCTGCCACAGCTAACAGTTAGTGAGGATGTCAAATATGTTGTTAAAAATGATGCTAATTATGCTGGGAGAAAAGGCAGGTGGGATGGAGAAGAGACCACTAAATAAATGATGGTTGGAGGGATCGCTCAGGATGGTAGATGCGTGTTGAAAGTAGACTACGAACCAAACATGATGGCTGCTTAGTGTCTATGTTGCAAACCATAGCACCCAAAAGGAGAGAGAGAGAAAGAGAGAATGTGTCTGCCACAGAGGCAGGGGGTGGGAAGAGGTGAGGGTGGCCGGACGAACACTGGAAACATTGGTGGTGAAGAGTGGGTACGGGTGGAGGGATGGGTACTTGAACATTGCTCGATTGAAACATAATCACAAAAAATTGTAAGTCTGTATAAAAAAAGTTTCTGTGAGACAGGATTCTAAATATTTAAATTTCATTTGGTGGAAGCTAGGAAGCACCATAACCTTTGATCTAGTTTATTAATGTTTAAAAATGTTAGTCTAAGATTTACTTTTGACATAGATCTTAAGGGAATATTATATATTTATAAATTAGGAATACTTGTATTTTTTTAGCTTATACTGCTATTGGTTTTGTAGTCAAAGAATATGTCCTTTTGGCGCGGCTCGGGGCTTCTCCTGAAGCCCCTGCCTGGCACCTTTCCGCCGCCGCCGTCTGATCCTGACCAATCTCCATCCTGCAGGTAAACAGGCAATCCCTTGGAGAGCCTGCCTCAGCGCGGAGAAGCCCCCCTCCCCGCCCCCTGCCCGCCACGGCTCGGGGCTTCTCCTGAAGCCCCTGCCTGGCACCTTTCCGCCGCCGCCGTCCGATCCTGACCAATCCCCACTCTGCTGCTTAGGGGCGTGTCCTCATCTCAGGGGGCGTGGCCTAAAAAGTGGGCGTGGCCTCTTTCCGGAGCGGCCAACGCTAACGCGGCCGCAGTTATTTTTTTTTTACCATTCCATGCCTTCTCCTTTGGCCACAATTGATAGAATTCATTCTATCTGTGTCTTAGTGGGCGTGGTCTAAAGTGGGCGTGGCCTCCTCTCAGAGCGGCCAACGCTAACGCAGCCGCAGTTATTCTTTGCTACCTCAGCTCAATCCGTACTGTGTATTCCTTTGAAAACTCACTTTTGCGATCTCAAACATTTACGCAAAATAGCCATTACCTTAGGCTGACACTATAAAAGCTATCAGTGAATAAGGGAAGTTTAGCACAATCGGAGCCCCTTCTTCCCACAAAAAGGAAGAGGAATAAATAACTACAAGGTTCCAACTCTGCACTTCCGTGACAATATGAAGAAACAGCGAAAATCCCCTCCACCAAGAGAGGGAGAAGAAAAGATACTAGAAACCTCAAAAGAGTCTCCCAACATCTACGACCTCTCAGATAAACAATTCAGAGAGGAAATATGGAGGAGAGTCGACCTACTCCAAGCAACTATGGAACAGACATCCAATAAATTAAGGGAGGAGATGAATCAAGCGCTGGAACGGTCTACCAAGAAAATACAGGAAGAAATGAGAGCAGAAATGAGAGCAGAAATTTCAAACCTTCGAACGGAAGTCTCACAAATAAAGCAATCGGTAGATGAAATAAAAATCTCACTAGATGCCCTCAACAGCAGAATGACTACAGCCGAAGACAGAATCAGCGAGCTTGAGGATGAGCTGCAGAAAGCTTACAGACAGCAACAAATAATGGCCAAAGACCTCAAAATGGCTATAGAGCGAATCAGAGCCCTGGGGGATGACTTCAAGAGGAACAACATAAGAATCATTGGAGTACCAGAACCACAAGGAAGTAACCCCAATGAAAAAAACATAGTCAAAGACATCATCACTAAGAAATTCCCAGAGCTGGAGAAGGCAGGCGTCCAGATACAAGAAGTCCGAAGAGTGCCAGCAAAAAGAGACCCAAATAAAAAGACTCCAAGGCATATCATAGTCAGAATGGCGGATGCTGTAGATAGAGACACAATTCTACAAGTAGCAAGGTCAAAGAGGGAAATCACATACAAAGGAGCACCCCTCAGATTTACGGCCGATCTGTCAGAAGAAACCCTCCGAGCCCGAAGACAATGGTGGGACATAGTGAAAAAACTCAACGAAATGAATGCCTCACCAAGAATACTTTATCCAGCTAAACTCTCACTCAAACTCGAAGGAACCATACACTATTTCTCGGATAAACAACAGCTCAGGAACTTCATAGACTCAAAACCAATCTTGAAAGAAGGTCTAAAGGGGCTACTGTAAGACAAGGAGGAGCCCCATAAGAACAACAAATCCCACAGAAAGATGACACAAAACCACATCACAATAATCTCTCTCAATGTCAATGGCCTAAATGCACCTATCAAAAGACACAGAGTGGCTAAATGGATCTGGAAATTAAACCCAACATTCTGTTGCCTGCAAGAAACACACCTGAACAAACAGAGTAAACATAGACTCAAAGTCAAAGGATGGAAAACAATCCTCCAAGCAAACAACCCCCTTAAAAAAGCGGGAGTGGCCATCCTGGTATCCGACAACATAGATTTCAGGATGAAAAAGATCAAAAGGGACAGCGAAGGTCATTTTCTGTTTATCAAGGGATATGTACAACAGGAAGAAATCACACTCTTAAACGTATATGCTCCTAACAAACGACCGGCTAAATATTTAAAACGACTCCTAACAGACTTCAAAGAGGACATCACTAACAGCACAATTGTAGTCGGAGACTTCAATATGGCCTTATCACCTCTAGATAGATCCACAAGAACAAAATTCAACAAGGAAACACTGACTCTGAATGAAGAAATTGAAGAGAGAGGCCTAATAGACCTATACAGGGCCTTACACCCCAAAAAGAAAGAATACACATTCTTTTCCAGTGCACATGGAACATTTTCAAAAACAGACCATGTACTGGGCCCCAGAACATACCTCAATAGAATCGGAAAAATAGAAATTGTATCAACCATCTTTTCAGACCACGATGCGCTGAAGATAGAAGCTAACCACCCACAAATACGGAAAATCAAATCAAACACCTGGAAATTTAACAATTCCATGTTGAACAATGAGTGGGTCAAGAAGGAAATCAAGGAAGAAATCAAAAGATACTTAGAAACAAATGAGAATGAAGACACGAGCTACCAAAACCTATGGGATGCAGCTAAAGCCGTGTTAAGGGGAAAATTTATAGCTCTCCAAGCATTCCTCAGGAAGGAAGAAAGGATCCACATAGATAGCTTGACTTCACGACTCAAGACCCTAGAAAAGGACCAGAGAAAGGACCCCAAACCAGACCGAAGGAAAGAAATAATAAAAATTAGAGCAGAAATTAATGACATCAAAACCAAAAAAACAATCCGAAAGATCAATGAAACAAAGAGTTGGTTCTTTGAGAAAATAAATAAGATTGATAAACCGCTAGCAAGTCTCACAAAGAAAGAGAGAGAGAAAACTCTAATAAATCGAATCAGAAATGAAAAGGGGGACATCATAACAGAAACCAGTGAGATTCAAAAGATCATTAGAGACTACTTTGAAAGTCTTTACGCCACAAAAAAGGAGAACCTAAAAGAAATGGATGGATTCCTTGATTCCTATAATCTCCCAACACTGAAGAAAGAAGACCTGGAATACCTGAATAGACCCATCAATGTTAAGGAAATTGAAACGGTAATCAAAAACCTCCCCAAAAACAAAAGCCCAGGCCCAGATGGTTTCACTGGCGAATTCTTCCAAACATTTAAAGAAGACCTATTGCCTGTTTTCCTCAAACTTTTCCAGGAAATTGAAAAAACAGGAACTCTCCCAAACAGTTTCTATGAAGCACATATCTCCCTAATACCAAAAGCAAACAAAGACACCACTAAGAAAGAAAATTACAGACCAATTTCCCTGATGAACACCGATGCGAAGATCCTCAACAAAATACTAGCAAATAGGATCCAACAACTCATCAAAAAGATCATACATCACGACCAAGTGGGATTCATCCCAGGGATGCAAGGATGGTTTAACATTTGGAAATCAATCAACATAATCCAGCATATCAACAAAAGTAAAGATAAAAACCATATGATCATATCAATAGATGCAGAGAAAGCATTTGACAAGATCCAACATCCTTTCATGATGAAAACCCTCGCCAAAATGGGGTTTGGAGGAACTTTCCTCAAGATAGTCGAAGCCATCTATCACAAGCCTACGGCAAGCATTATCCTCAACGGGGAAAAACTAAGGGCCTTTCCTCTGAGATCAGGCACAAGACAAGGATGCCCACTCTCACCACTCCTCTTCAATATAGTACTGGAAGTACTTGCGATAGCTATTAGACAAGAAAAAGAGATTAAGGGCATCCAGATAGGAAGGGAAGAAATCAAACTCTCACTATTTGCAGACGACATGATACTATATCTAGAGAAGCCTAAAACCTCTACTAAGAAACTCTTAGAAACAATAGACTTATACAGTAAAGTTGCAGGCTACAAAATCAATACCCAAAAATCCATGGCCTTCATATATGTAAACAATGAGGCAGAGGAAAGGGACATGAAAAAAGCAATCCCATTCACAATCGTGCCCCAGAAAATCAGGTACCTCGGAATCAGCTTAACCAAGGAAGTAAAAGACCTTTACAAAGGAAACTACATAACGCTACTCCATGAAATCAAAGAGGACATGAGGAAATGGAAACATATACCCTGCTCGTGGATAGGGAGAATCAATGTTGTCAAAATGGCAATACTCCCTAAAGCATTATACAGATTCAATGCGATCCCTATAAGTATACCCATGACATTCTTCAAAGAAATGGATCAAGCAATCCTAAAATTCATATGGAATAACAAACGTCCAAG
This sequence comes from Sorex araneus, assembly GCF_027595985.1. Classification (NCBI taxonomy): domain Eukaryota; kingdom Metazoa; phylum Chordata; class Mammalia; order Eulipotyphla; family Soricidae; genus Sorex; species Sorex araneus. Next base: position 162,630,773 of record NC_073305.1, on the reverse strand, counting down.
GATAGCTAAAACAATTCTTGGGAAAAAGATGATGGGAGGCATCACCATCCCCAACCTCAAACTTTACTACAAAGCAGTAACAATTAAAACAGCATGGTACTGGAACAAAGGCAGAGCCGTAGACCAATGGAACAGGGTGGAATATCCCTACACATAACCCCAAATGTATGACCATCTAATCTTTGATAAGGGAGCAAGAGATGTGAAGTGGAGCAAGGAAAGCCTCTTTAACAAATGGTGCTGGCACAACTGGACAACCACATGCAAAAAAATGGGTTTAGACCTTGACCTGACACCATGCACAAAAGTCAGATCAAAATGGATTAAAGACCTCAACATTAGACCACAAACCATAAGGTACATTGAAGACAAGGTTGGCGAAACCCTCCACGATATTGAAGATAAAGGTATCTTCAAAGGTGACACGGAACTAAGCAATCTAGTAAAAACAGAGATCAACAAATGGGACTACATTAAACTAAAAAGCTTCTGCACCGCAAGAGATACAGTGACCAGAATACAAAGACTATCCACAGAATGGGAAAGGATATTTACACAATACCCATCAGATAAGGGGTTGATATCAATGGTATATAAAGCACTGGTTGAACTCTACAAGAAGAAAACATCCAACCCCATCAAAAAATGGGGCGAAGAAATGAACAGAAACTTTACCAAGGAAGAAATACGAATGGCCAAAAGGCACATGAAAAAGTGTTCTGCATCACTAATCATCAGAGAGATGCAGATCAAAACAACTTTGAGATACCACCTCACACCACAGAGACTAGCACACATCCAAAAGAACAAAAGCAACCGCTGTTGGAGAGGATGTGGGGAGAAAGGGACCCTTCTTCACTGCTGGTGGGAATGCCGACTGGTTCAGCCCTTCTGGAAAACAATTTGGACGACTCTCAAAAAATTAGATATTGAATTCCCATTTGACCCAGCAATACCACTGCTGGGAATATATCCCAGAGAGGCAAAAAAGTACAATCGAAACAACATCTGCACATGTATGTTCATCGCAGCACTGTTTACAATAGCCAGAATCTGGAAAAAACCCGAATGCCCCAGAACGGATGACTGGTTGAGGAAACTTTGGTACATCTATACAATGGAATACTATGCAGCTGTTAGAAAAAAGGAGGTCAAGAATTTTGTAGTCAAGTGGATGGGCATGAAAAGTTTCATGCTGAGTGAAATGAGTCAGAAAGAGAGAGACAGACATAGAAAGATTGCACTCATCTATGGTATATAGAATAACAGAGTGGGAGACTAACACCCAAGAACTGTAGAAATAAGTACCAGGAGGTTGACTCCATGGCTTCGAGGCTGGCCTCACGTTCCGGGGAAAGGTCAACTCAGAGAAGCGATCACCAACTACATTGTAGTCGAAGGCCATGTGGGGGAAGGGAGTTGCGGGCTGAATGAGGGCTAGAGACTGAGCACAGCGGCCACTCAACACCTTTATTGCAAACCACAACAGCTAATTAGAGAGAGAAAACAGAAGGGAATGCCTTGCCACAGTGGCAGGGTGGGGTGGGGGGGAGATGGGATTGGGGAGGGTGGGAGGGACACTGGGTTTACGGGTGGTGGAGAATGGGCACTGGTGAAGGGATGGGTTCCAAACTTTGTATGAGGGAAGTATAAGCACAAAAGTGTATAAATCTGTAACTGTACCCTCACGGTGATTCTCTAATTAAAAATAAATAAATTAAAAAAAAAAAGAATATGTCCTTTTAACTTTATATTAGATGATAGATTACACAAGCTTGTCCTTTGCATGTCTGTATATATAGTTTCATGTAATGCATCACTATTAATTATTTTAGATTACCTTATCACAGATCACATTATTGTGTCTGTAGAGATATTGAAAAACATGACAGGGATAAAATAAAACACTTTTAATTATTTAAAAAAAATAATGCTAAGGGGAAATTATTGTCTTGGTCCCCTGAACACTACCAGGCTGATTCCCGGTACAGATCCAGGAGTGAATCATGGGCCCAATTGGGTGTGACTCCCCCATAAAAAAATTAAATGATGCTAAGTATGTAAGTTATTTAATTTAAATTACAGTCATTCAAGGAAGACCTCATACTCACTTTATAGATGAAGAAAATGGTGCTTATTGAACTTCAACAGCTTGTCCGAGATCAATTTCTGCAAAGGGCAAGAGCAGGGGTTAACCCCAGGGACTTTAAAAGCATGTACGTATAGTGACTGGAATTCATGTCCTCCGTTGACAAGCGCAGTGAAAGATAGATGTGACGTGGACTTAACTGATTAAGGTTATAACTATTAATTAATAGCAGATTTCACACACACACACACACACACACACACACACACACACACACACACACACGGAGTAATGCAAATCAATTGCTCAAGTCCAGAGCTGGGGTCTAGAGGAGGGCAGCCAAAGCCAGGGCCACTGCTCTCTGTCCCACGGCCTCCGTTTGGAGGGGGAGATCTCGCGAGGCCAGGCCTCTTGCTGATTTGATCAGCCTGGGCGCTTAGCCGGTCTAATCCACTGAGGGCAAAACCTTGGCGCCTAAGAAGGTCACCAGCCTGGGGGGCCTAGTTGTCATGCCCACCACATGGTGGATCTTAGTCGGACTTTGCTTATTCGGGACACAGTTTTTGTCAGCTTTCTGCCCCCCACAGTGCCTGCCAAAGAACTGCCTCAGAATCTTTGGAAAATTACCTCAGCAAAAAGCAATAATCATTTCTCCTCTGAGGATGAATTTGACTTCTGGAAACAGTGAAATAGCGCCAAATCTGGTGAATTAAGTGGATGATGGCAGAACCGGTTACAAACAGGGGTGATTTTTTTTTTTCGAGTGACTGCAATGATTTTCTTACAAGGATTGTAAGTTGACTCTGAGAACATTTCCTGAAGACTGCTTCCAGGTAATAACCCGTTTTGGAAAAAAAATAACAATTTTAGGTAAAAAAAATTTTTGGTAGAATTGCTAGTAAGTTAGAAGAATTTCAAATCATTAATATATTTTGATAATTACCTGGAAAAAGCTGTGATTCAATATTTTCAAAGTTAATTTTGACGAAAGATAAAGTGATATTTTGGACGAAGGTAAAGATGTTCTCCTTTTGGTGGTGTTTCCTTCCTCCCCCTCTTTATTAAACACCATGGTTTTAATAAAGTTGTTCATGATGACTTGTTATAGGCACTCCATATTCCATCACCAATCCCACCAATCCCACCGCCACTGTCATCTTCTCTCCACCGTTGTCTCCATTTTCCCAACCACCCTTGAGTCTGCCCCTTTAGCAGGCCCACAGTATTTTATTTTATATTGCTTGTTACCACTAAATGACTACTGGAATCATCAGAAAAATACTTCGGTAAAAAAAATCTGTGAAAATTGTTATATGTCACCCTGGGGACATTTAGTTCTTGACTAAGGGCTTACTAAACTATTGTTGCAAGTTAAGCCTTCTGTGTTATAAAAAGATTTTTAACGTTTTAGGTTAAAAGTCCATAAGTTTGTAACTGTACATCACAGTGCTTCTCTATTAAAAAATAAAAAAAAATGTCAAAAAAAATAAAAGCAGGTTTGTTTACAATTAACTTATATTGGTTTTGGAACACACCCAGTGGTGTCCAGAGTTTTTCTTGGCTCTGTGCTCAGGGTCACTCTGACCGTGCTTGGGGATCATAGGTGATGCTGAGGATCAAACTGGGGTTGGCTATGTGTAAGGCAACTGCCTTAACCCTGTACTATCTCTCTGTGCCCCAAAACACATTTATTTTGGTGAAAATGACTGAAATAATGCATCATACATACATCTATTTTCCTATACTTAAGATCTACATGGGACTTTTATACCCACATGTTATTTTTCTATTAGAACTATATCATGACCAAATATTGTCATTAAAAAAGCAGACAGGAGATGAAATACCAGAGATGATAAATTACCTCCCTTTAATACATATTCCTGCTATCCAGTATCTCTGACCTCATGAATAGTTGTCTCTCATGAGAACCTGAAGTGAACAACATGTTGTTTTTGTTGAAATTTACTAATCATTCAGCCAGTAGCCTTCTTTGTCCTGTGCCTCTTTCAACCTTATTTCAGATCTAGTTTTAGGAAAGCGTACTCAAATGGGACTCTGGTATCCTATTGCACTTTTTCTCTGTCCTTTTCCTTGGTCCAGAAGTGATAAGACAGGGCCAGAGTGATAGGACAGCAGGTAGGGTGTTTGCCTTGCATGCAGCAGACCTGGGTTCAATCCCTGGCACCCCATATGGTCCCCTGAGCAAGGCCAGGAGTAATTCCTGAGTGCAGAGCCAGGAGTAACCCCTGAGCATCGCTTGGTGTGACCCAAAAAGCAAAACAACAACAACAAGAGAAGTGATGAGACACTGAGGTGAAGACACAAATTGAAGAGGAGCCGTTAGGAAATTGGAGGGTCAGCTTCCGGGAACGCTGGGTTTCTGCGGGGGACTCTAATTTACTGCAGAAGAGAACCAAGTTTTTAAAAATGCTTTGGTGTCAGTTTTATGTCTGTGAAATTAAGACTTTGTTGAAACAAAACAAAAGAGAACAACTGAGACTGGGGAGATGGCTCAAAGGACTGGAGCATGTGTTTGGCATGTGGGAGCCCCCAATTCAATCTCCAGTATCATATAGTCCTCTGAGGGAGAAGTGCTGGGAAGGACCAGTGAGCAAGTAAAGAGAATGAACCATGAGCTAGAAGTTGGCCCAAGCACTGCTGGTTGCGGCCCTAACCCCAAACAAACAAATAACGGAACAGCAATCCTGTGTTACTATATCACTATCATCCCGTTGTTCATCGACTTACTGGAGCGGGAGCCAGTAATGTCTCCATTCATCCCAGTCCTGAGGTTTTAGCAGCCTCCCCTTAATTGTTTTTCCCAATGATTGGAGGCTCTTTCAGGGTCGGGGAATGAGACCTGTTATTGTTACTGTTTCTGGCATATCGAATACGCCATGGGGAGCTTGCCAGGCTCTTCCATGCGGGCAGGATACTCTCAGTAGCTTGCCGGGTTCTCCAAGAGGCTTATATATATATATTTCCTTCGAGGCTATTCGGTCCAAGAATATGTTCGCTTATACGTGAGGCTTGGCCTGAGCATGCATTTGTTTTTATAAAGCATGATTGTACTTTATTTTCTCTCCCCGTATGGAGATGGAGCTGCCTATATTAATGTGGATAATTATTAGTGTTTCATGTTCATTGTTCTTCCCATGACTCAAAGAGCTTCCAAATGTATATTTTAAAAGACTTTATCACCTACCTCTTATTCCATTTTGTAGCAGAACAGCAGAAGAAATAGCTGAGTTTGAGATCTCTGTTTTGCTTTTTTTTTTTTTTTTTTTTTTTTTGCTTTTTGGGTCGCACCTGGTGATGCACCAGGGTTATTCCTGGCTCTGTACTCAGAAATTACCCCTGGCTGTGTTCAGGGAACCATATGGGATGCTGGGAATCGAACCTGGATTGGCCGAGTGCAAGGCAAACACCCTACCCACTGTGCTATTGCTCCAGCCCCAAGATCTCTGCTTTTTTAAAGGCAAATTCTGGATGATGCTTCCCTTCTTTAATTTTATTCGAATATTTTGGGAGCCCCAGAGATAGTACAGCAGGTTGCCTTGTAGGCAGTTGAATTGGATTTAAATCCTCCACACTGTATATCCCCTGAGCTTAAAAATCAACAACAATAACAAAACTACCACACTATTTAATTTGAGGGTTTGAAATATTGACTTATTGCTTGACTTAGTATAGTAATTATCTCTTAAAGACAATAGGCTTTGCAAGAAACATTTATATTCCAATAGTTAAGGCTGTCAAGCTCAGAATCACCATAGTTTGTTCTTTTTGGGAAATGAGGGGGAGTATTGACTTGCTTGCTTTTGACTCGGTAATCCATTGGCATATTCTACCATTACACTACGTACTGAAAAGTGTGTGTCATGTAAATCACATGAATGTAGGGGGTAGCGTCTGTGTTATTCATAGATGTATCCCTGTCATCTAGAGAGGTCTGTCTCAGGAGACCTACCAAGTTCCAGGTCCCATACTAAGTCCTTGAGATAATTAAAAACTAAAACAGGGGCCGGAGCGATAGCACAGCGGGTAGGGCGTTTGCTATGCACGTGGCCGACCTGGGTTCGATCCCCGGCATCCCATATGGTCCTCCAAGCACTGCCAGGAGCAATTCCTGAGTGCAAAGCCAGGAGTAACCCCTGAGCATCGCTGGGTGTGACCCAAAAAGCCAAAAAAACAAAACAAAACAAAACAAAAAAACCTAAAACAAAAGCAAAAAAGACACATTAGTGATTACTCTGACTGCTTATTTAGGTTAAATTATAATTGTGGAAAGATTAGTTTTAATGATTTACTCTTTAAAATTAAAAAAAATTTTTTTAAGACAATGTGATTTACAAAGTCATACATAGTTGATGTTAGGCATACTATGCTCCAGCAGCTGTCTACCCGTGTCAACATCCTTCCACCAGAGCCCTGTTTCCAGATTCCCTCTCACCCACCTCCAACCCCAGCCAGCACTCTTTTAAAGGCACAATTTTATTTTTGGAAATTTTAATTAAGATTCTGTGATTTACTATGTTACTACTAATGATTTGCCATGCTTGTAGTTCCGACACCGCACCAGAGTACCCCTCTCACCCCAGGTTCCCTTGCCCCCAAAACAGGCACTTTATTTATTTATTTTGCTTTATGGGTCATACCCAGTGATGCACAGGGGTCACTCCTGGCTCTGCACTCATGAATTACTCCTGGCAGTGCCCAGGGGACCACATGGAATGCTGGGAATCGAACCTGGCTTGGCCATGTGCAAGGCAAATGCCCTACCCGCTGTGCTATCACTCCAGCCCTTAGGATAGGCACATTTTTAAGTTAGGTGGTTTTAAGTTTGGATCTCCTGCTTTCTTTGTTATTTACCCTGTGGTTTGGATATGGAGCTGTACCACTCCTCTATACTGCTGATGCGACCCTTGAGCCCTGCCCCTTGTTGTCTATCCACCTCTTCTTGCTTCCCCAATTGCATGATTTCATTGTTTCTTGCAGCTGCACTGTTTTTTTTTTTGGTCACACCTGGCGATGTACAGGGGTTACTCCTGGCTTTGAACTCAAGAATTACTTTTGGCAGTGCTTGGGAGACTATATGGAATGCTAGGAATTGAACCTGGGTAGCCTGCATGTAAGGCAAACGCCCTACCTGCTGTACTATCACTCCAGCCTCTGCACTGTGTCTTATACATATGCTTTAGCCCTATGAGCTAGTTCATCAGTCAAAAAAATAAAGGCACATTTAAAAAAATTTATAGACATTACTTGGGATTTTCCTTCTGCTTTTTTGAGACAGTATAAGTTTTATTTCGTTAAAATGATCTTGTAGAGTGCTTTAAAGTTAAAAAGATGTTTTCACAACCATAATCTCATTTAATGCTGATGTAGCTTGGTGTGGGGGCAGCTAAGTATTGTTATCATTCCTACTTGATAGATGGTGAGAGTTGGAGAACTGAGTAGACTTAGGTAATGTGGGAAGTTGTGACACAGTCATGTGGAAGGTGTCACATGAAGGGGGACTCTCAGGGACTGCAAGTGCACCGTACTGTGGGCTAGGTTTGAAGGGTGAGGAAGAGTTCATAAGAACATCAGAGAAAAAAATCATAGAACATGTGATTTCTTAAATACTATCAAGTGTTAGTTGAACACCTACTAAAAATTGGAAAGTGACCATGGATGTCATCGTGGGGGAAAGCAGCTTCACAACTTTCTACTCAGTACTGTCTAGCTCAATGCTATGGCATTGATATAACTAAAAATTCTGTTTTTCCCATGTTGACTTAAAAAATTATTTTCATAAAGTTGCTCACAATAATGGATTACATTTAATATTTTGACACCAGTCCCACCACCATTATTTTGAATTTTCCCACCACTGCTCAAACCTGCTGAACAGGCAGATGCTAGATAATTTATTTTGTATGGCTTGTTATGAATAGCATAAGATGTCGTGCAGCCGCAAGAGCGGCTGTGCACTCCTAGAATTCTAAAATTTTAGATAATTAGGGCCTGGAGAACTCTCTGCAGTGAGCTGCTCAGTTCCGAGATTCTTTTGTGCGTCTCTGGATCGTGACTTTTAGGAACTTAAGTAGCAGCTGGAGGCGGGGATATGGGAAGGAGTGGCCCATTCCTATGGCTTGAGGTCAGGAATTTGCAGTCACTGGACCTGTGTACCTGGACTTTTCATTGAGTTCTGGAAGTTGGCAGCCTCTGGGGTTCCTAAGGGTAGGTCGAGGGACAATGCCTGTTCCCACCTGAGGCACCCCCGTGAAATCGGCCTGGCTCAAGGTCTGAAGGCATCTCTGCAGTGAGCAGTTTGGTTCTGAGATTCTTTTGTGTGCCTCTGGGCTTATTTTTTTTTTAATAAAAGAACTGTGATTTACAGAGTTATTGATCAAAGTTATTGAGTGCTAGCACCAATCCTACCATTCCTTCTCAACTTGCCTCCACCAGTGTTGCCATGATCCCTTCTGCCCTCTAGCCTGCCACCTTGACAGGAACACCTTAAGGTTCTGTGGTTGTCATTGAGATCTCATGTTTTCAGTGTGTTGAGTCTGTGGTTTGGATATACAGCTATGCCACTCCTCCACATTACCAGTATACCCCAAGCCCCTGACTCCTGTTCCCCCATGACTTTCTCCTTTCCCACCTCGATTTAATTCCTTGTCTGTCCTTCTCCTCCTTTATACTCTGGGACCAAGAGATGCTCTAGGCATCCCCCTTTACTGCATTGCATATCCTCGTCCAGTTATTCTAAAAACTACAGATAAGTGAGATCATCTTCTGTTTTAACTAATTAATTAATCATTTAATTGAAACACTGTGAATAGACCCTTACAAAACTGTTCATGATTAGGTTTCATGTCAGTGTTCCAACACCCATCCTTCCACCAGTGTACATTTCCCAGCACCAGTGTCCCCAGATTCTCTCCCATCACCCCAACCTGCACTCCTATGTTCATGGTGGCACTATTCACAATAGACAGAATCTGAAAACAACCTGAGTGCCCAAGAACAGACAACTGGATAAAGAAGCTATGATACACCTATACAGTGTATCTCTGCAGCTGTTAGGAAAAATGAAGTCATGAAATTTGCCTTTAAATGGATGGACATGATGGAGAGAATCATGCTGAGTGAAATGAGTCAGAAGGAGAGGGACAGATATGGGATGACTGAATTCATTTGTGGTATATAATATATATTATATTATATATAATATATATATATATTATATATATTCTGTGATAGCACAGAAGGTAAGGCGATCACCTTGCATGCAGCCAACCGGGGTTTAATTCCTCCACCCCTCCCGGAGAGCCCGGCAAGCTACCGAAAGTATCTCACCTGCACAGCAGAGCCTGGCGAGCTACCCGTGGCATATTCGATATGCTGAAAACAGTAACAAGTCTCACATGGAGATGTTACTGGTGCCTTCTCGAGTAAATCGATGAGCAATGGGATGACAGTGACAGTGACAATACATAATATATATTATATACCACAAAGATAAGAAAAGCGCTTGCCTTAGAGGCAGGCTCGCAGTTCAATAGGGTGATTGAGGGTTCGATGCTGTGTGGGCCCTGCAGTGCCAGGGGTATCAGGCCCACCTTGATGGTGCTTGAGGCCTCCAGGACCATACTTGGGTAGAGCTTTGTTGTGGGGGGCAGGCGTGCTCAGCAGGCCTCTTAATCTACAGGGCTGTGCTGTCTGGCCCTATGGACCTTGTCTTTTTTGATCAGCACTCGTTATCTGTTTGTGATGTTTTCCTAAGAAATGGTGACTCACTAATTAAAAAATAAATTAATTAAAAAAGAAGCAGAAACGGAAAAAAATTTGATGCAGAAAAAAAAAATAAAAAAAAACAAAGAAAACATTCCTGCTTTCCTTCTTTCTTTTCTTCTTTTTTCTTTTTGGCTCTTTGGGTCACACCCAGCAATGTTCAGGGGTTACTCTTGGCTCTACACTCAGGAATTACTCCTGTCAATGCTTGGGGTTGACAGGACTTGACATGGGATTGAACTCTGGTCAGCCGCGTGCAAGGCAAATGCCTACCTGCTGTACCTAGTTTCTGGACCTAGTTTCTTCTTCTGAGTGAGTGACCTTCACTCCCCTGATCTCCTGAAGCTCACACCTTATAGAGCCAGAATGAAGGAACCCCAGAGCATGATGCAGGTTTTATTGTCTTTCCTCCAACACCTTCAATTGCCTTTGACAGCTGGCATGTAGTTGCTTTTGTACTGCTTCTTTATCTAGACATCTAAAGATGGATTTAAAATAAAAAGAACAGAGGTAAACAAAACCACATTCTCCCCAATCAGGAAATGAAAATATTTTGGGAAGCCCTTGCTTCCCAGTGAATGTCTGCCCATCTGCTGTAGCTTATGTTGGTCCTTCTTTCTATTCTCTGACATTGTGGGATCATTCGAGGCCAGTGGCCTCTTGTTCTATAAAGTCTTAGAGAAAAGAATTCCTTTATTTTGTTTAGGGTTACCTCCTAGGTTTTTTTCAAGGGATCTGGGGGACCACTCTCAGCAGTACTTTGTCAACTGTGCTGGGGATAGGGATCAAGGCCAGGACCTGAGGATGCGGTCTGCACCAACAGTGCCAGAGGACCATGGGGTTCTGCCCAGACCCCACACCTCTGGGGGCATGAGGTACCAGGGTTCAATTCCAATCCCTGCACATACAAAGCTCTCTTCCAGGCTTTCTATTCACTGTAAAGTGCCCCAGGGAATCAAAGTAGAAAGCAGATGCTTTCCTTGAAGATTTAGGGAAGTTCTAAGGGTTTAACTCCTGCCCCAAAAGGGCTTGCTGAGCCACTGTCCCAGCAAAAGCACATCTCTCTCTCTCTCTCTCTCTCTCTCTCTCTCTCTCTCTCTCTCTCTCTCTCTCTCAAAGCACATATCTCTTATTGTAGGGGAAATGCTCATCCCAGCTGCAAAGAGAAGATAATGCCCTTTCTATTATTGTGTTTGCAGCCTTACTGCACATGATGTACTTGGTTTTTTCATGTACAACATCGTACAAATACTGTTTTCTTATCAATGTTTATGGGTAAACATTAAAAGTTGATGTTTATCAAAAAGTACAAGAACAACCAGTGCTGGCTCAGAGAAGGGGAGAAAGGGACTCTCATCTATTGTTGGTGGGAATGCCGACTGGCCCAATCATTTTTGAAAATAATATGGACATATCTCAAAAACTGGAAATTGAGCTCCCACTTGACTAGTAGTCTTGCAGCAAGACTACTTCAGGAATATACCCAGGGGACTTAAAAACGGTAGAAGCACCGTCTGCACTCCTTGGTTCATTGCAACACTATTCACATAGCCAGAATCTGGAAACAACCTGAGTGACTGAGAACAGATGACTGGATAAAGAAATCATGGTACATCTACACAATGGAATACTATGCAGCTACAAGGAAAAATGAAGTAATGAAATTTCCTTATAAGTGGATGGACATGAAAAGTATCATGCTGAGTGAAATGAGTCAGAAGGAGAGGGACAGACATAGAATGACTGCACTCATTTGTGCGATATAAAAATATAATATGAGGCTCTTTTCCAAGGACAGAAAAATCAAGGACCAGGAGATTGGTCCACAGCTGGAAACTTGTTGCCAGTATGGGGAATGAGGGGCAGAGGGCAGTTAGGATAAAGAAGAGACTCCTATGACAATAATATTGGGAAGGATCACTCTGGACAAGAACTGAGTGCTGAAAGTAGGTAAAGGGATATACATAATAACCTTTCAGTATCTGTATTGCAAACCATAATGTCCAAAAAGAAAGAAACAGAGAGAGAGAGAGAGAGAAAGAAGAGAATTAAAATGCCTTCCATAGAGCCATAGAGGCAGGTGGGAGGGGGAGGGAAACTGGGAACAACGGTGATGGGAAATGTGCACTGGTGAACGGACAGGTATTGGAACATTTTATGACTGAAATCCAGTCATGAGCAACTTAGTACTGTGTTTCTCACAGTGATCCAATAAAAAAACAATTAAGCAAAAATTAAAATTCAGGTAAAAAAAGTTGATGATGCTCAACTTTTATTGGTTGCCTAATAGTTCTCCAAAGACATAACCTCTTACGTATTTATTCATTACCAAATCTATTGAACATTTATTATTATTTTTTTTGGGTCACACTCGGCGATGCACAGGGGTTACTCCTGGCTCATGCACTCAGGAATTATTCCTGGCGGTGCTGGGGAGACCATATGGGATGCTGGGGATCAAACCCAGGTCGGCCGTGTGCAAGGCAAACGCCCTACCCGCTGTGCATTGCTCTGCCCCCCCCCCCCATTGAACATCTAGACCATGTTTACTTTCTTTGGGGTTGTTGGGGGGGGGCGGCTATGGGCCTCACCCAGCAGTGCTCAGAGACTATTCCTGACTCTGTGCTCAGGAATGACCCTTGGTGGTGTTTGGGGGACCATTTGTAGTGCTGGGAGGTCAAATAAGGTTGGGGGGACACAAACCAAGTGCTTTACCTCTGTACTCTCTCTCTGGCCCTCTTATGTTCTCTAAACATTTGTTTGTGAATGATCAATAATGAATATTGATTTCTCATTAGTGTATTCATTTAAAGAGTGATTGCAGTGCTGGGGATTGAACCAGGGCTTTGCGCTCTCAAGACCTGTGTTCTACTGCTGGGTCACATCCCTGACCCAGATATGTTTATTTTTAACTAGTTTCTTAAAATATTAAACATGACTTTTCTCCAGTGCTGGGAATCTGGCCCAGGCTCCCCTGGATGTGAAACATGTGCTCCTCCATTGAACCAGTCCACGCCCCTCTTCCAACCCTATTCAAATGAAAAAGTTTTAAATTCTAAAAAAAATATTACTTTTATTTAGTTCACAAGTTTTAACGGTCTCTCAAGAGGTGTGAGGAGGCTCCGAGGGCCCTCGGGTGGTTCTCAGCCATCAGTCCAGCAGTTCAGTGTGAGGACCTGAATGTGACATTGCCTGGTCCTGTGGTGTCAGAGGTGGGCGACCTTGGGACTGGAGGCCTCCAGGATGAATCCCTCCGGGGTGCTTGGAACCATGTGAGAGGGACTGCATGTGAGTCACGTGTCTTAATCCTATACTAGCTCCCTTGCCCCTCTAGCTTTTTTTTTTTTTTTTTGCTTTTGGGCCACACCCTGAGGAATTCAGGGATCACTTCTGGCTCTGCTTATCAATATCACTCCTGGTGGGCTCAGGGGACTGTAGAGGATGCTGGGATTGAACCTGGGTTGGCTGTGCTTAAGATAAACACCTTCCCTGCTGTGTTATCTTTCCATCCCCAACCCTTAGCTTTTTTTTTTGCTTTTTGGGTCACACCCGGTGATGCACAGGGGTTACTCCTGGCTCTGCACTCAGGAATTACTCCTGGCGGTGCTCAGGGGACCATATGGGGTGCTGGGATTTGAACCCGGGTTGGCTGCGTGCAAGGCAAACACCCTACCCGCTGTGCTATCGCTCCAGCCCCAACCCTTAGCTTTTAAATAAAGGCTTACTTAATTAAAATATAACATATTTTACTAATTAAGGTGTCAACAAAACAGCTGTAACATTTTCCTTTGTTTTTGAGATTACAAAATGGTATACTTTATTTTAATAATGTAGAAGGCTGTTATTTGTTCAGCCATTGATTAAGCTGATTGAATTGTGCATGAACTCCACATTACTTTTTTAAAAAAAAATTGTATCACCAAAAGATAGTTACAAAGCTTTCATGTTTGAGATTCATCCATAAAATGATGGATCACCCATTTTTCCACCAGTGCACATTTTCTACCACCCACATTCCAGTCATCACCCTGCCTCTTCAGTAGACAGTTTCCCCAATACTCTCTCTCTAATTTTGGGCATTATGTTTTGCTTGAAATTTCCCACCACCATTTAAGCCTACCTGCCAGGGGCAGACGCTAGATAATTTGTTTTCCATTGCTCATTTTGAGTATCATGAAAGCTCACATGGCTCGATTGTAAGTGCAAATTTCTAGATGGTAAGTGATTGGGTTCCAGAGACATCTCTGAATGGCACTAATACATTTTGGGATTCAATTGAGAGTCTCTGCTGTTGGTGGGCTAAGATGGAGCCCAGAGGCAAATTGTGGGCATGACAACCAGTCTGCTGGGCAGACGGGGACCTGGGGAAGGACAACCTGAGTCCTCTGCTGCCATGTGGCCTGGAGATTTAGTCCTAGAACCCGCATACCTGGGCCTTGCTGTGGAAAATCTTGGTCACTGGGATTCCATCTGGACTAGATGGGGAGAGCACACCTGCTCCATCTGGGGTGCCCTGGTGAAATTGGCTTGGTATAGGAGATCTCCGGCACTGTGGTGTCTTCTGGGTCAGGATTTTGGTGCGCTAGGATCCACATTACAAAATTTTCAACAGATTATATCTTGGTGAGGTCCATCCTGAGACGGTGGAGTCAGGCTGGGGGTGTGGCGGCAATTTTGAATTGTGGAAGCAAGTGGCTGTGGGGGGCTCTGCTTGGGCGGGCACAGGTCAACTCGTTCCCCCTCCAGTCTGTTCAGCCACGCATGGGTCCGAGCTTTTCTGCAGCTTTTGATCTCTTTTGAAATTTATTGCGGGGTCTCTGAAGCAAGGCCAGTAATAGAGTTTACGGGGTAATGCTAGAGTTGGTTCGTGGGGGTGACTGCCAGTGCTTCCATGTGTATTGGAAAGTAGGTTGAGGTTGCCCACCCAACTCTGAGAAACCCTAGAGATTTAAGTCACAAAACCTGCATACCTGAATTTTCAGCAGATTCTGTCTTGATGAGGTCCATCCTGAGATGGTGGAGTCAGGCCGGGGATATGGTGGCGATTTTGGATTGTGGAAGCAAGTGGCTGTTGGAGCTCTGCTTGCATGGGCTGTCAGGACAATCCGCCCCCCTCCTATTTACCCCAGTCTGTTCAGCCATGAGTGGGTTCGAGATTAACTGCGGCTTTGGATCTCTTTCGAGATTTGTCTCTGAAATAAAGCCAATAAATAAACTCGTATAGCTGAGCCAGAGGTGATTTGTGGGTGTGGCTCCCACATACCTAATTTTGGCCATTTAGTTTCTTGTTAAACTTGATCCCAAGTTGTTGGGGTCTGGCCATACATAGGCACAGCAGCAATTTTATCAGGTATCAGGAAGCCTGAAAGCACCACCAGGCTCTTGATGCACTCGCCCCGCAGGTACAGGTTGACCTGCTGGCGGCACAATACCCCCATGGTTTGCTTTTTTATTTTGTTTGCTTTTGCTCTGACTAGTCCATCCTGGCTGCCCCCCTTATATTTCCTTTTTTTTTTTTTAGATTATACCCAACTGTGCTCAGGACTTACTCCTCGCTCTATGCTCAGGGGTCACTCCCACTGGGGATTGGAGGACTATAGTGCCCAGGTTGTCTGTGTGTAAGCACTTTAACCACCTGCTATCTCTCCAATAGAATGGTATGCTCATAACAGAACTGTGATTATTTCATATAAGCTGCACCTGAGAGAACCAAAGATGAAAACATGCCCTTCTTTGTACACAATTCATTTTTTTTTAGCCATAGCCCTACATTGTAATGATTTATTTTTTTAATTTATTTCAAAAAAATTTTTACTAGTGAAACACCATGAAATACAGCTGTAGACTTGCAAACTTTCATGCTTGCTTTTCAGTTGTACAATGATCGAGTACCCATACCTCCACTGGTGCCCATTCTCCACTACCAATGTTCCCAGTATCTCTCCCATCTCCCCACCCCACCTTTGTGGCAGGCATTCCCTTTTGCTCTTTCTCTCCTTTTGGGTGTTGTGCACAACTCATTTTAACACCAATAAGAACCTACTTTATGAGGGACTTTGTGACTGAGAACACTGGGTTCAATGGGACTGGGATGGAGATCCTCTGTCCATCTCCCCTTGTCTCTGGCAACTCAGCAGTCATTCCCATAAGCCACCTCTGTTGGCGCCAGATAATCTCGTCATTGGCTGTCATCCAGATCACATGTCCTCTCCCGAAAGGGACCATAACACGATGCTCACCATAACCATCTGGCTGACCTGTGCCAGGCTATTTCACTCAGGATGCCCCAGAGCGGGGGTGGATGAGACCCCTCCTTGACCCAAGGGACCCAGCCCTGGCAGCCAAAAACCTCCAGAACTCAACCGCCGCCATGCCCATGGTCGCTCTCCACATCTTTGGGCCGAGTCTCACCCCAAAGTGAGTTTTTACCTGGACCTCATGGCCGCATTTGGGGTCACGTGACACTTCACAGGACATACATACTTCAAGATTACTGCACCACATTTGATGGGATTCAAAGTAGGAGGCAATTGACCTTGGAAAGAAATATTATATTATTTCGGTTCTGTTTTGGGGCAGGGGTTGGGGGTTGGGATGGAAATACCCGAAATATGATGGTGGGAAGGTGTAATGGTGGTGGGATTGGTGTTTGAATACTAAATGTAATCATTAAACATTGTGAACTACTTTATAAAATAAAAAAAATTTTAAAAAGAGAACCTACTTTAAATTTTGCAGCAGTTTTTAGCCCCTTGTACTGTCTCAGATGAGATCTGTGGCGATAGAATATGTAGCCAGGACAGGGCTATTGAAAGACATGTTAAGTAGAATGTTAACTGTACCCCCCAAAAGGCTACCTGCTGTGGACTGGATTGATAGCACAATGAGTAGGGCGTTTGCCTTGCATGCGGGCAACCTGGGTTCGATTTCTTCGTCCCTCTTAGAGAGCCCAGCAAGCTACCCAGAATATCTTACCCGCATGGTAACAACAAGTCTCACAATGGAGACATTACAGGTGCCTGTCGAGCAAATCAATGAACAATGGGATCAGTGCTACCCCCCAAAAAAGCAACAGCTCGATTTTGTTCTTTAAAAGTAGTGTACAGGGGTGTTAAATTCTTTCTAAAAACAATTTATTGTTTTTAACAACAATAAATTTGTTGACCTCAACAATTTTTTGAGGACCAATTTATTCCTCACCATGAATTTCTCTTTATCTTCCTCGTCTTCCACTCCTTCCTTCTCTGTTTTGCCTTTTTTCTCAGATTGACACCTCAGGCTTTCTGCCTGGAGGCTGTGTCACAGTTGGCGCCTCATGTCCAGAGCAGCTTTAGACTGTTTTGGCTGATTTCTTTGCAACATCTCCCAAGGAAAGGGCTGCGATAGTCTTCTTTTATCCGGGGGGCCAGACTCAAAACAAAACAAGAAAATAGGGCAAAGGTGGTCTCTTGAGCATGCTGGGGTCCTGGAACTTTTCTGTTTCCCAGCTAGGAGTAATACAAGTTTTCACTCCTCTTTCCTGTTGAATCATGTCAGCTTTGGTCACATCCTTGATTTTTTTTCTTTCTTTCAGAGCTCTGCTTTCTTCCTCTCTGCCCACTTTTTAGAAAGCTCTGAACTGCTTGCTGAAGCATCTGGGTGCCTTTTCTTGTGCTCCTCCTGGCACTTTTGCCCAAAGAATTCACAGCACCGATGTTTGATGTCTCAGTTTAGGATGCATCTGCTGGATAAATTCTCAGTGAGGCACAGTCGCTCAGTGCTCAGCCGGCTTCCAGGTACTGCAGTGATTGTGAGTTAGATCAGTGTAATGTTTGGAAACCACCAAGGTTTCCAAATCCCCTTTTCAGAGGCTCTTAAGATCATTAGGGTTCTCGTGACTCCTAGGGATGGTCTATCCTACTCCGTGCGTGGATCTTTGTATTCCTTCTTATTGTTACATGCCATTTCATTGGTATTTTGCTGCTAAGTTATAGCACTGCTACCTACAGTGTGTGGTTTGTGCAAGTGACCTGGTGTGGGGCAGCTTCCAAGGAGAGGAAAGGGCAGTGTGGACCCCCCACCATGGTACTGCTCGCTCACTCGGCCATGTGTCTGCAGTATGTGTGTGGCAGAGCAAAGGGAGCAACTTATAGGTGAGCAAGGGTTACTTCCTGTAAATACAACACCACTAAATAACTGTCTACATTCACATTTCTGTGTTGAATGCCTGGAAGTGCAATTGTTGAGGAAAAGTGCATGTATAATGGTACACATTCACTCTAACGAATTTAATGACCAGAGTTGGCAGGGGATGTGAAGAGTGGCCTGCTTTGGAGGTATTCAGGCAGAAAGGGCTCTTCAGGGAATATTTGATAGACTGTGCGACATTGTTAGGGTCCGGAGCCAGTTGGTCTGCTTGCCCTGACCCCAGAAAATGGTTTAACCCCTTTCTTCCCAGTTTCTTTTAGGGATGTATGTGTGTCCTCTTCTGGAAGAAATGATGATCTTCCTTTCATAGGGTTGCTGTGAATTCAGTCATATACACAACTTTTAGTACAATGTCTTCTTGATAGATGAGCCAGAAATTCCGCTTCTGCCATTCAGCTGAACAATATTACACAAGATAAATGCACCTCTGTGTTCATTGCAACACTACTCACAATAGCCAGACATGGGAACAATCCAAGTGCCCACTGAAAAATGACTAGATAATTAAAGATGTGAGTCATCTTTAACTTCTTCAATCCTTTTTCACCGAATTATTTCATTTTCTCCTTAATTCTTTACTTTCAGTTTATTGCATTTCTCTTTCAGTAGTTGTTCTCCATTCAATGAACATCAAGAAACTGTTGCTTCAGTCATCTTCATGCAGCATTGAAAGTTCTATGTACTCAGGGACTTTCTTGAGCTTCTGTCCCCATCTGTTAATGCATCTGAATTTCTTTGTCCCTCTAAGTGCCCCCCACATACCGTTATTTTTTTCTTTTAAAAAATTTTTATTTTATTATACTTTTAAATGAATCACCGTGAGATACAGTTACAGACTTTCGTGATGACATTTCAGTCATACAATGGTTGAGTACCCATCTCTCCACCAGTGCCCATTCTCCACCACCAATGTTCAGAGGATCCCTCCTGGCACCCCTCCTTTCCCCCCTGACCCATCCCTCACCCCTCACCCCCTCTCCACCACCTCTGTGGTAGGCACATTCCTTTTTACACTCTCTCTCTCCTATGGGTGTTGTGGTTTGCAATACAGGTAGTAAGTGGCCATCGTGTTTGGTCCATAGTCTACTTTCAGCATGCATCTGCCATCCCAAGCTAGCCCTCCAAGCATCATTTACTTGCTGGTCCCCTCTCTATCCCAGTTGCTTTCCCCCCCAGGATGTGAGGCCAGCTTCCAAGTTGTGGAGCAATCCTCCTGGCTCTTATCTCTATTATCCTTGGATGCTAGTCTCCTATTCTTTTACTTTAGGACTCACCGGAAGCACACAGGAAGAGGTTGAAATACGCTTAGCCTTCATGACATATGTACATACATATGCATACTTACTAATATGGTTTTCTTAACATTTATGGGAAATCTTGAAGACTCATATTTTCTGATTAATTCTGTGTATTTTAGAAATTGTTTAGAAATCGTATGTCACAATTTTAAGAGTTACTTGCTCCCAAATAAGGAGGTCTTTAACTGGTACCTGTAGAATTGTTCTAATACATTTTTGTTTGAGAAATTCTGTGAAAACCAAGTCTTAAGATAAATGCTCTAAAGTATAGACTCATCATAGAGCCAAGTTTTAAAATTATAGTGCTCTCAGAAAAGTTGGACCCTTAAAAATATTACAAATCAAGATTTTCTACATGAAAATAAATAGATTAAGCATAGATTTCTCACTGAACTGCGTATATGTTTACTTTAACATATTTTAATAATTCTTCCTCTCAGATTATGACCCACAACAAATGGATAAATTAAATCTATAGTAAGAATGAAAAAAATGTGAGATAATATGTGTATATCTCACATTTATGTATATATATGTATATATATATACATATACATATATATCCCATATGGATATGTACACACTTGGGTGGGGCTGGGATAAGGAGGTCCTTTCAGTGTTGGCCTCATTTTCTGGAAGTCTATAATCAAGTCCAGTTGCTGTGACCTCACCAGTGTACGGATACTAGCAAACTCAAAGTGGGGAAGAAGGACTAGTGCCTCCAGTAAAGGATTCACCGGTCAAGCTCTACACCTCATTTTCCACACTCTGAAATGATATGGGATCTCAAAATAGCTTGAATGATGAATGTGTCAGGAGCAGGTTACTCAATCAAAGCATAAGAAAATTTTCTTTGCCTGAAGGGGATGCTCATTTTCAGTGTTACAGAAGGAACAAAGACATTATTTGCAAATGAACACACCGACACTGAGTTATGAAATCTAGTTGACATATCAGGAATAAGCACTGGTCGATACTCTTCCATACAGAGGTTGTGGATATATTCCATGCAGTCAATACTGTGTGTGTGGCTGGCAGTACCACTCACTGGGCACCCGGGGCTTCTGTTTGTAGTTTATGTTTGTGCCAGGTTGGCAAAAATCAATGCCAGTGTTTGAATCAGTCAGATTTTCTGGAAGCTGTGTACTGTTATAGATAGCCTGTGAGTGTTCTGGGAAGCCAGAGAAGGTTCTCAGGGCTGCCTTTGACCAAAGGGGTGTATTTAACAATTCTAAATCGCTGTCCCTGTCTGAGATCATGTCTGGCTCAGAAGATAAATCATGCCTCTCAGGAGAGGTTTTATTTCTAACTCCTTCCTTTTTCTTTTAAGGAAGGGAGCGCAGGCTCCCTCTCAGAGATATGTTCACATTTCCTACCTAACACATACACGGGGATCTTAGGGTGACCCAAAGTGAAGACGGGGCCATTAGGTTCTCATCGCTTTTTTCCCAAAACATGTCAGAGTAACCTAAGTAGGGTCATTTCTGGGATGGCTCCTTCTGATTATGCTTATTTTCTCCCATTGTGATGGAAATTCAAAATGAAATGTTAGAAATGTGTTCTTTCTAAGAGCAAAGCAGATGTCATAACCCTTTGGCTTTGCAAATTTTCTATTTGATTATTTGGTAAACTTCCAAATGACCATTTATCTTGGGGAGGAGGAAGAGATAGTAAGAAAATTTAAGAAATAGTGATTTTTGTTGGAAGTTTTTAAATACTACGAAAGAAATTTTTTTACTGAGGGAGATCTTTTGTCCTTCAGCCCTGTTCTATTCTACTTTGCTACTGAGAATAAAGGGTATCCTTTTAAGAATAAAAATTGATTTCTAGAGTCAGAGAGATCGCACAGGGCTTACAGCACTTGCCTTACATGCAGCCAACCCTATTTTGATCCCCAGCGCCACATACTGTCCCCTGAGAACTTCCAGGAGCCATCCATGAGAGCAGACCCGGGAGTGAATCCTGGGAACAACTGTGGTTGTTTTCCAAGAAAAACACAGTGAAATTCCTATTTATCTCTCTCTTTGATCTATTCTCTTTGATGTATTCTCCTTTGTCCAATTAACTGTGAGGTATTTGTATAACCATAATAATAAGTAACCTGTTGGCAAAAAAAAAATTTCAAAAGATACAACTCTTCCAGAAAGGCAGATATAAATGACTAATTCAATGTCCGTGCTCAGCGTCAAGTGTGAAATGAGGAAATGACACCTCAAGCCACACAGGTTTCTACGGTACAGAGCAGAGACTGAGCCCCAGGCCTTCTTGACGATGTGCAGCTCCTCCCACTCTTGCAGGCCTTTCAACCCCCAATCAGGTGTTTCCTAGGACCTGAGACTTCCCATTCTAAAATGGGAACAGATTTGGGAAAACAAGGCAGAGCTTCCTCCCGCCCCCCATGCCACCCCTTCTTCTCCTTCTCATTTCAAGAGATATATACTTTTAGTTTGCATCTTCCAACCTGAAGTAAAAGTAGACTATAGACCGAACATGAAGGCCCCTCAATACCTCTATTGCAAACTACAGTACCCAAAAGGAGAGAGAACAAAAGGGAATGCCCTGCCACAGAGGCAGGGTGGGGTGGTGGGGGATGGGGTGAGGGTGGTGAGAGGGATACTGGGATCATTGGTGGAGGTGAATGGGCACTGATGGAGTATGGGTAAGTGATCACTGTATGAGTGAAATGCAAACACAAAAGTTTGTAAGTTTGTAACTGTACATCACAGTGATTCTCTAATAAAAAATTTAAAAAAAAGACCCATATACTGAATGATGGCCTCCAGGGCTTTTTGGGGCTCTTGCTACTCTCACCAACCCCATCTTTTCACCTGCAAATCCGAGTCCAGCTCTACCCAGCCTGCTTCCCAACTCTCACCAGTTCTCACTTCTTGTTTTTTTCCTTGGCGATGGCTTAACTCGGAGACTGCCTCTCTTATAAAGAAGAGACCTGAACCCCAAGTTGGAAGTCTAGTCCCAGTTCTATTATTTTAATTTTTGTGGAAACATGGTCAAATAAGTTATTTATGCCATATCTTACCTTTCCTTGGTCACAAAGTCACTGTCACTGTCATCTCGTTGCTCATCGATTTGTTTGAGCGGGCACCAGTAACATCTCTCATGAAGAGACTTATTGTTACTGTTTTTGACATATCTAACACTCACGGGTAGCTTGCCAGGCTCTGCCGTGTGGGCGAGATACTCTCGGTAGCTTGCCGGGCTCTCCGAGAGAGGCGGAGGAATCGAACAGGGGTCAGCCGCGTGAAAGGCGAAAGCCCAACCGCTGTGCTATCGCTCCAGCCCAGGCTGGTAGAGCGGAGGACTGTAGTGGACAGTGGTCACAAAGTGGGGACAATAATTCCTTGCCCAATGATAGGATTGCGTCATTTCAGACTCCAGTGAAATAATGGGGGTAAAAAGCCTGGGTATACATTTTCTCATCTTGTGCTGTGGAAGAAAATCTGCAAGGTTATGTTTAAGATATTCGCCTATACTTTCTAGTCTCCTCTTTCTCCCTGTGAATTCACCACTCAGCTTCTCAGGCCGCTTCAATGTTCTGGGTGCTTTGGGAGCCAGTTCTGTCCCTGTGACTAGCTGTCTGCATGCTCCTGTTATAGTAAATTAGTAGTAAAGCCTTCATTTGTTAATTTGGAAAACTCAGCTCTTCATCTGTCCTGGTACAGTATCTATGTCCTCCTGATGACCATCTGTTAACTCCTGTATTTTCTAGCACAATGCTTTATCTCTTTTACAAAACGTGTTCCATAAATATATGGAACTTCCTTCACAGAGAATTTGAATTTCCTCTGCTTGGATATTTCCTTTGCTCTGTATCCTCATCCTCTGGCAAACCGGTCTCTCTGGACTTTGAGGTTCTTAGATTGGATAGAACTTGTCCCGGGGCCAAGCCTTCCTTGGCAATAAGGGCTCCAAGTAGTTGAAGTATTTCCATTTCCTTGAGTCAGTCTTTACATTACCATGGCAACAAAACTATCTTGATTATGTTGTTTGTTTTATTTTGAGTCTGCTTAGTTGACAGCATTTCCCTTCTCTACAGAGACCCTCTAGAAGACCACTGACCATACGTGAGCATTCTGAATGAGGTCTAGTTAGGCTTGGTGTGGATCTTTGGCTAGCCCTAAAGTCTAGCCTATTCTTTCTAGCCTCAGGTGGGTGGTGTCCTCATCGCCAAGTGAACATGGTAGCAGATATTGGCCCGTATGTGGGATAAGGCCAGAATTTTCACATTTTTGCTTCATTTCATCTTTCTTGCTTTCAATTTCATTCATATTCCCCTAAAATTAATTCTAAGACCCTCTATCTCTGGTGAAGTCTTTTCAAACCTAGATCAAGGAAGAACTCTGTGGAGTTCTATTGAACTCCCATCTTACATGCATGCTTTTTTTTTTTTTTTTTTTGGTTTTTGGGTCACACCCGGCGATGCACAGGGGTCACTCCTGGCTCATGCACTCAGGAATTACTCCTGGCAGTGCTCAGGGGACCATATGGGATGCTGGGATTCGAACCCGGGTCGGCCGCGTGCAAGGCAAACGCCCTACCCGCTGTGCTATTGCTCCAGCCCCATTACATGCATGCTTTTTAAAACTGCAATAGCAGTGGTTTAAAATAATATAAATGTTTATGTTTTAAGTGTTTTATGTTACCACACTTATCACTAAAGTGCTAATAGCTCAATTCTGTTGTCAGAGTCTGTTTCTTTTCTTTCTTCGTTTTTTTTTTGAGTCTTTATTTTCACTGAGATTGTATTCCCTTGCTTTGTACTTTAATATTCCACACAAAATATCATATTTATAGTCCACACATTATGAAATAAGTATTTGTATTTTTGCTTCTGAACAGTTCACTCAATGTGACATCTAATTCCATTCATGTTGTAGCAAAATGCAAGATTTCATTTCTCTGTTAATACGGCTTTACATGTTTATTGATTTTTTTTGGTTTATAACCTTCTTACAACATATGTAAGAATTAATAGATTTTCCATCTTTATTAAAAATAATTGATATGCATTGCTATGTAAGTTTACATACACAACATGATAGTTTAATCAACACATATGTGAATGATTACAATTTCTTATATAGATATAGCAAAAAATGTAGAAAACAGAAAATAAAGCCCTCTTTTTATGTGGTGCAAAAGGCTTAGAATTTACTATTTAAAGGAGAACTTTGCAATGTAACATAAAGCAGTATTAACTACAGTCACTATATCAGACATTTTAATATCCCTGGTACTTATATATTGAAATTTGAACATTTTGATCATTTCCCTTAAATTTTCTCTCTTCACCCTCTGCTTTTGAAAAACATATCTTATATGTTTTACTCTGAGTTACTTTTTATTTCTTTTGGGGTCGCACCTTGAGATGCTCAGGGGTTACTCCTGGTTCTGCACTC
Organism: Sorex araneus; assembly: GCF_027595985.1. Taxonomy (NCBI): domain Eukaryota; kingdom Metazoa; phylum Chordata; class Mammalia; order Eulipotyphla; family Soricidae; genus Sorex; species Sorex araneus. The sequence continues at coordinate 162,605,997 of NC_073305.1, read as the reverse complement.
AGGAGTCACTCCTGGTGGTGCTCAGGGGACTATATGGGATGCCTGGGATTGAATTTGGGTCAGCCATGTGCAAGGCAAACACCCTACACGGTGTACTATAACTCAGGCCCCATGAGTCACTGATGTACATGTAGGTTATTTCATGCCTTAGTGCTATTAATCTATGTAATTGAAGCAAGTTGTCTTTTCAAATTAATTTTTATATTCCTTTGGTGACATTCAGAGAATCTCTTGCCCACATGCCTGGCTGTTTTCCCCGGGGCCCCTCAGAGGGGATGGGCTCCAGCTTCCCTCCCCATGCCGAGCAGAGCTCCTGGCGGCCAAAAACCACCAGAACCTAGCTACAGCCATGCTTGAGGCCCCTCTCCACACGTTTGGACAGGCCTCACACATGAAGGTACTGTCAGACAAACCCAGGTGTGTGTAATTCCATCAACGGTCAGCACCCAGAGACTTAAAAGCAAGCTCCCAGATATCTTGTAGCCTACTTCTCCCTCTGGGAGAAACTGGCAAGCTTCTGAGAGTTTCCTGCCCACATGGGACAGCCTTGCAAGCTTCCCATGGTGTTTTCATATGCTAAATCCAGTAACAAGCTGGATCTCATTCCCCTGACCCTAAAAGAACCTCCAATATGACATCTTTGAGAGGGCCAAGCCGAGAAGACTCCTAAGATCTCAGGGAAAGGAGGAATGGAGAGGTTACTGAGCCCTCTCCAGAAATCGACGATTAACGGGGATTTCCTGATGCGTGATTCGTGATTCCTTGGGTATATTTTTAGACGTGGATCATTATACGATCTTTTTTTTTAGCTTTTTGAGGATTGTCCATACTGTTTCTAAAGATGTTTTTAGCCAAGCTCTCATATACACCTTTGTTCATCAGTGGGACGCCTGCTTTCAATCTCACTGATAAAAAGTTTTCTGGTTTCTGAAATGTGAGGGAGGAATGTGTACACATAAATTATAAGGAGTAAAACTCTAAGTCAGTAACCAGTCCATATAGTTTTTAGGTATTAAAATTATTTGCTCATTTATTTATCTTTTTATTCAATTTTATTTTGAAAAAATTTTTTGAAAATTTTTATTTTGAAAATTTGTGTACACATCCCTCCCTCTTTCACCTTCTTCTCTGACATTCTGACTCCTATTTCATGCAGTCTTCTTTATTTCCCTTAAAATATTTTCTGAAATCAAGATGTATTGTTACTATACTGTCTCTTGTTATATTAACAGGAAAATCTATAGGGCTCAAATTGTTTGTCATCTAGCCTGAGAAATATGCTGCCTAAGAATTATATTTCAAATTAATTAAATTATTATTATTATTATTATTATTATTATTTGCTTTTTGGGTCACACCCAGCGATGCACAGGGATTACTCCTGGTTCATGTATTCAGGAATTACTCCTGGTGGTATTCAGGGGACCATATGGGATGCTGGGAATCAAACCTGGGTTGGCCGCAAGCAAGGCAAATGCCCTACTCACTGTGCTATTGCTCCAGACCCAGATTAATTTAATTTTTATAAAATAATTTTGTCCTAATAATTTATAAACTAAGATCAAGTGGAAACAAGTTAATGAAGAATAAATTATATATTTAAAAATCAAAACTAAAATAGGGCTTCTATACAATCCAGTGATACCACTTCTTGTCATCTATCTGAAGAACATAAAACATTAATTTTAAAGATGTATGTGCACCTATGTTCATTGCAATACTTAGTAAAATTTCCAGCATTTGAAACCTCCAAATATCCAATGATTACCAATCAGAGCTGTGGGAGCAGTAGTAACATAAAGACATTTGTGAAGGGTGTTGGGCACTTTGGTTGTGGTGAGAAGTGGTAATGGTACATCAAGATTATAAACACTGAAAACATGTTACCTTAGCTACAGCAATAATTAAAAATCAGACAAACCCATCATAGATCTAGGCCCAAGGATAAGGCTCAGTTGTAGAACACTTGCAGTCAGGAGGCCAGATTCTTGCAGATTCTTGGTACTACCCCAGATTTACAGACATGATACTTGTATCTCCAACACTTGAACCTAGTATGTACAAAATAGCACCGACACCAAGAAAATGACTCCCAATGTAACCAAATGTGTGACTCCCTCCCCCCCAATGCCAACACCACCCCAGCAAATAGCAATTATGGATAACATATCCAAGGTAAAAAATAACCATATATGGGACATTTTTTTCTAGAAAAAATATGTATCAAATAACTATGATATAGAATATTACATGTTTGTTTAAAAAGGCTATACTTTATCTCAGAATTTGAATCTATATGAAGAAAGCTTGATGAATTGAGAGAGCTCTTGAAATTAATGGGACTTCAAATGTTGAATACTAACTTTAGTGAGTTATTTTATTTTGATGATGTTTATTATTTGGTAAGAGCTATCATTTTGAAATTATTTAAGTAAAATAAAATGGTTAATTAATGAATAGATCATTTAAAAATTTGACTTCATAACCACTATACACATTGCAAACCAGGAAAAATCATACATATATGCAGTGTTACTTTCTCTACAACAGGTCTTTAAATTCTGTTTGCAGACCAAATATGTACCAAAATAGTCACATCTGGTGTGTAGCTGCTTTGTTTTTCTTTGTAAACATAGTTTAATGTCTTTATTTTAAAAAATTTATCTTTTTATTGACTCATCATTGAGGTGACTACTGTATTTAATGTGTTTTCAATAATTAAAACTGTTTTTTTTTATTTAGACAGTATTATTTTAGGTAGTAGGGTTTAGAACTGCAAGTAACATGCTGCTTATATTCTCAAGTTAGTCAGTAGTTCTGTGGCAGAGAACTAGGGATGAAAATACTGAATAATAAGTGTTATAAGAGAAGGTGCTTTGGTTGTCAGAAGAACAGCCTAATCAGATAGGAGGTGTATTGTTTGAATTGGAAAGCTTCAGTTGTAGATGAGTATTTCCAGCAGAGGAAACTGCTAGTAAAAATGTTCTTTGGTGGGAAATAGTGTACAGATTTCAAAGCTCTGAAAGTATTAGGAATGAATGGACCCAAGACGGGGGTTGGGAGTGAGCAGAGAAAGATGGAATTGAAGATCAGAAAAGGCTATAGAATTTGACAGGATTTGCACAGTGAAGGTCTTAGAATTATAAATTAAGTGATTGAATTTTATCCTGAAAAACCTTTAAATGATTAAAAAAATTTATTAGGCTAACATTTAAGATAGATGATTGAGTTGGGCAGAGTGAACTGTAACTTGAATTTATGAATTATAAAAAACCTGTAATTTGTAATGATAAAAAACTGAATTTATGAATTATAAAAAACTGTAACTTGAATTTATGAATTACAAAACCTGAACAAAAGATCATTATGAGAAGCAGAGATGAGGTGATACATGTTTAGAAAGTATAATCAATGAAGAAATGAAGGAAGTAGGAATTATGGATGACTTTCCAGATTAATTTGGTTTAGCCAACTAGGGAGAAAGATCTCTTGGATAGAAAATAGGGAGATTTTGCAAAGAGATGTGTTCTGTTTTTACATATTAAACTAGGCTGGAAATTTAAAAATCAGGTTTGAGAGGGCAATGTATGGAGACAAGATGTTAATCTCCATCAACGTTTGTTGAATTCTATCTAGGCAGGGCTTAAAGTAGTTTATAGTCACAAACTCGTAATACTCAGAAGTTCTAAGAAACAAGCACCTTCTCCCCACCCACAGTATTTCATCTAAATACTGTGGTTTACAAAGTTTTTTATGATGATTTATTACAGGCATTTAATATTTCAACCCCAATCCCACCACCACTGTCACCTTCCCTCCATCACTGTCTCCGTTTTCCCAACCACCCCTCAAGTCTCCCTTTTTGTAGCAGGTCCATAATTATTTATTTTATATTGTTTATTACCACTAACTGGCCAATGCAATGATCAAAAATGATGAAAAAAATCAAAATTGGTGAAAATTGTTGTATCTCACCATCGAGACATTAAATCCTTGTCTGAGGGTTTACTAAGCTGCTGTTGCAACTTAAACCTTCTGTATCAACGCTTTTGTTAGTTTATATTTGTTGCCTTCTACATTACATTCCAATCCAAGCTGGTGTGCTCTTACCATAATTAATATTGTGGAGTTTGAAGATGTGTGGCCGCATTTGAAACTGCACACATCAGAAAATCCAAAATATTTCACCGGGCAGTCTAGCCAGAGGCATGGCAGCAGCAGCTGGGGTATGAATGTGGTTACTGGGGCTTTAGTTGGGCAGGAACTTGGTCTGTCCCCTTTTGAAATCACCGCAGGGGTCTCAGCTGGGACTAAGTATCTGAGAACTTTTTGTGGCTATTTAATCTCTTTTGCGATTTGTTTATGAGTCTCTGGAACAAGGACAGTTGATGAACTTACCTGGTGGTGGCTGTGGGGTGTGGGTGTGGCTGCCAGGGCTACCAGAAGTATTGTCAGGTGTGGGGAGGTCACCCATCCTGACTCCAAGAAGGCCCAGAGTTCTTAGCCACCCCTCCAAAAAACCCAACCCCAACCCAGTGTACCTGAGATTTTCAGCAGATCAGCATCTCTTCGGACTTCAGTTGTGAGTTGGTGGAGTTCAACTGGAGGCATGGCAGCAGCTGTTGGGGTGTATGTGCCGATTCGGGGGCTTTTGTAGGGTGGGAAATTGGTCCAACACTCCCTCCCCCACCCCCCGCCCCGAGAGATTGTGAAGGTCTCAGGTGGGATTGGTTATCTGAGAAATGTTTTGGCTAGTTGATCTCTTTTGAGATGTACTTTTACAAGTCTTTGGAACAGGGCTGGTAGATGAGCTTACATAGCAGCAGCGGTGGGGCATGGGCAAAACAAGTACTTTTAGCATCATTTTATTTTATTTTTATTTTTATTATTTTTTATTTTATTTTATTTTTGCTTTTTGGGTCACACCTGGAGATGCACAGGGGTTACTCCTGGCTCATGCACTCAGGAATTCCTCCTGGCGGTGCTGGGGGACCATATGGGATGCTGGGAATCGAACTCGGGTCGGCCATGTGCAAGGTAAACGCCCTACCTGCTGTATTATTACTCCAACTCCATCATCATATTATTGATGAAGAAGTTTGGGAGTTGCCCCCAAGGCCAGACATCTAGTGAGTCATAAAATCCAGCCAGTAACTCTGGATTACCACAAAGTTATATCACAACAGAGGTAAGCACACATGTGTCATTAATGATACTAATGGACAAATAACCACTAACAGTGCTAAAGCAGTAAGTGATAAACCTGGGTGGATATGGTCCAGGGAGCCTTCATCATATAAAATCAAAGTTAGAGCGGAATAGATGATATCATCCACATCATCTTCTTGGAGATAAAAGGAGTCTATATACTTAATACATTATTTCTCAAACTTCCCTAAGAAGCCTTTTCTTCTCATTTCTCTTTTGGCCACACCCAGCAGTGCTTAGTACTATTTTTGACTTTGTGCTCAGGGAAATATATGTGGTGTTGGGAACTGAACTGGGGTCAGCTGTATATAAGGTAGGCACCTTAACCCCTTTTGATCCACTAATACTTTTTTTTTACTTAGGAAACACTAGATATTTAGTATGCACATTTTAAAGTAATTTTGAAAATGATAATTTAGAAATTACTTTAGTTCTGTTTATAGGGACTCTCAACTTTTCTGCCTCTGATGTAGTTCCAAAGGAAAGGATCTCTGGGGACCCTTATGAATAGTAAGGGATAAGCAGGATTCATGAAAACATGGCAGGTTACTTCTTTGGTTGTGTACCTAAACCATCTCTATCACCAGGGCTCTATTATTATCAACTCTATGGAAGCTTAGATTAACCAGACTTCTTGTCTTTGCTGGGCTGGGAATTATTTTTTTCATGTTTATTTATTTATTTATTTATTTATTTATTTATTTATTTACTTATTGGTCACACCTGGCAATGCACAGAGGTTAATCCTGGCTCTGCACTCAGGAATTACTCCTGTCAGTGCTCAGGGGACCATATGGGATGCTGGGAATTGAACCCGGGTTGGCCGCATGCAAGGCAAACGCCCCACCTGCTGCACTATCGCTCCAGTCCCTGGGCTGGGAATTATTCAAAATTACAAAGACAGTATCCTTTTTGTCTCTTGTCTTATTGGAGAATCTTTAGGTCATTAGGGCATTTTCCTTTCTGTAAATGTTACAAAAAACACCACTCTTTTGTCTCCCAGGATTCTTTTGTGATCCAACTGGTCATGTATATATATATATATATATATATATATATATATATATATATATATATAAAATCATGCTTTACGTCTATTAATGGGCCATATGTCTTCTTTTGTACAAAAATTATACAACTTTGAGAAAGTAAAAGTCATGTTCCAAGACTATCTTTAGGGTTTTTATTTTATTATTATTATTTTTAATGATGTAGAAATGCCCATTTGTTGAGCACACTCTTTCTGCTAGAAGCTGTACTGTATGTTTTCTTGCTGTTGTTGTTTTTTGTATTTTTGTTTGGAGGCCACACTTGGCAGTACTCAGGGGTTACTCCTGGCTCTGTGCATAGGGATCACTCCTAGCTGGCTCAGGGAACCATATGGAATGCCAGGGATCAAACCGGAGTTGGTCATATGCAAGGCAACTGCCCTCCCCCTGCTGGGTGTTCTCTCTGGTGTGTTGCATGTTTTATCTGTGTTCCCTTACTTTAAACTCACAACTCTGGGAATAGGCAGTAGCTTCATTTTAATTGGAGGCTCACAGTACAGTGGGTGATGAGGGATTTGAATTCTGGTCTGACTTTAAAGCTCATACATTTAATTAAAAAATTTTGGAGGTTAGGGCTGGAGCGATAGTACAGCAGGTAGGGCATTTGCCTTGCATGTGACCGACCTGGGTTCGATTCCTAGCATCCCATATGGTTCCCTGAGCACCTCCAGGAGTAATTCCTGAGTGCACAGCCAGGAGTAACCACTGTGCATTGCTGGGTGTGACCCAAAAAGCAAAAAAAAAAATATTGGGGGGGCCACACCAAGGGGTTCTCAGGATTTAATCCTTATTCTGCACTCAGGTTCACTCCCAGTGGTTTTGGGGAACTAAATGGGGTTCCAGAAACCAGGTCATCTGCGTGCAAAGTGTGCAAGTCTTACCCACTGTATTATCTCTCTGTCCAGCTCAAACATTTAAAATCCAGTCAAACCGTAAAAGACCAAAGATTAAATCAGCACTTGCAAGACTAGAATTTAAGCCATTTCAGACAAATGAATCAAATGTACCTTTGTTGCTTAGACAACTAGGGTAAGGTAAGTATGTATCTTCAAACCCCATCAATTAAAACTTAAAGTTTTAAAATAATTTATAGTTTAGTTGGGAAAAAACATTATAATTGCTTCTGAGCAAAACGATCATTTAGTCATTAGGCATCTATCTGCTTTTTTCACTGCCCTGGTGCTAGGACTGAATCTTCTCCCTTCTCTCTCATGCTGAGAAATAACTCTGCTTTGGGTTCCACTCAAAGAGAGTTAACATGAGCTGAATCACATATAGAAATATGAGAGATATCTTAGGAGGCACCAACCCCTCCTGCTCTTCTCAGTCTGACATAGAGGATCAGAGCTGTTAATAACATGAATTAAGGCCTCCTGGCATTGGGGCAAGGCAAGTAGAATATTCATGTTTTGTGCCTACCAGTTATTTTCCTCATAGAAATTTCTGTCAGATGTGCAAATATGAGATACCCCAACTCTTACTCAAAAATACAGAAGACTAATAAAAAAATGGGTGACAGCTAAGGGAGATACTTCAATTCAAGATACATTTCTTGGTGACAATGAAGATATTTCCATATGGTGATGTTTTTAAGAAATTATCTTTATTTTTAATTTTTCATCTAAACATGCCAATGGATGTTTTGGCCACAGGGCCACAAATTGAGCAAAACTCACAGGGTGGGTTCCCCCCCCCCAAACTTCATGTGTACACAAAACAACACAGTTTTAAAGGTTTGCTTAAAAGAATAAAGCATAAGAAATACAGTGAAATACAAGCTTATAACCAAACCCAAGTCAGTGAGCAAATATGATTCAATGTGAGTGCAAGTTACAAAACAAATCTGTGTTTTGTAGGAAGCATTATCTAAAAACAGCGCTGCAGGACAGGCTCCAAGCCCCTTTACGGAAGCCTTAAAGCAGGTAGAAATGGTGGGAGTTTTATTCAGCCTAGCAGGGAGTCTGGGGTAAGTCAAGGTTTCAGCAAAAAGGTTCTGATACAAGGATGCTGTGAAAAGGAAAAGCCGATTAGGCCTGGCAGTGCTATATAGTTTCTTTCTCTGAATTTGATCTGTTGCTTACTAAATACAGCCTTCTTGTTTCTGATCTTCTCTAGCAATATAAGAATTAAACTTGATACATCAACTATTGATGACCCATAGACTAGGAGAAGAATGTAATGAAGATAAAATCTATGGATTATCCAAGAACTGTGACTCAATAGCAACTAGACTTCTTCTGCTGAAATATTGTAAGAGAGCAACTAGTAGGAAAAAAAGAGAAAAAAAAAACCCCTTCACATTCTCTCCTTTTTTGCCAAAAAAAGAAAAAAAAATCTGAGGAACTAAAAAAATTTCAAGATGGTTAAAAAGATAAATGCATCATGTCTCATTTTATTTTACTTTTTCTCTGTACTAATAGCTTCTTCATAGGTTGATTGATGAGTTTCTCTAAGAGCTATTTTTTAAAGACCTAATTGTCACATAAACATGTATTTGTTTTTTAAAGTTGGGCTTATTACAATGCTCCCAGTCTTATTTATTAATATTTTGACAGAAATATGGTTGTATATAAACAAAGTCCATTTCCTAAACTCAAGTTTGAGGCCCCCTTAGCTAACATAATGTTTTTTCCTCATCTCTACCGTATGGTTCCAAATATCATCCATAGCCACTGTCATATCATCCCAATAATTCTTTTGCTTGATTTGATTTCATGTAGATTAAAAGTAGATCTCCCAAGATCACAAAGCCTTCCTACATCACCAAAACAAATAAGGACAATTTGAAGACAGGAATACACTGAACATACTCTCTTTGGGGGTCTTACCAAGCTGACAGTTCTGAATTATTAAAACAATATAGAAACATGTGTCCATTCATAGTTACACAGAAATAAAGTGTTAAGTTTTCACAACTTGCCTCTTACCCATACCACAATTTCAACTTATCGTCCACCCATTTCATTAGGGTTTCACACTTTCTTCAGCACCATCTGAAAATCTCTCCTACTTATATAAATATAAAAACTTTCCAAAAATTTCCCTGAACCTTTAACTCTACAAGCTTCAGTCTCTCTTATTACAGGAACTTGTTATAATCCAGTCAAGTTTCGAGTGTTTCATTTGCACATTAGCAGGAAAAAGAGTTGCCCTTAGGAAATGGGAGCTTGTCATTTTATCAGCTTGTGAAAAAGCTTGATGGTGGCAGACAATATTGTATTATCATTCTCCCACTGCAATAGTGTTTAAGGTAAAAAGCACAAGGTAACATCAATTTTCACCTAGTTTTTGTTTTGCTAGAATTTTAAAAGGAAAGGTACAATGCAGAATTTAGTCTACTAGAGAAGAATGCTGTAAAAAACTGATATTACTGCCAAGCGTCTGCAGAAATAAAGAAAAACAAAAGCGACAACCAAATTCTGAAGTTGATAGCCAGCAAGAAGCATAATTATTCCCATGACCTGCCAGGAAGGTAAATTCTGTCAGATAACTGAAATATTTTCTTTATTTAAATAATGTTAACCAGCTAAGCTGTTGGATATTTGTTCACAAGAAATAAAAGAAAAAGAAAAATCCAGCTACTAGTGACACCAAAGAAATGCACATCAACCTTTGGTGCTTTGGTACTGTAGCCATAACAGACGAAAGTGTAGGAGGGAAGCAGGGGATACCCTGACAGATGACAGGGTTAACAGAAAGTTTTTGAGACCTGCCATGTCTCTGGTGAGGTTGACACACTGCCATGTCCATGACAAGAGTCCTGTAATCACAAGTTTATCAGCTGGTTCGCTAAAACAGAGTGTGCAACATTTCTGCGTTGAAAAGTGACTTCAGGCTTGCTGAAGGGTCTCATTAATCAGAGGAAACGATGCTTGGTGCCATAGATGAAAAACTATGGTCTCAAGTGGAATGCATGTGAAGTCTCCAAACCATTTCCTCAAAAACTTTTTTCAGATTTTGCTTGTGACCTTAGTCAGAAAGCATAAAGATGAACGTGGGAAGGCAGCTCAGAAGGACGTCTGTGAGGATTAGAGGTGGGCAGCTTTCAGAAGGTGAAAGATGTCTAAAGTTAAGGCCTTTATTTGCAAACCATAGTATATTAATAAACTCTATACCATTATTTACAAATGCATTCTCTTGTAGTAAATCTAACAGTATTCTGTTCACAGTGCCATTGTTTATACAGGTAGCAATCCCATAATACTCACGTATTTTGGCATGGGAATCAGTAGCGCTTGGTATTTACAGAAAATGTACATGTGTGAATATAAACAGGTCACTGAATCTGATATAGATAAAAGACAGATTGGCCAATGGTGTGGAGGAATGAACTGTACAGCACCTTCCCCTCGGATCATCCAGGAAACATGGTTTCTTAAATTGAGAAGATGCCAGATCTCTGACCCAAAGTGGCATAAAGTCAGTGAACAAAACAATGAACCCCTTTGTTCAAGTTTGGGTGCATTGAATAATCTTAGTCCAAAATTTTAGATCCAATGTCTAGAGCATAAAATAGAAAGAAACGCTGAAAAGATTTATTATTATTTCATAATAATAATTATTATTAAAGTAGAAGGTTCTTTCTCCCATGCTCTCTTTTGTGCCTTTATATGAAGACCCATATCCCTGGAGGTCCAAATATGCTGGTGTTTTCTGTCATGCAGATCAGCGGACACAGGGGCAATCACTAACATGCTCTGGATTTAGGAACTGCTGCTTGTCACAGTGTGACCCAGGACCCGTGGGGGGACAGGCAGAAGTACCTCTTTTCTTACTCCCCAGTCTTCTCCTGGAGGGGCAAGCCTGCCCCTAGAATTGGCTCCCAAATTACTGAATGGAGTTGCTCATTTCGGCAGCTAATGCTGAGGTGACAAATGGCTTCTGTACACTTGGAAAAAGGAGGGGAGGCAGGTAGAAGGAGGGAGGGTTGCATTCCAAAGAGCCCCAGGTCGAGACCCAGAGAGTTGTCTGGGTTTCTCCGCGGGATCCCCCTCAGAGCTTCTACCCCCTGGGGAGGGGGGCGCTGCAGGTGGTTCTTGTTCTCTCTGCATGCAGAACGGGTGCAGACTGGGCGCGCACTATGGGGCATCGCCTTCGCTCACAATCGGCTCCTGCTTCTCAGTCCCTGGTCCTGTGTGGTCTGGGCTGCCACTGCTACCGTCACTGCCGCTGCTTCTGTGCTGCCCGGGCATCAAGCTCTTCCACTGGGCTTTGTTGTGCACAAGATGGTTCAGCATGCTCTCGGACAGGGGGCTGTTTCCGGTGAAACGGGCCCATTCCCGGAAGAGCGGCTCCACAATGTAGGTCATGAAACCTAGGACAGGCAAGGACAAAATACCGACCTGAGATCAGGAAAACGCCCTTGCACCCGCTCCCAAACACGGCGCGTGCTCCACTCTGCGCCTGGCCCAGGGGGACAGAGGCACACGTGATGTGGGTACATAAGATCCTGTCATCTTGGTCTTGTCACAAAACCTCTCTAAAAAGGCTACCAAACCCCATCAGGCTATTACGCCAATGAAGGGATCTAAAACATGTTAAATGTTTACAAAGCCCTTGGCATATAAGCGCACAATAAACACTGTTTATTTGGACAAGGAGAAAAACAAGCAAACAACAAAAAAAGAAAGAAATGTTTGAAGAGGGAAGGGAGAACAGAGGGAGAAAGGACGAATGGTAGCGGGGAGGTACATACCATGGATCCAGATCTGCTGGAGAAGTCATACATTTATCATATAGGATATTGTTTCCAGGTTATAACTTAGTAGTTTTATCTTTTTAAAGGGTGTGGGTGTGTAGGTCCTATCCCACTGTGTGTAGGCTATTCCTCCTCCAGACTCTGTGCTCAGGACTCACTCCTGTCCATGCTCAGGGGACCATATAAGGTCTCAGAAATGGAATCCTGGTTGGCCACATGCAAGTCATGCACCTTAACCTCTACTAAACCTCTTGCTCCTGTTTTATCTTTCTTTCATTCTGTTTTTGTTTTTTGGTCACACTTGGCCACTTGATCTGCACTCAGGGACCATTTCTGGCAGACTCAGGGGAGGATATGGGGCACTGGGGATCAAACTCAGGTCACCAGAGTTGACTGCTTGCAGGACAAGCACCCAACCTACTGTACTATTGTTCTAGTCCCTGTTTTGTCTGACTTTCCACTTGGCTAAACAGCTAAGTGAAGTTAAAGAAAAGTTTATTCACAGTTATTGCATGAAAAGTATTATTTTAATGACTAGATTGTTTGCATGTCTCAATTATTTTAGACTTGTTGCTTTCTAATCTTATTTCACTGTTAACTTGATTTCCATGTCAAAATTATAATATTCATCACAAACTTGGACATGTTAAGCCTTTTTTTATATATATATTTCTTTGAAATAAGGACATGGAGCACAGAGGCAAGTGTTTCTCAGTACAATAAAATCAGCTAACATCTAATCCTTAATTTAATTTAAGTGTGTGTATAACTAAATAATTTTAATAATTTAACAACTTAAATAATTTAAATTTGTGTATTCATAGGCATATAACTGACAAAGCTTAATTTGATTATCTTTTCTTTTAGAGGGGATCCACACCCAGTGGTTCTGGGAGGCCATGCTTAACACGTTGCTTATGGGTTGCTCTTGGTGGCGCTTAGAGGAGCATGCAAATGCTATCATTAAATTTGCACCTCTAGCTTGAAAATCATGCATTCTTGCCCTTTGAGCTATATCTCCTGCCCTGATTATCTTTTCAGTGGACAAAGAGCAGATATTGGCTTCTGAAGCTACTACAGAGGTGAAAGAAAGATATAGCAGTGCAAAATAATATTGTACATTTCCATATTATCTCAACTTACAGAAAATGTCATTTATATATTATATTGTGAGATAATTTAAATAAATTAAACTTGAGGAGAAAAGTGAAGCCACTGACAGTTTGTGTTTGATAAGAAGAAAAAGAGGCTTGTATAAAAAATATATTTATACAAACCTCTATATCTTATATATATATAGATATATAGAGATATATATCTAGATACATATATCTATGTATATATGTATCTCTATATATATATCTCTATAGATATATAGAAGATATAGAGGCTTGTATAAATAAAAAATAAAAAGAATTTTATTCTTTAATTTTCTTTCTTTGCTTTTCTTGAATTTTCTTCACTTCTATCCAAATTTCCATAATTAATTTCTAATATCTTTTTTAGGGAGATTAGTTACGAAATATTAAAGTATAATTTGCAAAATTATACTATTTTAAAGTTTAAGGTGTGTTTGTCTATTGTTATTATTTATTGTGTAAAATTTTATAAAATCAGTGTTTTCTAATCCAGTACTTAAAAATCCCATTCATGTATTAAAAGCCTCATTTAATAACTAGAAATTTTAAAGTCTGGATAGGTCCCCTGAGTTTTTCAAATGAATGAAGACCTCTCTCTGATCAGATTTGCGCACCTGCTACATTAAAATTCTGTGATTTAGAGATTCTGTGATTTAGTAATTCTGTGATTTAAAATACCATTAATGATGATTTCTCATGAACAGAATTCCAACACCATACCCATCACCAGAGTATCCACCTCCCTCTTCCAAAGACCTCAGAGCTCTTCCCTCTCAACCTTTTTCCCCAAACCAACTCAATTGTGTGAAGTTCTCCCATTACCTTGCCTTTGGTCCTTTGCTGCCACATTGCTGTATATATTTAAGTCCCACCTATGAGAGAGATCATTCTGTGTCTATTCCTTTCTTTCTGACTGACTCCATTCAACATGATCCTTTAGTTATATCCATGTTTTTGAAAGTAAAATGATTTTGCTCCTTTTTAGAGCTGCATAGTATTCCATTATGTATGTATGTTACGTACTTTTTAAATTAGAATTTAAATAAGAATATTTATTTGTGTAAGGACCTAAGTAGAAGGAAGATACAGGGTCTGATGTAAATATTATTGTCTGACACTGTTGTTAGTATTTAATACCTTAAAGAATATTCCTTTTCTCTCCTTTTTCTCTATTCTTGAGCCACACTAAACTGTACTCAGGGCTTACTTGTGTCAATGCTCAGGAATCATTCCTGGCTGTGCTCAGGGGACCATATGGGGTTTTGGGGATTGAACCCAGGTTGGACAGTGCCTTACCTGCTGCATTGTCTCTCTAGCCCCTAAGAGAATATTCTTGTATTTCTTTGGTATGAATGAAGCTGTTATCACCAGTGTATGTATTATTAAAATACATTGTTTTATATAAATGCTATAGAAATTTTGACTAGAAATACTAAATTATCTTTATTTATTATATTTATTTATATATATTTTAAATTTATTATATTTATTATATTTATATTTATTCAAGATATTTTTATTGGAAGAGCCATAAACCTAACTCCTTGAACTCTTCATCAGCTAAATGTCACTTTCTCAGGAAACTTTGCCTTACGCCCATCCTTCCAGCTTAGTTTGGCATTTCCCTCACTTGCCTCTAGAGTAAATATTTTCATACAAATGTGTACATTCCTCATGTATTTCTTGATACTGCTTATAATTATATATTTATGTGATTATTTGATTAGTAGCTATCTTCCCAGCTGGTCCTCAAACATCCATAGGGACTATGAAATTCTTCCCCCTTATTATAATGTCTAGTGTTAGATAGAACTTTTATGTTTTCTTTCTCTCCTTATTCTTTCTATTCCCCTCTTCTTTTCCCTTGGTCCCTCCCTTCCCTTCCTCCCTCCCCCCAGATTTTTGAAAATACCTGGTGGTGCTCAGAAGTGAAAGTGTACCCTGACAATTCTAAGTCATGACCATAGTAGTGCCAGAGATTTGAACCCAGGTTGGCCAAGTGCCAGGCCAACCCCTATACTGTCTCTGGCCCCAAGATGCTTTTTTTTTTATTATTACTCTAACCTGATCTTCCTCTTAGGGCAGTGCTTATTTTTATACTTATCAAAACTATAATATGTAGAATGCAAATTAATCTTCTAGGAAATCTGACATTGATAGAGTTATGTTGCCCTCAGATTTACTGGATTTAATATAACAGTTTTGGAGCAATATCTGAATTATGACATGCTATTGTTTTCATTACAATATAGATTTTAGGGGTCAGAGAGACAGTACAGCAGGTAGGTTGTTTGCCTTGCACGAGAACAATACAGGTTCGGTCCTTTATACCCCCTATAGTACTCCAGGCATAACCATATGTGATCCCTTAGCACATAAATTAGAAATAAACCCTTACCACGGCCAGATGTGACTCCAAAATATTACATCTATCTTATTTTATTTTTGCTTTTTGGGTCACAACTGATGATGCACAGGGGTTATTACTCCTGGCTCTGCACTCAGGAATTACTCCTGGCGGTGCACAGGGGACCATATGGGATGCTGAGAATTGAACCTGGGTTGGCGGCGTGTGAGGCAAATGCCCTACCCACTGTGCTATCTCCAGCCCATCTATTTTAATGACGCAGACAAAATGCTTCTGACATATGGCATATTAAAAAAGGGGGGCTGATGCTAAAAATACTAATAGTTTGATCCAGTTTTTCATTTTTAAGTGCGTATGCATATATACAAATACAGTCACACTTGTATGCTTATGCATATGGAAGGATAGTTATCAAAGTTTTAATACTTCTGATTCATTGAAATTGAGTTAATTTTTATTTTTTCCTTTCCATTTTTCTCTCAGGATCCTTCAAGATTCGTTTAGTTTTGGTTTGGAGGTAACACTGGTGATATTGGGAACTGAACCCGGGTCTTATACTTGCAAACCATGCTTTGCTATCTCTCGAGCTTTTGTGTATTTTTACTCAAGGTATATGAAGGGAAATTCTTTTTTAATTAAAAAATGAAGACGCATAAGAGGTTCTTTTCCATTTAAACGGGGGGAAATGATTTACGTTTTTTAAAAAAAACGGTAATGAAGAAAATAAAATTGGAGAACCATAAAAGTTTGTGAAGCGACTATCCATTGTCTTTGGACTGTGAAGAGGATTAAGGATACCTTTCTGAACTTTTTTATTCTTTATCCTCACCAGAAGGCTTTGGTTCTAAGTAGCAATTAGTTTGAAGGTGAAAATAAGAGTTGGTGATTTTTATGGCTACATTGAACTTCCATGGAAGAGCCTGAGAAGCTCCCCATAGCGTATTCGATAGGCCAAATACAGTAACAGTAACAGGTCTCATTCCCCTGACCCTGAAAAGAGCCACCAATTGTTGGGAAAAATGAGTAAGGAGAGGCTGTTAAAATCTCAAGGCTGGGATGAATGGAGATGTTATTGGTGCCCCCTTGAGTAAATCGATGAACAACTGGATGACAGTGATGCAGTGATGTACGCATATATATATATATATATATGTATATATATGTATGTATGTATAATCATCACTTTTTTTCGTATTTTGGGCCACACCCAAAATACAAAAAGAACCACGGCTTACTCCTGGTTCTTCTCTCAGAGATCACTCCTGGCTAGTTTAGGGGACCATATGTAGTGCTGAGCATCAAATCTGGGTTGGAATCATGTAAGGCAAATATCCTACCCAGTGTACTACAACTTCTTGATTTATCTGTATTTGGCTACTTGGGTTGTTTCTATGTCTTGACTATTTTACTGAGTATAATGATAAACATAAATGTGCATATATCCTTTTGAATTAATGTTTTTGTCTTTTGGGAATAGATGCCAAGAAGAAGGAGTAATGCTGGGTTGTATGGTAGTTTTATTTCTATTTTTTGATAGATCATTATATTACTTCCATAGAGGCTGGACCAGATGACAATAGTAGATGAGGGTTCCTTTCTCATCACAACACCACCAACAATGGCTGTTTCTAGACTTTGATATTTGTTGGTACCATTTTTTTTTTCAGTCTTTGGGTCACACCCATTGATGCACAGGGGTTACTCCTGGCTCTGCACTCAGAAATTACTTGTGGTGGTGCTCACAGGACTATCTGGGATGCTGGGAATCAAACTTTGGTAGGCTGCGCGCAAGGCAAACACCCTACCCGCTGTGCTATCACTCCAGCCCAGTACCAGATTTTTGTGTCTGCCTTCTTCATCCACACAGCATGCCAAACCCAAAGCAGAATCTTTGCAAAGATATTTTCCTGAAGTGGTGAGAGTATAGGAAAGAAGAAATGGTGGCCTTGGAGTAAAAAAGGATGGTAGGAAAGTCCCTTTTATCCCTATCTTTCTACAGATTTCATCACCTGGACTTTGATTTTAGATAGAAACTTATCTTTCAAATACAGAATTTGACAGAGGGAATGAAAAAGGAGGCAGAGAAGATACTAAGTCCCATTTCCACATGGGTAAATTATGAGCAACTAAAACAGAAAATCAGATCCAAGTCTGAGGTGGCATACAGGAAAGTCTTATGGTGGACTGGGGTGGGAGTAGGAGAAGACACGTTCAGTCCCAGGGAAATCAGGACAGAGGAAATTGCCACGTTACTTGGATCTACTAGAAAAGTCCTTGTTTGGAATTCTGAAACCTCAGTTCTCATTAGATTCTGTTTATCTATTTGCTTTCTTCCCAGAAAAGCCTGATCAGCGCCTGAACTTACTGAGCTGGAAGGCACAGAGACAAAGATTTATGTACTAAGGGTAATTTTATAACAACCTTCCCTTTCTCTTTATTATTAGTGCGATGATAGCATTCATGGGATTTTATACCCATCCCATTTTAAAAACAAGTATCTATGGTAACCACATTTTCCTGAGCTGAAAATCAGAATGTATGATCTGGCAAAATGAGAGTGTTCTCATGACAACCACAAGATAAAATCTCTGAATTAAGGACTATCACGAAAATCCAGGTTATCTGTTTAACATTGTTAATGATTTTTTTTGGGATCTCATATGTCTTTAAATGTGCCATATACATTTTATTGCAGTCACAAATTAACATACTGGGGCCCGGGATTAGGATTTTGCTCAGGATCTTTTCCTTTTGAATTATATTAGCAGAATGAACTGCCACAATGAAAAGAAACTGATAGAAGAAAACTGATTTCAGGGAAGCTAAAACTACATTTCTATTCAAGTTATTCCTTCCCCACTCTCTCACCTCCTTAGAGGGAAGATACTAGTTTAATCTCCCTTGATTCCTTCTGGGTTATTTTTTTTTATAGCACTTTGCTATTTTCCCTGGTGCAGGAACCAGTTTAATTATACAAATAGTGTAACAGTACTAAAGACAATTTGGAAAAAAATGAAAAACCATATCACAATTCTAACATATCTATTTTCATATTTGTATTAAATCTTTGCTACTAAGTTGAATTTGTACATTAAACATTTGTACATATGTCAATTTTATCCTAAGTTGCTTAGGATAACTTTATGATTATTATTCTGGGACTATGGATTAGATTTAGTCCTTGTGCTATTCTAAGACTTTCTGGTTTTCTTAATTTTCAGTTTATATTTCTCAGGGTAACCTCTTCCCTTCCAACAAAAAGCATTAATCTATGAGCTGTGTATAGATCTGTAACTTTATTAAGCTGCCAAAGTCTGTGGGAACTGGAGAAAACATGAACTGGTCATACACATCAGGACCAGAGCCTATATGGAGAAGAATCAGAGTTTCTGCAGTTGGTCAATTTGGAAGAAACTACAAGGGAAGGAGACTTGCTTTAAATGCAGATGGGATTTTAGAGTGTTTTAAGGAATTACAGAAATTCTAGTGAAGCAAAACATAACTCTAGTAAAGTGCCTGAAATTTGATAACTGTTCCTCTTCATAATTTAATTAGAAGTAACAACTAGTTTGCATATGCTAACATGACACTTTCACAGTTTACTGTGATCAATATTTCAGAGCATTGTCCTAAAAACACAAAAATACAAAAATGAAGTAGTGTTTTGAAGGAGACAGTAAAGAAGTATGACCACAAAAGATAGTGTGGCTTAGAGGACCTGGGCCTGAAGACCAGGACCTTAGGAATTCTTGTGGGGCATGATACTGGAAGCCCAAATTGGAGGGACTTTTCCAATTGGAAAACCCATTCCATAAATTTCTCACGCTCCAATCCCAAAGAAGTATGAGATAACAGTTGATTCTTGTTATTTCCTTCTTATTCTTTTTTTTCTGATCTGAACTAAAATTAATAAAGTTTAATTCAGAATCTACAAAAAATACTTTACCTTATTATTATTTTTTAATAGTGAATCACCATGAGGTACAGTTACAAACTTATGAACTTTCATGCTTGCATATGAGTCATACAGTGATCATTTACATTCCTCCACCAGTGCCCATTCTCCTCCACCAATGTTCCCAGTATCCCTCCCACCACCCCACCCCAACCCCCACCACCCCACCCTGCCTCTGCAGCAGAGGATTCCCTTTTGTTTTCTCTCCTTTGAGGTGTTGTAGTTTGCAATAGAGATATTGAGTGGCAATCATGTTTGGTCTATAGTCTACTTTCGGCGTGCATCTTTCAACCTGAATGGATCCTCCCCTCACATGCTGGGGGAAAAGGCAGCTGAGATAGAGAAGGGAACACCAAGTAGAGGATGTTGGGAGTAGCTTATTCTTTATGATATAATTTCTCTATTGGTAATTACAAAATCTGTCATGATTATTTGGATTTAGCCATTGAAGATAAGCAATGATTAAATCCCAGTTAGGTTCTTTCTACAGCTGTGGGCAGAACGTCTTTTCTACATAACTCTTGGTAGAGGTGCAAAACCTGTTAATTTAAAATTAGGACTGAATTCAACTCACCAATTTGTATACTAGGAATTGAATCTTTCTGTTGATTACAAAGAGGACTGATTTCCAGTTCAAATTTCTGTTCAAGGTCACCTAAATGGAAAGAAAAAACACATCAGTAATAGAAAACTTATAAAAATTAATATTAATAGGTTTAACAATCAAGTTGAAAAAATTATTCTGGAAATTAAAAATGCTTTAGCACCAGCTCTGCCTCACTCTGATAGCTTCGGTGAAAATATCAGAGTGTCAATGACCATTTACAGTAGGCTTATTGTAAATAGGTATGCTCTGGGACCAAACAAACTTTAAACCATGATCTCTAAAAACAAGAACACAACTAATGGGCAGTTTTCTAACATGAAATGGAAATTCTGGATTTAAGTTACAGGTTAAGAAAACAGATTTTATGCCTTTCCCCTTCATTCACTCTGACCCTGTTCTGGCTTAACTTTAACAACCAGTAATAATAAATAGTAGGGGGGCCAGAGTGATAGTGCAGCGGGGGGAAGGGGGAGTTTTTCTTGCATTCGGCCGACCCAGGTTTAATTCTTAGCATCTCATATGGTCCCTCAAGCACCGCCAGGAATAATTCCTGAGTGCAGAGCCAGGAGTAACCCCTGTGCATCGCTGGGTGTGACCTAAAAAGCAATAATAATAATAATAAATATTAATAATAACAATACATACTAGGAAATGGGGGAGATTGACTTGAAGATCTTACTGAAGAATACCTCAGTGTACACAATTAGAAATAGGATTCTGATATTTTTATATTCTGACTTAAAAATGTTTTATTCAATAACTGATGGTTAAAAAAGCACAAAGTCAGGATGATATTTTTTTTATGAAATGCCTTTGTCAGCTGAAGACCAAAGAAACACCATTTTAAATTTATCATATACAGCTTTATCACTTTTTCCTTAGGGTGAAAAAATGGGTAACTTTTATATGGGGAAATAGAAACTGATGCATTAGAAGAAAATGTGAATTTCTGAAATGCATGTGGCTTACAGCTGTGAAAGTGTACATTCTTAGGAGGACTAAAATATAATGTTTCAATCATGCCTACTGGGTATCAAGCACTGTTATGGGCTTTTATATATGTTAATATACTTAATCCTCATAACAATCTCATTATTATCTCCTTTTTTATAGATCAAGCCATAGAGCTAAAAGTAAGTTTGGTGACCCAAGTTTTTATTGCTAGAAAAGAGGGGAGCCACGGTTGGAAGCCTGCCTTATGAGCTGGGGAAGAAGGCAGCTGGGATAGAGAAGGGATCACTAAGTCAATGAAGGTTGGAGAGATCGCTCAGGATGGGAGATGTGTACTGGAAGAAGATAAAGGACCAACATGATGGCCTCTCATTATTTGTATTGCAAACCGTAAGCCTGTAAGTAGAGAGAGAGTAAGAGGGAAACTGTCTGCCATAGAGACAGGGGGTGGAGTGAGATGGGGGCGGGTAGAGATACTGGGGGATATTGGTGGTGGAAAATGTACACTGGTGGAGGGACGGGTGTTTGATCATTGTATGACTAAAATTCAAACATGAAAGCTTTGGAAGTGTAGCTTGCAGTGATTCAATAAAAAAAAAAGGAAGAAAAAAAAGGGAAAAGAGGGAACCTAGATTCTAACCCAGGATGTCGGATCCAGAATGTCTACATTTAACTACTGAATTAGAACATTTAAGACAGCATATTGATGTCATTTTTCTCTACGGCTGTAGCCATTGCTCCGTGCTCTCTTCTGTCAGGGTGATAGGATGAAATCATTTAGGCTTGATCTGAATATTTTAGAGGAGAATAGCTTTCAAGGGTAGGGTATGACACTGCTGAACATTGAGGAATTCTCTTAAAACCAGGTCTTTACCTCACCTCCCTACTTCTGTGCATAGTGAGGTTTCAGTTAAGCTTGACATTTTGGAGAAAATGTCTTTGATTTCTCCTTTTTATTTATTTTCATGTAGAAGCATCAAATTATGATTACTCTTGAAATTCTTTTTTTCTCCAGGGCTGAAGTGAGGGACACACTTGATGGTGCTCAGAATTTACTCCTGGCTCTGTGCTCAGGGATCACCCCTGGGGCTTGTGGGACCAGATGAGGTGCTGGGAATCAAACTCAGGTTGGCTGTGAAAAGGCAAGTGCCCTACCGGCTTGTTCTATCTCTCCAAATAAGGCACAAAACAAACAAGCCAAAGAATTAAAAGGACAATCCGTGCCAACATGAGCATAAGTTTGGGTCAAAATAAACAGTAGCAGAGTACATCCTTTTCTCTCTCTCATTGTTTGATTTCCAGAAGTGTGATCTTTGTTTTTTTTTTTTAATCTTCCTGTGTTATTTTAATGTTTTCTGCATCTCAGAGTAAAGAAGGTATTTATCTAATCTAATCTGTGAAAAACCCCTTTGCTCTAACTGCATGATATTTCAGAGAAGTTTGGTTTTCCCTCAGTGGAAATTTAACATCACGAGCAACAAGAATTAATATTTTGATTTCTAGCCATTTACACCCAATGGAGGTGAAATTTATAGCTGTTGGGGATAGAGGACCACTTCGACTCTGAATGAGAGAGGTTGCGCTGCGCTTTCTGGCCCCACATGAACCCAATCCATTCTCCTTTGTTTTCTATCTTTAGGACGTCACAATGCTACCGACACAGGTTTCAATGGAGGCATCTCCAAAGGCTCACTGTTGCGATTTGACCTCACAGAGTGGCTATGTGGGACACTTCAGGCTTTATTTGTTTTCATTCTTTCAAACTTGATCCTGTCACAACATCAGGGAACTTATTGTGCCTGAACAAACAGCCTGAGCACTAAACGGGGCCTGAAGAAACAAGGCTACGCTTAAAAGCTCAACATCAAGATTCTGCTGTGAATGCATTGCCTTATTTCTGAATGAGGTGAATCACCAAAAAAATTATATCCCAACTTGGGGCCATTTGTCTGGTTTATGGTATACATTTGAGAGAACAAAAATTCAATTTTTTGCTTGCTGTGCTCTGACCCAAAATAAAAATACAATAAAGAATTAATTAGGTTTCAGTATCTACTCAGAAAGATGACAGAATGGGATGCAAAAGGATTCTAAGACCTTCACTGATGAGAAAATATTGACCCTAAATACTGTTTAGCTCTTAGGCTGTATTAGCTCATTAAAATGAAGGTTAGGTCAAAAACTATCCCTCTGTCTTATAGCCACAGAGAAAGCCATAAAAAATACATATATACTCACCATTTTCACTCATTCCCATTATATCTTATTACTTATTTTTTCTGTAGTAAATAAACATTATTTAAAAATTACTTCCAGTGTCAGCCCTGGTGATGGAACATTGCATGTCTGAAACTCACTATGAATAACTTTTTAAATCACAGTGCCTTAATACAATTTTTTCAAAAAAACTCCAAAAAAGAGATAGTTTTCAAGAAAGTTAAAGAGAAAGGTTAGGATAATAAAAGTTTATGAAAGAATAAATGTCATGATAGATTAGCCATTTCTTGCTTTATTAGGATAAATGCCTCAGAGAGAAAGAAGGGTGAAAACTCAAGCTGTCAGACTCTTACTCACCTTGCCTGTAGAACTCTTCGCAGACCCTTTCGCTCCATTGCTTGCTCATCTCCCAGATTCTACAGGGATTGCATATGTCAGCACACTTCAGGGCAATCTGAGAAATGATAGGATAGGAAGAAAATGGTTAAAGGATGATTCTTCAGCAGCACACTCAGTATGCCTCATGATTCCAGGGCCATATGGACAGAGGTCATCCTGTTTCAGAAAACAGCATTTATTTGCCAACATATAAGACCTTCCTTCAGAACTTCCTCCACATGTAGATGTTGGAAAGAGAATAGTCACTATCTTAAGATAATGGAATTTCCCAGAGGAGACATGGTGTGAGCGGGTATGTCAAGGAAAGCCATAGCCTGGCTTCTTCTATGGCCCATATCTAGTGGCCAGAGAGGTCACCAAGGACCCCCATCAGCTTCACATGAGATCATTTGTACCTTACTCTTAATGAGAACAGTTTCACAGATCACTTGTGCATTTTGTATTTGTGTTTGTGTATCTTGAATGTTGGGCAGGCTTTATTCCGCCCACCAGAGACCTACAGCCCATCAACTGATAAAGTCAAATCAAGGCATCATGGCATGGACTATTTCACACTGTTGGGATTTGGGATTCCAGCTTTTGCTAGCGATACTGATCTGAGGAGGGTTACCATGAATTCTTTGAGACTATTCTCACCCACTAATCAGTGAACTTCGAGATCGCTACTGAGATAGACTGAAGGTGGGCATCACTTTGCAGTAATGCTGGTTTGTTTGACTCAATTCCTTAGGATCACAGAACTGCTAATGTGCCGGGGTCTGGATCATATTGGTGGTTTCTTGATTTCCTGGTTAATGGGAACTCTAGTAGACATTTGTTTGTGTTAGCGAGCACTTCTTCTAAAATGCAAATATTCTGGTCAGATCTTTCCTTGAGTTATTAAATAAGATATCTGGTTGATCTTTGTGGCACTTATGGTCTGAAATATCAAAAATTTGGAAGAAAGGAGGGAGACCCTCCAGCTGGGAGGAGGCTCTTTCCTGGAAAGAGTACTTTGACAAATATGGTGGGCAGCATTAAGGTATATGGCAAAAACAAACAAACAAAACCAAATAAAACCACAGTAGTTTTGGTCTATGCACATTTATTTACTTGGTTAAAGCTGGACTCTAGGTGAACTCAGGGTTTATTTCTTTCTCTTTTTGTATCAAAAGGAAAGAAGGAAGATATGAGAAAATGGGAGACAAATAAAAGGGCCTGTAGGGATGCCAGTCTTCTGCTTCAGCTTCCAAATATCTACTTCACAGAGCTGGACCATCTCTTGTTGGCATCTTATAATGGAATTAAATAAGAGTGGGGCTGGAGCGATAGTACAGTAGGTAGGGTGTTTGTCTTGCATGCAGCCAACCTGGGTTCAATTGCCAGCATCCCACATGGTCCTCCGAGCACAACCAGGAGTAATTCCTGAGTGCAAAAAGCCAGGAGTAATCCCTGTGCATCACTGGGTGTGACCCAAAAGGCTAATAAAATGGATTTAATTATTGATGACTAAAAATGGTAAGGCTAGCTAAACATGTTTGAGCGTCTGATGAAAAGACGAGTTTACTTGTAAAAGGAAGTCATGCAGGAGTTGGATAAAAAGAACCTAGTTCATGGAAGACTACTCATTTTTCAACTGTTATTTGTACTATAGCTGGCATAAAATATATTTTTGTTACAGAAACAGTCTAAGTTACACAGGTATGCACGTGGTCAATTTTGCATCAAGCCTGCCAAATGTGGTAGATTCTTATTGCATGCAATTGGCTAGAGGGGTTACTTTGTGGTGAAGCAGTTACTAAACGAGGAAATATGAGATATTATCAATTAACTGACACGGAACCCAGACTTCGCTTGTTTGGAAATCAAGTAAAAATTTCTTGTATCTCAGAGCTTTTAATAAAGTAGGTCACTGCTCTAATTTTTACTCTGTGTGATACTCCTCAAATGTGCTAAATGTATTGACCAAAATCGAGTCTTTAATTTAATTTAATTTTATCCAACATGGATGATAGCCTTTGTTTACCTGCAGCATGAAGTGCCTGTCATGTACAGCCTCCAGTCTTAAATCTTTATTGTGGAGATGAGCTTTCAATCGGGTCAAAAATTCATTTTGCCTGTTGATGTCTGTTGCCAAGATCAAGGAGCCCAGCTGTTGTTCAATATCCTGTCTGCATCCACAAGAATAAAAGAGAACACACACTCACACACACAAAGAAAATCCCTCTGAGGAGGGTAATTGATTCCTATTTCATCAGGTGGCTTGCATTCTCATCTCTACCTTTGATTCCATTATTACAGTCCCAGACCCTCAAAACCCAAGAGAGGTTCTCATCCCCACCCCCACAATTTCTGCCTTTGGATGGAGGATTTTAAGAAATGTCTCTAGTAAGTAAAAATTTGGGGGAACCAAGTTGTGGTAGTTTGTACAGTCCCATGGTTCCTATGAGTAAATAAACTGAAAGCCAATTATCAATGTTAACTTTGACGACATAAAAAGACCTGCAGAATCATAGCAGTTTGGGATGTGTTTCTAATAGTTTTTAAACCTGCTAAAAAATTAAAATTTGCAAAAGGAGAGAACATAGCAGATTAGGTTTTTACCTCCCATACAGGAAGCAGTAAGGGAAAGACAATTAAATATTAAATTGTATTTATTGAAAAAATTTAGCTTAAAAATAAAATATGTTTGAGCTGTGTACATAGTGCATGCCTATGATGCTTATACCCCAGAATGTTCCTGTTATCTCTTTCATCACATCCTTCTTTCCCAAACCACTAGGTAACCATTAACTTGATCTTTATTTGAACAATATTCTTATTACAGTAATTTTACCATCTAAGTGTAAAAAATATGCAAGTCTAAATAATGTGGTTTAATTTTAACTGTTTTGAGGTTAGACATATTTAATATGTCTTACTTATAAATCTTTTAGATCTGGCCCTCTATTCACTTGTTCTACTTCTGGTGCATTAAGGGTTCAATCAAACCCAGATTGGAAATATGTACTATGGAATTAAGACTACTATGTTTGCATCAGTATCAAACATGTACAGATAATTTTTTGTCATAATTTCATAAACAAGACAAAAACTATTTACATAGTCTATATACATTGTATTGAATATTATAAGTAATTTAGAGAGAACTGAAGTATATAAGAAGGTGTGTGTAGATTACATGTAAACACAATGCGGTTTTATTATAAGGAACTTGTTCATCTGTGGATTTGGGCATTTGTGCGCTTCTTAGAACCACTTTATCAGGAATAGATAGGAATGATTTCATATAACTGTTTATATTATCCATCATAACGATGAGACATTTTAGGATAGAAAAAAATTCATAAAAATTCTTAAACAAGAGATTTGTTAAACTATGTTATATGCGTATTATGCAATTTTTCATGTAATGGTTTAAAGCTATAAATATTGGTGAGGACAAATGGCATGCTTTATTGTTAGGTTAAAAACCAAGATACAAGGCATGCACATCATTATTTAAGTGGTCATAGGGAAGTATTTGGAAAGCTCTATGAATTTTGGCTTTCAAACTGGGTTATAGCTCATCGTTAAAGCATGGCTTGTATTAATGAGTTCTAGGATGGATTCATGACACCACACACATGTGTTCATGTGCTCACATACTCTCCAACACAATAGAAAAGATGGATTTTACTTTCTTTTCTATACTACGTAATATATGAATTCTTTAAAAACATAAACACATTTATAATAAAAATAAACCATTTTAGTAGGGTAAATATTTCATGAATCAACTTGAAAGCCAAAAGGAAACTTCAAATAATATTTTAAAATAAAACCAATGGTTACTATAGTTAATATACAAACAAAAACTAAAATGAATAGTGATAGGGAAACAAGAAAAAAACCAACCACAACAATTTGTTCCCTAAAGAAACAGTAATATCCTGTAAATATATGGAAGCCTTTTAATCTTAGTTGTTATTAACAAATCCATCCATATATCTCTAACTTGTTTAAACAAGATAATAAAGATAAAACTCAATTTTGGCAAGGGTTTATTAGTAATTTTTTTTTCATAATCTACCAGTAGGAATATACTTTAAAAAAAGCAACTTGGTATCATATAATAAGAACCTTATAAATTTAAACTTTCCTGACCAATAATTCTTTTTTTAAAAAAATTAAAAAAAATTTTTATTAGAGAATCACTGTGATGCACAGCTACAAACTTAGGAACTTTTGTGTTTGCATTTCACTCATACAGTGATCATTTATCCGTCCCTCCACCAGTGCCCATTCACCTCCACCAATGATCCCAGTATCCCTCTCACCACCCCCACCCCATCCCCCACTACCCCACCCTGCCTCTGCAGCAGGGCATTTCCTTTTGTTCTCTCTCCTTTTGGGTGTTGTAGTTTGCAATAGAGGTATTGAGTGGCCTTTATGTTCGGTCCATAGTCTACTTTCAGTTGGCATCTTCCAACCCGAATGGATCCTCCCAACATCCTCTACTTGGTGTTCCCTTCTCTATCTGAGCTGCCTATTCCCCCGGCATGTGAGGCCAGTTTCTAAGCTGTGGGGCAGACCTCCTGGTCCTTATCTCTACTACTCTTGGGTGTTAGTCTCCCACTCTGTTATTTTATATTCCACAGATGAGTGCGATCTTCCTATGTTTGTCTCTCTCTTCCTGACTCATTCACTTAACATGATACTTTCCATATTGATCCACTTATATGCAAATTTCATGACTTCATTTTTTCTAACAGCTGCATAGTATTCAATTGTGTAGATGTACCAAAGTTTCTTTAACCAGTCATCTGTTTTTGGACACTATGTTTTTTTCCAGATTTTGGCTACTGTAAACAGTGCTGCAATGAACATACGAATGCAGATGTCATTTCTACTAAACCTTTTTGCCTCTCCAGGATATATATTCCCAGGAGTGGTATTGCTGGTTGACCAATAATTCTTATGGGTGGTATCACACTAGTGTTTGAGAGTCCTAGGGACCCCAATGGTGATTCTCAGCCCACTGTGCTAGCTGTTCAATGCAAAATCCAGAAGAAGCAATATTGTTTTATATTTTGGGGGATTATAAGGGTGACCCTGGGCTGCAGCTGAACACAGGCCAGGCACATACTAAACATGAGTTCTAACCAATATATTATCTCCTGTCCCAGACCATTGCTTTTGATCCATAAATATTTTCTGAGAAAATAATGTTGGTGTTTGAGATAAAAATATATGGTGAGGGGCTGGAGCGATAGCACAGCGGGTAGGGCATTTGCCTTGCACGTGACCCACCGGTTCGATTCCCAGCATCCTGTATGGCCCTCTGGGCACCACCAGGAGCAATTCCTGAGTGCAGAGCCAGGAGTAATCCCTGTGCATCGCCGGGTTTGACCCCAAAAGAAAAAAGTATACATATGGTTAAAGTTTGGTGAGGTAAGTCAGTAGGATGATTACACGCTTTGCGCATAGAAGAACTGGGTTTGATCTCCAATATGACATGGTCCCCAAAGCACTAATGGGAATGGCCCCCAGCATAGAGCCAGGATTACCTCCTGTCCCAGCTGATCTGGCTCTGAAACAAAAAATATAAGACTGAAAAAGTTTAGGGATGCTTGTTAAGCATGGTAATCACAAAAATTTAGAAGTAATAAAATTCCAAATAATAGTAGTGAATACATTTTTGAACAATAAGGTGATATGGTCATCAAAAATTTATTTTAGCAGCAGTATAATAACATGGAAAAGAAAAACATTAGGTCAGAGTCTGTAAAATAATTTTCTTATTTTGTGAAAACATGCTTGTTTAAAAAAATACTAAAAGTGAATATCTCAGCTAGGTAAACTTGAATTATTCTTGAGTTGTAGGAGTATCAGTAACTTTAGATTTCTGCTCCAGACTATGTTGACTCATATGAAAATGCTGCTCTACTGGTTTGGCCCTCAACCCCTCAAAAACACCAACTCTGTATGGTTCCAAGTCATACTTTTCTGAATTTTCTTTTGTTTTGCATTTAATCTGTGCAACTTTTAAAATCAGAAAAATGATTTTAAAGTATGTACAGGAAGCAAGAAGGATTAATCATAATGATTATGCTGATGATAACTTTCACTCTAAAGTCATTTCATTTCCCATGTATATTTCATTGTAATTATCCTTCTAGCAACAGCAATTTTGTAACATTGAGCTTATAAGGACACATAAAGATATGTTATTTTTAGTTTGAAATCCAGAGGAATTTAAAAAAAATTTTAAGTTGTATCAAATTGAACAATGAACAGGATTAATGTATGTGTTACAGGTATCAGCTTCCATCTTCCCTTTTCTCTCTCTTCTCTCAATTTGTTCTTTGTCTTTAATTGCCCTGCCCTATATCTGCTTCAACCTTCTTAACTTCCTGTTCTAGGTTTTGGTTCCTTTTACGTTCAATTCTGCCCATTTCTGCAATGTATTGTTGAAGCAAAAGGCACATTTTTGATTCCATGCATGAGCAGTGTTTTTGTTCAGTTCCAGGGGATGAAAAGTTATCACAATGCAAGTGCCCATAAATTCCACTTTTCCATGGGTTCGAGGAAACAGCTTGTGAAGGGCTCGGAGGGCCAGGAGTAAGTCAGGAGCCCAGGCCCACTGCCTGTTCCATGGAGAGACTCTCCTGTGGCCTTCCCTGCAAGCTACTTGTCCTTCATTAAGAAGGAGACAGAATTTGATTTAACTTTTTCCCTTCCAGCTAACTTAGATTCATTTTTAATGAAACAGTTTTAAATTAGTGGTGGTCTTGGAAGAGTGCACAACGGCTAACTTGAGGGCAGGTGGCAAATGAGGTGGTGACCTTGGTTTTAGGACGTCGTATCAGGGAGCTCAAAGAGTGCATTAGAAACTAAGATTTCATCTGTTTAAGATGAAAGGGTCATAGCTAGATCAATAGTGAAAACACTGGGGCTGCTGAGGTAGTACAGTGGGTAGGGCACTTGCCTTGCACATGGCCAACCCGGGTTTGACCCCTGACACTACATATGGTCCCCCTGGAGCATTGCCAGGAGTGACTTCTGAGTTGCAGAACCAGGAGTGACCCTGAACATTTCTGAGTATGACTCAAAAAGAAAAAATACATTAAAAATAGTGAAATAGTGAATTAGAATAGTGAAGACCTTTTAGAAGAGAGTTTCTAATTTCTCAGTTTGCTAAGAGTGGCAGTTACAAAATGCACTCTACTGAATTTGTCTTAAATCTAACTTGAGAAACCCAAATTAGTTCTTGATAAATATTTATTATTTGGGTCTACATGGGAGGATAATTTTGCTAACACAGAAGATGGGAAATTTAGCAGAGAAGAGCCCGGATGCTAAAGAGTGTGAAAACGAAGAGCTGTTTCTCATCTCTCTTTCTGACTCTAAGTCATAGACATCAAGGGCCTTTCAGAGCTCACCGAAAGATGTTGATTTATGGGTTGCTGTAACTGACACCCGTCTCTTCCCACAGACAACCCAGTGCGGACAGGAAGCCCAGTGGACTGGCTCCCGGCCATTCACTCCGGAGGTCTCAAGCATGCCCTGAAGCAAGAGGCTTATCTTGAATGTGTGTACATCAGTATGGTTCATCTCTACACCACTTACGTCATTTCCTTTGGCAAATGAGCCAGAAGTCTTGATTCTCGAAGCATGCCAATTGTAGATCGCCAGTGATGATTCTCCAGCACAGACACATTCTAGAAGGGAAGAAAATTAAAACTGTGAGAGAAGCTTGATACTGATCTCTCGTGCTGCAACAGCTTCACAGAGGCTATTCCTCCACCCCAAAGCCAGTTTGTACCTGGTAGCAGAGAGGCAGACCAGAAAACACACACACACACACACACACACACACACACACACACACATACACACACACACACACACACACACATACGAATGAGACTCATTCTCAGGACTGTTCTGATTCTGAGATAGTGGCACAGTCCCTGTGTTCCTCCACTGCAATGTTGAATGAAGGTTTATTTTCAGCGTCGGTCAGTCCAGCCTTGCTATTTGCCTTTTCAGGTCAATGTAGAAGAAAAAGAGCAAAACAAGTTAAAATACGTAATAGCTGTGGCTGGTGAAATAATGCAGTGGGTCAGGGTAGCCTTGCTGGCTTCGAAACTGACTGCCAATCAGGGCATCACAAACAGCAAATCCTGCCAGGAATGATCCCTGAGACAAAGCCAGAGTAAACCCTGAGCACCACCAGGTGTGATCCAGCCTTTTCCAAATCCCTCCAAAAAAGGTAGTAATGGACACCATGGAGCCATCTGGATAACATAGGTCCGATGTGATTTATTGCATTGAGAATGCAAGTTTCTCAACACTGTGAGGAACATTCTGTGTCTTAACTACTTGAGTGGCCACTGTTATATTCATATTATTGAGACCCAGTCAACACAGTTTTGATTTGGTACAACTGTGGTGATTAATTTTTTTGTTACACTAAAGTTTGAGACCCACAGTCCCAGAAACATCTTTGGTAGTACCCTTCATAATCTCTAATTGGTATTTAGCCCATTAGATTTGGATTTGAGCTGCTTCCTTGTTCAACTACCTTGATTTCCTTGCCTCTGGGAACATTTGGTACATTCAGCCTTTCCTTAGACCTTATGAAGCTTACTTGAACATTCAAGTAACCATTTAAATGATGCTATATTTCTCATTATTTATTGTTTTATTCTAATTATTACATATTGTGACCTCACCACTGAATTTTACATATAGACTGGAACCTCTCTTGCACCCAGGAAAATTTTTTTTACTTTATCTATCCATTCATTCTTCATTTTGTGCCAGGAGGGGTTATAAACTTATAAAATGATAAAGGTCGTATTAATTAAAAGTGAGGGAAACTTGTATGATTCTACTTATCTATTCACCTGGAGTTGTCAAATTCATGGGGAGAAAAGGAATGGTATTACAGGGGGTCTGGGGATCAGGAATTATTATTTAATGAATAGAGAGAGCTTTAGTCTTGCAAGATTAAAAATAATTCTAGAGGTAAATGGTGTTGAATAATATACTCAGGTGAGAGCTATTACTATTACTAAGATGTATCCTTAAAATAGTTACAGTAATAGATTTTATGTTTATTTTATCTCAAGGAAAATAATAGGGAGATTAATTGTATGGATATGGAAGGAAGACTCAAAACAGTTTCATCGTTAAAGTCACCCATATAAGACTCGATACATTAAGCAGATGAGAGAATTTGTGTGAGTGACACAATCCGGAGTTCATTAAGAAAAGTTGAAGAAAGAGGCAAATATTCTGGCTTCAAAGCCAGATAATTTCTGTCTAGGATTGTGTAGAATGAATTCTAAAGCCAGACAACAAATTCTCTCCAGGATTATGAGGATGAGTCTTATAGATATCCTCTGTATAGGCTATTACGCTGCTTTTCATTTCTTTCTCTGCAAGGGTGTCATTATTCTATTTGACCATTTTTGAGCCGGTAATGAGTTTTTGTTGCTTTCATCAACTCGTTTATTATATTCTCTTGGGCTTGAGCCACACACGACAAAAGAGAGTGTTTATTAGAAATACCATGCTAGACAAATTTGTTTTGGTTGTAAAGATTTATGAGAGCAGCGAGTGATAGGTTAGTGCGATGTAACAGATGTTCTCTTCTGCAGTGACATTTAATTTAGTCACTTGTGAAATTTTCTTATACAAGGAATTCAAGTAGAGTTGTGGACATGAGTGTCATGTGAATTTTTTAAGGGATTGCAGAACTATAACAAGACTGAATGATAAATGATACCATATCCTTGTTGTGTTGACACAGAGTGCCTGGAAGCCTGCCATCAGCACTGTTTATTTATGCCAATCTGACTAAACATCTTCATTAATGATCTTCCTGAGGACAGAATAAAAGGATATTTGGAAAATGTGCTGCTGAAATCACATTTGGAGACGAGAATCAGTAAAAAAAAGAAAGAAATGGAGTGAACTTGGAAAATGGCACAGAATAAAAGACAATAGAGCATATGATTACAAATCCAACCTTTTATGGGACTATCATTATGAGTAAAATAACGCCTTGTTCAGGAAGTAGGAAGTAGGGGTACTCCAGTATATCCTAGTAAGTAGGAAGAAGAGTACAGTATAGGGAAAGGGGGACGGACATTTACAAAGCACCTACTCTAAGCTAGAGATTTTACATGATCTGATTTAATTTAATGTAAGGCTTCTCTTTTTTTTTCATTAGTGAAAATTTCATAGATATAAAATCTCAGGTTTCTCTGACAGCTTGCTGAATAAGAAAGACTGGTAAGGCCTTAAACTCAGATCTTCTAGGTGTCTACATTTAAAGTTTGCAAAGACATATCCTGCCTCTCAAGAAGGTCTTCCAGAGCGAGAGATAGAGATAAAGATAGATATAGATAGATGGACAGAGAGACAAAGACTGAGACAGAGACAGAGAAGAAAAGTGCCTATCACAGAGGCAGGCAGGGGGTGGAGTGCATTTGGGGGAAACTAGGGACATTGGTGGTGGGGAATGTACACTGGTGAAGGGATGGTGTTGGAACATTATATAACTGAAAATCAATCATGAACAACCTTGTAACTGTGTATCTCACTCTGATTCAATAAAAAATTAAAAAAGAATGTCTTTCTCTTACCTAAGCATCCAGAAAGTGAATTTATAAATATATTGATGCCTGCAGATATACTTAATTTTCTAAAAATCATCTGTGGTTGCCATTTTAAAAGTCTGTAATTCGTTTTTTAAAATTATTCGTTAGTTTCTAAATTACATTGAATTTTTTGCATTTACCTTTAAGTTTGGCTTCACTGCAAAAATTCTTGCAGCTGGAATAGTTTTTTTGAGGGCTGGGGTGTGGAGTGGGTTTCTTGTTCACACCTGGTGGAGCTCAAGAGCTAATCCTGGTTTTGGCCAGTCCTAGCAGGGCCTCAGGGGACCATGTGTGGTGTTGGGGATTGAACCAAGGTTGGCTGCATGCAAATCACTGTTTTTCCAGTCCAAACCTAAATATGAGTTGAATAGATTCAGTTTTCTTTCGGTACTGCTGGGACTCATATTTGATCAGTCTCTGTAACCTGTTGGTTTTTCCAACTGTGGCATATAGACCTATCTTTACTTTCAGTTGAGTGATCTCATTTCAGTGATTATTCTTATTCTTTCTATCCATTCCCCCTACAATCACCAGAATCTTGTGACTTTCTTCTTGACAAGAATTTCTATCATTTTCCTAATCAATGGCTAAAACATAAACTAGTATTTATTCCGTACCTTTTCATTTATGAGGTGTCATGGTGTGCACTTGGGACCCCCAAATAAGATAAAATCACTGCTCTCAGGAGCTCCCATAACTTCAGTCAGATTATACTATCTGCATTCCCCTTCCCCGTTTGATTTCAAATTCCACAATGTTTCCTTGCAAATAAATTAAGTCCTTAGCTTAATATTAAATGAAAATCGTCTCAATTGTTATTCTGTTACCTTATTTTTGAAATAATTGAATTTATTTACTAACGCAACTGGAGCGATAGTACAGCGGGCAGGGCGTTTGCCTTGCACTCGGCCGACCTGGATTCGATTCCTCCATCCCTCTCAGAGAGCCCGACAAGCTATTGAGAGTATCCTATCCGCATGGCAGAGCCTGAGAAGCTACCCCTGGCATATTCAATATGCCAAAAACAGTAACAACAAGTCTTACAATTGAGATGTTACTGGTGCCTGCTTGAGCAAATCGATGAACAGCGGGATGACAGTGCCACAGTGCTACTAACACAAAGCTCTTGTAGTACAAATAAATGACACTGTAATAAGACTACAACTTATTTTTTAAATATGTTTTGGTATATGTATGTGCCATATTGTCACTTTCATGTCTTTATGAGAGTTGGTTTCTTTTTCTTTTTCAGCTTATGGCCCACACAAGAAATGCTCAAGACTTACTTCTGGCTCTGTGACTTGGTAAACAGACACCCCTGGAGGAGCCCTATGTGGTGCTGGGGATCCAACCCAGCTCGGTTAATATACAAGGCAATCACCTTACCTGCTGTACTACCTCTCTGCCCTTGGTTTATTACTCTCTTTCCTTTCCCGTTCAGTGAACCCAGAGACAAAACATACTGGGTAATTTTATTTTATTATCATTATTTTTAATCATATTCCTTCTTATCTGTTTCAGAACTCATATACAGTAATGAGTTCTGGGTTGCAAAAGTGGATTTAGTCTTTTCACCTGTCTGAACTTGGTTTATGACCCTTAAATAAATACATCTTATTCTATGATAGTTTGTCAAACTACTGTTTGTATTTTAATGACCCCTCAGACACTCTATCTATCAATTGGTGTTTATCTGCAATTATTTTGGTCAGGTAAATTTACTCTTCTATGAACCCTACTTTCTTTTGGCATTCCTTAAGCCCAGAGTCACACTGGAACTAATGCTGTTGATGTGCATGATAGTTACTTATGTACTTTTTCCCCTTACTTACAAGCTACATGTAAGATGACTGTTTTATTTCTTTTGTATTCACTTAACTGTATACCCTGCACCAAAGAAGTGTTTTCTATTAATCTAGTAAATAAGCAATTGAACAAATTACTGAATTTCACCCAACACATAGATTCAGTGCTTACTATGTCCCAGTGACTTTAGAACAGACAAGATAATAGTGTTATAGGAATGGGAAGAGACAGATAATAAAAACAATTAATTTTGAAAAATATATAGTGATTCAGAAGAAGAGAATTGAAAGAAAAGTAGAGCAGAACAGTTGGAATTTATGAATCTTTGCGGCATGAGGGTTAGAGTAAGAGGTAATATATGTTTAGTATTTTTTTTTGTGTGTGTGTGCTTGAGGGGGTTACTCCTGGCTTTGTGCTTGGGGTCCATATGGTGTCAGAGACTGAAACAGGCCTTGCACATGAATGCTTAGCCTGTTTAATTGTTTCTGTAGCTCAAAGAGATAATATTTGAATAAATATTTCAATGTGGGAATGAGCTAGTCATGCTACTCTCAAAGGAGAAAAGTTATTTTTTTGTTTTTTATTTTCCTTTTTTTGGGGTCACATCCAGCAATGCTCAGGGGTTACTCCTGGCTCTGCATTCAGGAATCACTTGGCAGTGCTCAGGGGACCATATGGGGATAAAATCTGGGTCAGCTACGTGCAAGGCAAATGCCCTACTCCTTGTACTATCACTCTGGCCTGAAAGGAGAAGAATTTTTCCAAAACAGTATCTACAATAAAGGTCCTAAACTGGGAGTAAACAACCATCAGGTCAATGTGTAGTATAAGACCAGGTATTTACTGGAGCGGGCACCAGTAACGTCTCCATTGTGAGACTCTTTACTGTTTTTGCCATATTGAATACGCCACAGGTATATTAAGAAAGTAGAGAGACAATGAGAGACCAGTATATGGAGCAGACTTAGACAATTTGGTGTTAGACATGTTGAATTTGAGGTATTAATAGAGGCATGGATATCATAGTAGCACTGTAGACCGTAGTACTGTCATCCCATTGTTCATTGATTTGCTAGAGTGGGCACCAGTAACGCCTCCATTATGAGACTTGTTACTGTTTTTGGCATATCAAATACGCCACGGGTTGCTTGCCAGGTTCTGCTGTGCGGGCAGGATACTCTCGATAGCTTGCCGGGCTCTCTGAGAGGGGCAGAGGAATCGAACCCGGGTTGGCCGCGTGCAAGGCAAACGCCCTACCCGCTGTGCTATCATAGTAAAGTTGTCAAATTATTAGCAGCAAAGGTGCTGGAAGTGGTGAGCATAGCTATCTTCCACAGTATCAATAGCAATAATAGGAAAGTAGAATAGTTACACAAGTAAAATAGTTCATTGGTTATCCTCTACAGATAAAGTCACATGAGGGGATCAGTTAAGCTGATTAATATTTTGATGGTTTTAGGTTTAGCACCAAGTGTGATGGAGACTCTTATTGCCTCATTTTCTATATACATCCACTTGTGTTTTCTCCTTACTTATAGAAACTTGATTTTAACATGGTCTCATGACTATCTAGAATAAAAACAGTATTTCCAAGCCTCCTTTAGAAGTAGATGGAATCATTTAACTAAATTTGATCCCATTTTTAAGTGAAAGCAGAAGTGTTTTCTGGGATTTCCAGTAAAGCAATTCTGAGGAAATGGACTCATTTAGGAGAATCCCGCCACCGCACCCCCACTTTCCCCCCATTATTCCTTCTGACCCTCTGGAATGCTGAAGGAGTGAATTGAGTTCCAGCAGCCTTCTTTGACAATACGGACAACACCCGTACTCTAATTATGGTAGAACGCGGAACTAAAAACAACTTGGGTTACTCATCCCTAATTTTGTGAGGTCACAGGTTGATTGCCAATGTCTACACTTATTTTATGAGGGATAGATGCAATATTCTGCCCTTGCTGAAGTCACTAACACAAGTTTTTATAGTTACTGTCTTCCCTATCATTTCAAAAGAGTCAATGAAAAGACTTGTTTAATGTCTTGCTCCCTCTGCATTTTTTCTTTGCATAAGAATGCTAAAGAATTTTATAATTATTATAATTTTATAATTGTTTTATTAAACACTTACAGTTCTATTTTTTTTTTTGCCTTTTTTGGGTCACACCCGGCAATGCTCAGGGGTTACTCAGAAATTACTCCTGGCAGTGCTTGAGGGACCATATGGGATGTTGGGAATTGAACCCGGGTCGGCTGCATGCAAGGCAAACACCGTACCCACTGTGGTATCGCTCCAGCACCAAACACTTATATATTCTAAGTGTTGAGGTGGTAGCACTGTCTTACCATTGTTCATCAATTTGCTCTAGCGGGTACCAGTAACATCTCCATTGTGAGACTTGTTGTTACTGTTTTTAGCATATTGAATACGCCATGGGTAGCTTGTCAGGCTCTGCTGTGTGGGCGGGATACTCTTGATAGCTTGCCGGGCTCTCTGATGGTGGTAATAATACATAATTTTATATTTAAATTAAATACCTTTATATAAAATAATATATTTATACAAATATCCATAGTTTATATATTTATATAAATATATTTACCTATATTTTATATATTATTAAAAAGTTTGGAGTATTGTGATTTTCAATCCTGTTAGTGATTACATAGTGTTTCAGCACTACATCCTCCATCAGAGTCCATTTTCCTCCACTATTATTTCAGGGTAAAAATTTTATGTGACAAAATTTATCATTTTCAATTAAGAAATTTTATACTCAAATTTTATAGGAAAATTCAAAATTTTGTAATTTAATTTTATTTATAATTTTTAATAATTGTATTAAGAATGAGGACAAATCACCTCATTGTAAATTACACATTATTTGGGGAGCAAAGGTTTTTTTTTTTATTGTCATCTATTTAGAATAGACTTATCTCAGTTCTCCAAGGAGAACTGGTATCTCCATCTCTATTTTTCAATTTGCAGCCATCCTTAAATTCTTAAATTTAAACTTTAAAATTTATCCTTTAAATTTTAATTTTATTTTTGCTAAGTTCCTGTTATTTATAAAGTTATTATAGTTGAATTTCAAGCATATAATATTCCAGCACCAATTCTACCACCAGTGTCAACTTCCCTCCAGTGTCCCAGGTTCCCTCCTACCCTGTGCCTTTCTCCATGCCAGGCACATCTTAAAATTTGGATGTCATAGTTTGAATTCCATGCTTTCAGAGTTATTGATGCTCTGGCTTTGTTCTATAGCTATACCATCCCTCTACTCCATTGTTGTACCCAAGGCCCTTGGCACTTGCCTCCCCCCCATTACTTCCTGTCCACTTGTCCACTTCTTACTTCCCTACTTGATTCCTTTCCTTCCCTGTTCTCCTTAACTCTAAACTGAAGGTGACCCAGTTATCTCTCTTTAAATACTTTGACGAATCTACCCTAAAAGGATAGAATGTAGACAACAGCTTTGTTCCCTGGCCCTATCCCCAAGCATCATTGATCTAGACCTCTCTCTCTCTCTCTCCTTTTGTTTGTTTGTTTGGTTTTGTATGGAGACCAAACCTGGCTGTGCTCAGTGCTTATTCCTGGCTCTGTGCTCAAGGATGACTCCTGGCAGTGCTCAGTAGACCATATGTGGGGCCAGGGATAGAATTTGGGTCAGTTGTGTTCAAGGCAAGTGCTCACTTGCCACACTATCACTCTGGATCTTTATATATTTTGTTCATTTACCTTTTGAAATAATTTTGAAATCTATTGCTCTTTCCTAAATTTAAAAAATTGAGGTCTAGAAAAAAATCACAACTTTGAAATGGTAACAAAAGATGTGGTATCCTGTATATGACTATTGATATTTTAATGTAAAGTCATTTTATAATTAACTTTTATGGGAAAATCCAAAATCTTATAATTCAATTTTATTTATAAATCTTCATAATTATATTAAAGATTGAGACTAGATTATCTCAATGATAAATCACACACACTTCTTATTTCAGGAACAAACTTTTAAAATTGTCACCTGTTTAGAAAAGACATCTTAGTTCTCCAATCAGAACTGGTATCTCCCCCTCCTATTTCAAAACATCTAAGGGTCCCTAAGTATAAATAGCATTTTATATCCACCCATTACCCAACGGGGAAAAAAACTATCTGGGCAATTTTTTTTTTTTTTTTTTTGCTTTTTGGGTCACACCCAGTGATGCTCAGGGGTTACTCCTGGCTTTGCACTCAGGAATTACTCCTGGCGGTGTTTGGGGGACCATATGGGATGCCGGGGATCGAACCCGGGTCGGCCGCGTGCAAGGCAAACGCCCTACCCGCTGTGTTATCGCTCCGGCCCCAGGGCAATTGATTTTTTAATTCAGAATTTGAAATGGAGTCTTTTAACAGTATTTATTTATTTATTTATTTATTTATTTGCTTATTGGGTCACACCTGACGATGCACAGGGGTTACTCCTGGCTCTGCACTCAGGAACCACTCCTGGCCGTGCTCAGGGGACCATATGGGATGCTAGGAATCGAACCCGGGTCGGCCTTGTGCAAGGCAAATGCTCTACCTGCTGTGCCATTGCTCAGTCCCATTAACAATATTTTCAAACATCAGCTCCAAGAGAAAAGTTTTTTCCATTTGAGTTTTAATTTAATTGTTATTAGTAACTAATTGATCAAAACGTGTGCTTTGCAAACTTGGAAAAAATTATGCTCAAGAACAAAAATTTCTTGGCAATGTGTCTATTTATGACATGGATGGCAGGGTTTTAGTAACTCAATTATTAAGAAACTTCCTTTAAGGCCTTTAGCTGTTTTTTTTGGTGGTCCCTGCACTCCCCAACTCCCCTCAATATACATACCCCATTGTGACGGTATTACTCTCTCTGAGTGGGCAAGAGGTATGTCTTTCTTTTGTAAAATAGAAACAAGGTTAATTGGGACTGAGGACTGAAAAAGTAGAACTGGCTTGACTGTCAGCAAGCACATTTCAGGCCGGTCAA
The DNA here is from genome assembly GCF_027595985.1 of Sorex araneus. Taxonomy (NCBI): domain Eukaryota; kingdom Metazoa; phylum Chordata; class Mammalia; order Eulipotyphla; family Soricidae; genus Sorex; species Sorex araneus. The sequence continues at coordinate 162,564,969 of NC_073305.1, read as the reverse complement.
TTTAAAGACCTGAAAGTGGATTCTGTTAGCACTATTCATGCCTGTGTACTCCTTGAAAAGTCTACATGTATTCCCATGGGCACACATGCCAAGTTTGAAAACGAATGCCATACATGATTGCTATTGAGACCAGGGAGCATATCTTATTCATCTTTGTGCCCCAGTATGTGGCACTGTGCCACTTAAATAAGTAAATATTTGTTGAATGGATACGGAGTAATTAATTTCTGAAACTCAACGTTCAGGAGCTGCAAAATTTTAAATAACTGTGAAAAGAAAGAGTACTGTCTGTTTTTTTTTTGGGTCAATAGCTGTTAGGAGCCAGACTTTGGATGTTCTGTTGTGAAATTCTTAGACTTTGGTAGAGGCAAAAGAGACTTAAAAATTATTATTGCAATGGGTTCTTTCCCACCACATATTCATAGACAACTGAGATTAGGTAAATCACTCTAGAAATAACATATATCAGATTGCATTTGTCAATTCCAAGATAAACAAATAATAAGATCATTAAAAAGACATTTTCATTGGATATTTCTCAATTTTCATGGGCATTCTTGATGTGGGGGTAATACGGATGGAAAAATCAGCAGGAGTAGCTACTAAGTAGACTGTGGGGTGCATGCCTCGATTTGGCGGTCTCTCTGGTCTCAGTGCTGCTGCATCTGCTTGCCAGATTTCTATTCTGGATCTCTGCGGGCGCTGTTGATTCCAATATTCCTGATTTCTCAGAGTTACTCAGGTTTTGTCTTTCTTGCTTCTGTGTGCAGTCTGTCTGTAGCTATCCATCCATCTATCCATCCATCCATCCATCCATCCATCCATCATCCAGCAATCCCACCAGGCAGCCAAACATCCACTCAATTAACCAGCAAATTTCACCACTTAACAAATATTCACTGAACAACAGTTCTGTCAGATGCTGAATAACAACGCAAAGAGTGAGCTGGGTGTCCAAACGTGTAGTCTTTGAAGAAATAGATGTTCAATCAGACAATAGCATTTAGAGAAATAAATACTGTGATAGCAGGAGTGATATGGGGCTGTGAAATCATTTAGGAGAAGAATGAAAGATGGACTTTTAAAGAAAAAGATCTTCAGTAGGAAGAGATATTCAAATCAATGATACAAACTATGAATTCACTGTCACTGTCACTGTCGTCCCGTTGTTCATCGATTTGCTCAAGCAGGCACCAGTAACGTCTCCATTGTGAGACTTGTTGTTACTGTTTTTGGCATATCGAATATGCCACAGGTATCTTGTCAGGCTCTGCCGTGCAGGCAGGATAATCTCGGTAGCTTGCTGAACTCTCTGAGAGGGATGGAGGAATCGAACCCGGGTTGGCCACGTGCAAAGCAAATGCCCTACCCACTGTGCTATCGCTCCGGTCCAAAGTATGAATTAGGAGACAGAAATATGCAATATAAAAATGTATTTAATTAAAGTAAGCCTTCTGAAGAGCTACCTGGGAAGAGAGAAGGACTTTTTACATCTTCATTTCTTGTTTTTACTCTTTTTTAAATTAACTGGAAACAACCATTTCCTAAAATGCCACATATTTTACTTACTTTCCACTTCCCACTTTAGAAAAGTTTTAAAATTTGTTTTGTTAATCTGTATTTCTAGCAGTTGGCAGGTATTATGCTCAGTAAGCATTTGTTGAATGAATAAAGGAATAAGCAATATGTTGGGAATCTGAAAGTAGTTTTGACCGGGTGAGGCGATATAGGAAAATAGTGATAGAAAGTGAGTCTTGAAAGGATCACTTCATAACAGAACCAATAAAATTTGTTTTTATATAATCCCAATGACGTGTATTCTATTGTCATTAACTTGTCATACTTGTACTTTTTAGGATAATCTATACTCTAAAATTGGAGGAATAAACATTCACCTTTCTGGTAATCAAATCTATTAGAATTTTAATTTGGAAAAAAGAAAATCTTCTAAAAGTCCCTAAGACAAAACCTTTCTTTAGCCTCTTTGTTTGAATTATCGAGTGCTATTCATTCTAGCAGAGAATAAAGTCCTTTGTTCCTGAATAACCATACATCTAGAATTTAATAAACTGCAAACACAGATTTTCAAATTAAATCAAGAGTTTATTCATCAAAGAGATTCTGGTAGATCAGTTTTGATATTATACTAGCCAGCTCTAACATGTTGTTCTCCCCTATTTGTCAGACTGATTAAAATATCAAGAATTATGTTGGTAAACAAAGTCTGGCATACAGTAGGAATCAGACTTATTAGCATATTTTAAAGCCAGAAGAAGAAAAACAAATGGAACTTATGCTGAGGGTTTTTTTTCTTTTTAAATTTCTAATTGCTCGAGAGAAGCAAGACTCCAGGAGATAATGAATCTCTGCCTTCTTTCCAAACAAGCCCCGTGGTCTCCTTGGTAATGCTGCAAAAGCCACGGTGAGGAGGTCTCAGAGGAACAGAAGCTCCCAGAGTCCTAAACAAGAATGCAGCCCTTGAAAACACTAGAGCACTGCATGTTTTACTGCCTGCTGGAAAATACCTTTCTCTTTTTTTTTTTTTTTTTTTTACATCTGCCAAGACTCTAATATGAAAGCAAGGACCCTGTATACCAATTGCCATCCATGGAGGAGGCTGCTCAGGTCAGGGTCATGGACATTGCCGTATATTAGTCACCTCAACCATAAGCAACAGCAACCTTTGTATTAAACAGAAAATCAAATCTGAACCTCCTTTATACAATTTTTAAGATGCTTGCTCAAATTTCAAGCTTACTGAAGAAATTGTGAGGTTATATGTGATCTTTACAGCTCCTTGTTTGAATAGAGGACATGGGACCAAGTGGAAGGAATATTTCTCCCAATCCTGTCCACTTTTATGCTTATGGTTAAGAGTCATAAAGAATAAAAAGTGGTTATTTTCTTTAAGGTTTCATAATGCATGGTTGCAGAAAAATGGTCACAGGTTTTTACAAGACCATATTGAACATAAATGTCTTGTTACACAAAAACAAATATTAATTTTTTTCAAATATATTGCTGTCACCAGTTGAACTTGAGGAAAATTCCATTTTAAATTGAATTTTAAAAGGATTTATTATGTCATTGTAATAAACATTATTGTATCTGGCTTAATGCTCATTTCATGTAATTGCTGAGTGCATGTGTGCATGTTGTGTTAGAGGTAGGATGAACAGAAGATAATTTCTCATTTCTAGCTCTCACATGCTCCTTTCCCTTGTAGTTCACCATGAGCGCCTAGACTGCCTCTAGTCTGATGAGAGAGGTCCTATGTGGATGTGTCTCACATTGCCTGTTGCTGAACTTGGGTTGGCAGTTCAGTTAGTTAGACCTGCCCAGACAGCAGACAATGGGAGAAAGCTCTGTGACCTGGCCTTCACTCCAGCTGCCCTGGCCCTCTTTATCTCAGGACAGAAGCACAAGCTGGAGGTTATGCAATGATCTTCTTATTTACTAGAACTAAGAGAGCACAGCCAACAAAGGAGGGAGAGGAAACTCTTTTCCATTTTATCTCATTTATAGTAAGCCTGAATTGTAGCAAAGTCACGCACAGGGTGTTCGTAAAGTCACATAATTCCTGGCACATCCTTTCTACTGCATTCTTGTTAGCCAAATGTGCGTGCATGTACAATGTGTGCATATATAACTATATTTATATATCTGTATGTAATTTGTTTATAAACTTTTTTATATTCCTTACCTCTTGATATTTATTGAATCTGAAATTACTTATAGAATTTAAGTGTAAATTGTGGATCTTCTCCCTAGAAAAAATTGTGCCTGGATATCTCCTGTGAAAGTTTGCACAGTTTACTGATAGCCTATTTATATGTTCTATCAACAGGCCCTTAGAAAAAAAGATTTATTTCAAAAGATATTTCAAGATATTGTGAGTTGCTAATGGTCTTGCTCAGTTTTTCTATTATATATTAAATATGATGATTTTTATCCTTTTGAAGTTCAAAATTTGAAGAGTATGCCAATTCTTCACGTATAACTTGATGCAGAGTAGACATTTTCTGATGCAGATCATGTCCTATACAGCTACTCTATAGTTTTATAAAAGAGATCTGACATCATTCATCATAATATGCCCAAGACATTGATCTGAGCACAGGGGCTATGCATGGCAGAGTCTTGCTTGGCTATTGGCCACTGGTACTGTCCATTTTCAGTTATTTTGGATCTGTGGGTTTATTAACCCTAGTTCTACTATTAATTTATCTTGTTTTCAGGCAGAACTTCAATTTCTTAATTATCATCTTTATGGAGAAAAGGTATGGAAAAGTTCATTGAACTTGTCTACTGTGAATATTAACACACAATAAATACATTTGGCACATCCCTTGTGTCATGGTATTAAGAATTATCCATAGCTGCTTATTTGTATTTTACAGATAATTTTCTTGATATTTTGAGAGTGTCTGTAGGTATTTAATAAGTAAGGGTATGTAATCAAATATAAAATACACACTTTGGGGGACAAAATTAAAATCTCATAATATTTTTAGTTCTTCTAAACAATTTGTCTTATTCTCCACTGGGTTGGCAAAATTTTGAGCTTTTATCCTAGCCTACTCAGAGCATTGGTACTATCTTTATTTTATTATGTGATATTGGTCTGCCTTTAACACTTTCCTTAAAACTTAACAACATATACGTTCATTTTCAATACTACTTGATCTGAGAACTGCTGGAGATTGCATATTGAGCATGGTCATTGAGCCCTAAGGCCCAAATTCTTTTTAGTCATTAATAAAGATTTTTTTCTCCTCCATATGAGGGATTCTGCCCATCTGAACATACATAAATTCACAACTGGAAAAATTCATTGCTGGGAAAACCAAAGAGTCATTTCAAAGTTGTATCTCTGATGACAAAGAATAGAATTAAGTATTAATTCGCAGAGACTTAAAAATTATATCATCTATATTTAATTCCCTTAAACTTCTTTCGGGGCTGGAGCAATAGTACAGTGGGTACAGCGCTTGCCTCACATGCGGCCAATCCAAGTTGATTTCTCTGCCCCTCTCGGAGAGTCCAGCATGCTACAGAGAGTATCTCGCCCACACGGCGAGCCTGGCAAGCTACCCGTGGCGTATTCAATATGCCAAAAACATTAACAACAAGTCTCACAATGGAGACATTACTGGTGCCCGCTCAAGCAAATCAATGAGCAACGGGATGACAGTGACAGTGACAGTGAAACTTCTTTCAAGCTGGGATTAATTTAGCTTAAATGTTACACATTTTAAATATCTACTATCTTTTTGTCTTTGCTTAAAGGTGTGGGGCTGAACCCAGGTTTCATGATTGATAAAACACGTTCATATTGACACTGAGGCCTACCCTTGGCCCTGTACATTTTAAGAATATGCACTGTGGCACTGTAATCCTGTTGTTCGATTTGCTCAAGTGGGCACCAGTAACGTCTCCATTGTGAGACTTGTTACTGTTTTTGGCATATTGAATACACCACGGGTAGCTTGCCAGGCTCTGCCATGCAGGTAGGATATTCTTAGCAGTTTGCCAGGCTCTCTGAGAGGGCCGGAGGAATCGAACCCAGGTCGGCCGCGTGCAAGGCAAAGCCCTACCTGCTGTGCTATCGCTCCAGTCCACAAATTTGAAAATTTTGAGGTAGAGACTATGTTTTATTTACCTTTGTAGCTTTAGATCCCACAGGTGTTTCATCTTATATTATATTCTATACGTAGTTGCTAATTAAAAATACACAAGACTAAAAAAACTACACAAGACTATATGTTGTTTGAAAAATCTGAAGAACTTGAGAACTTGGGTTTATTTCTTACAAAGGAATAACAGCAAATATTATTAAAATTGTCTTGACTTCAGAAATTTGAGCAATTTATTTCCTTTTGAGAAAAAACTTTAGTAATTAGCAGTGAGTACCTAATTCTTTATTATTAAATGAAATTCTATACTTACTTTCTTGTTTTTATGTCTATAACATCTGGCACATTTTTATCCTCTTGTCTAAATGAGAATTTATATTGTATTTTGTATTCTGTATGTCAAACTATTATGGCTCTCATTTTTAGTACACATCAGTCAGTACTAGTAGTAAAGTTTTAGCTTTGTAAATAGGTTTTGTTTATTTTATTGTGAGAAATTAAAATTATGTAAACATCTACATAAAACATGTTGTTGAAGTCCTCAGAATAAAATTTAGGGTCCCACCCATTCCAGGTATAAGCACACTGAGTTGGTGCTATGTCATTAATTCTGGCCGCATCATTAATCCTAGTGATATAGTTTCTTTCTTTCCTTTTTATATTTGAAAAAAATAAGAATAGATAGAAATTAAAAAAATATGTCTGGGGCTTTAGTCTTTTCAGTCCCTATTTTTCTTTAGGCATAAATTTACTTTCTGAGATGGGATAGAAAATTTATTTTTATTTTTTTATTTGTTTTGTTTTTAGCTCATAATTAAAAGCTGTTTTTACTCCACTTATGGAGAGTCAAGAGCTAAAGTTCCTACTAGATAGATAAAAAATCTTGCAATATATGTTCCTAAAGCTACTCAATAGGATGGAGAAAGACTTTTAAATATTCTAGCTGTTTTTTACTAGAAATAAATGCACCCTCAAGGGTTAGCATCTTGTATAAATAATTCAGATATTTTTAGGGTTTTTCAGAGATACTTTCAGACTTGATTTTCTCAAAATTACTGTTAAAATTGAGATCAATGATTCCCTTGTATTCAATGGTTTTCATGACAATTAAAAATCATCAAAGAACCATACTAAAAATTCTGACTATTTTATGACATAATGGTTAACATCTTTTTTTTTTCGCTTTTTGGGTCACACCTGGCAATGCACAGGGGTCACTCCTGGCTCATGCACTCAGGAATCACCCCTGGCGGTGCTCAGGGGACCATATGGGATTCTGGGATTCGAACCCGGGTCGGCCGCATGCAAGGCAAATGCCCTACCCGCTGTGCTATCACTCCAACCCCCATAATGGTTAATATCTTAAGCAATATCACAAATAGTAATTCTTCTTTGTGTAAAAATCAGTCTATTCATGCTACTGAACTTTTCTTTTCTTTTCTTTTTTTTTTGCTTGGGGAAGTTGGGGTCTTCTGAGCAGTGGTCAGGAGGCTTCGGGACCTCCCTGGTGATTCTTGGTAACTGGGCTGGAGTTCAATATGAGAGCTCCAGGATACAGTGCTTCTTGGATCCAGATGTGTTACAGAAAACTAAGGACACCACAATGATACTGGGGCTCTTGTCGGGGGTGATGCTTAGGTCATGGGGTGCTAGAGATTGAACTGGGGTTGTAGCTTGCAAGGCATGTGCATGAAGACCTGCATTGTTTCTCCAGCCCGATCACTGAACTTTTAAAAAAGCAACAAAATGTACCTATTTTTTGTATAATTTGCATCTCACTTAGAGACTAATAAAATTCATAATGACTACAGATGTGTAGATTTAAATTAGGATTATATCTAGGAAATATAATTTATAGAATGACCTAACTGGCCATTACTTGCAAGATGGTTTTGAAGGAATCAGAGATTCTCCAACTTGTAACGAGGGTAGATTTTAGAATCCTGTCTGATTCTATAGAATTTCAAAATCTGTTTTGGAACAAATTTAATTCTTTGGATACCCTTGTAAGCCAATTTAGTCTCCTTTGGAGACACCCTAGATTTCTTTTGCACCATAACATTTGCTTTGCATGTAAGAGGCCTAGGTTCAATCTCCAGCACTATGAGGTTCCCTGAGCACCATCAGGGAAAACCCCACCACTACTGAGCTAGGAATATCCCAGGGATGGCCCCAAACTAAAAGAAAGATGGTTGATCTTGGTCAGTAACACTATCAGAACTCAGTCACTCTCTGAGCTCTCAAATTTGTATGCTAAGATAACATCTTCTGATGATTATTTTATGATTTCTCACAAGATGAATTGATTCATGTTTAGTTGGAATCATCCGAACCTCGGCAACAAATATTGCTGTATCTGCAACAAATACTTAATTAAGAAGTATTAGATTTGCTGCCTTTCTACAACTAGTAGTGTAATTTCCCCACTGTGAATTATGCCTAAGGAGTCTGAACTCTCAATTGTCTAGTTCGTGAAGGAATAAAGAGAAAGATATCACAACGAAAGCAATGGCTATAGCTTATTGAGCTACTCTTCTTCTCTTATACCATGGACACAGGGAAGCTGGCCCCAAAGGAAAGCTATAACCCAGAGTGAAATGCAAGCACTAGCTTTAGCCCGGAGACAACTGGCCATCCTGTACCCCATTTGCTCTATGTTGGCTCCTTTACCTGATAGAGGCTGGCCAGGTGGTGGTTAGTTTTGATCAAAAATGGCTGGTTCACCCCTGGGTGGTCAACATCATGTGCTGCTGCAGCCAGCAGTCCCAGCATGATGTCCAAAGGTGTGAGGAAGCTGGCAAGCTGTTAAAAAAACAAATTGGTTAGCATTTGTTTTGGCTGAGCTCGACTGAATGAATCATCATGGTTTTGCTCAGGACTTTCATTCAGACCTTTACTCTCTGAAGCAATCAATGAGGTTATAGTTGCATGGAATTCTAAGGGAAAAGAAAGCATGGTGTGGAAAGTTATTAAGCAACTTAAATGGTTCCATCATTCCAGTGGCTTCCTCTTCCTACTGCTACTTTGTTTTGTTTTGTTATTGTAATATTGGTGCCTATTGACAATATTGCTCTATGGTGGGTGGAGAGAAGGCAGAGTCTGAAATCACCCTGGCCCCTGTAGAAAGTTCTAAGTGAAGGGAAAAGTTGAGGCCAAAGTGATGAATACATTAAAAAAATTTCTGTATTTTTACTATTGATTGTTCTTTGAATTTAACTTTTAGAGTGCACTGAACTGTAAAAGTTGCCTATTTCTTCAGTGTTCAATAAATCATAGAAATAGATGAATTCATGTATTTTGTTCAGTTGGGGGAAAAACAGGAAAATTGGAATTTGGTAATAATTTAAAATACACAAAAGTATGGTATATAACAACTTTCAAAGCCTTTAATGCTTTTGGAATATTTTATAGGTATTACACACTTAAAAGTGTATGTTTGGCACTATATATTTAATGGAAAATATTAAAACTTCTTGCACTAAACATATTTTTGGTTAGGGTATCGTTTTCTGTAAACCTTAAGAAAAATTCATCCTGTATATTTTCCTAAGTTTGATATGTCTAGCAAATTTTCAATAATGAGCATTGCTACCATTATAAATTTGAATTGGTTTATTATATCAGAAGACTCTGATGTTCACACGTATCTTTTGTTATTTTTTATGGTGGTGGGAGGCTGATTTAGTTGTTTACATGAGAACTGAAATTTGAAGGGATTAGGGACTGGCTCAGTGATAGAACTCATAGTTCGTATACACAGTATCCCTAGGTTCAATCCATAGCACTGACAAAAAGCAAAAGGAAAAATCAAAACAAAACTTGAACTTGAGTCTTGAGGAGTTCTGACTCTATTTGTTAATCAAAGATCATGAGGTAGGAGGCTTTCCCAGAAAAATTTAGGCTGGTATGGTTTATGGTGAAGGTCCAAGACAAACAGAGCTGTCGAAGATATCTTATACAGATAGTTTTGGAGAGGGTTATTTTTGGTGTCATGTAGCCTTAAAAATAAACAAAATGTGAAAGAGAACCTCAGCAAATATCTATTCTCTTTAACGAGTGTTGTATGACATTTTCAAAGTTGATACTGGAACTTTAATATAAACAATTGTATTCACATTGCAAATGACCCATAACATAGTAACTCTGAAATGTTGGGTGATTTGGGACCTAGCACACAGCTTCCTGAGCATTTTTAGGAGGCTGAAGTTATAGCTGGGCTTTTGGCTTACCTTTGGCTCCTTCAGGTAGCAGTGCATGGCCTGGGTGACATCAGCAGCGTGAACAGCATTATGATATGGGTTTTGGCTGTGGTAATCTTCTTGAACCATGACTAGGAGGCAAAGATATAACGTGATCAGCTAAAACCAGAATAGGAAGGGCATTGAAAGTCTTATTGACTCTCAGTCTTACTGAGAGTCTCTTTCGCTTAAATATTTTAATGTCTCCAAATTGTGCAGCCTGGGGATCCTTTAAAAATGAGCGTGGTTTGCTAGCTTGGCAGTTCTACTGGACCGTTTTCAGTGGAGAGATGAGGGAAGGCAGAGGGGAGAAAGGCCAAAAGGATTTGTGAGGCCCTTGGGATCTCACACCACCTTTATAAATCACCCCTTTCTGGCATCTATGAAAGCTCTCATTCATAAGAAAAATAAATATGTAGGAAAAGGACAACTTTATTTCACACCATAGTTTAATTATTTAAGTTTGCTGCCATCTATGAATAATATGCCATAAAAGAGACTTCCTTTGAAAAAGCTCTGGTAGCATCAGACTCCTAAGAGTCAAAGATTGGTTTATCACTTGAATAACAAATACTGACCAAAGCAAATCTTGGACTTCTTCACAGAAATTCAAAGTGTTACATTGATCTGACTGGGGACTCATTAGTTTTACTGTTTCCTTATTCACATTAAGTCATCATCTTTCATGCCCTCCCAATCTAAGGACCAGAGTGCTCTTGAAACAAAGTAGAGACTTGAACAGAAGCAATTTTGTCTTGCTATCAAGGGAAGCCACTAGTTTGCTTCAACTAACACCATAGTATTATTTAGGATATAATGCATTAGGATTTGTAGAATGTCCAGATTTGAAACAGTGGCCATATTCTCTGTCCATGCTATGAATCTGATTATAGATTTTGATAATATTTCTACATCAAATTGTCACACTCCTGCTGGGCCAGGGAATTATCTAAATTTTAAAGGTGTATGGACTGCATGCATGAGAACTAGGTTCAATCCCAGACACCATACACAAAAGATGTGTTCTTTACATGTATTTTGGGATGCATGTACATACACAAAATAGCCTTTTTTTTTCATTCAGTAGATAACCAGAACTGTTTGCCTCTACAACCATTACATCTCTTAGAAATTTGTGCTTTTTTTGGGGGGGGGGGATCACACCTGGCGATGCTCAGGGATTTTCCCTGGCTCTGTATTTAAAAATTACTCCTGGTAGTGCTCAGGGGACTCTATGGAATGCTGGGAATCGAACCCACGTTGGCTGTGTGCAAGGCAAGCAGGCTACCTGCTGTACTATTGCTCCAGACCCTCTTACCACAATGTATTAAAGAATGCTTTGGTCTGTCATTAATTGTGAGATTGGGGATAAGAATATGTAAAATTACTTACCCAAAAACCTGTGCAAGGTCACCATATCTAACTTGAAATGATGAATGAGTCCATGTGTATTAAAGAGATGACAAAGCAGTGTGACTAGGCTGTTACCTATGGGAAAACAGTCACTGGTTTTAATTCATTTTAATCATCATAAACATCAATACTGACAATAAAATCCAAGGTATCTGTCTTGAAAATTTTCTAATATGAGTTATCCTCTTTACAAATTTATCTCATTAGTTCTTTTTTAAAAGTTGTTTTCTTTTTCCTTTTTTTCTTTCTTATTTTGGTTTTTTGGGTCATAACTGGCAATGCTTAGGAGTTACGACTGTTTCTACACTCGGGAATTACTTCTGGCGATGCTCGGAGGACCATATGGGATGCCCGGGATTGAACCTGGGGTCAACCGCATGCAAGGTTAACGCCCTTCCTGCTGTACTATCATTCCGGCACCCTCATCAGTTCTTACTGCATGTGAGTGAATATCTGTGTGTATTGCTTCTCTGAATTCCCTTCCAACTAGCTATGGTATCTTACTGAATCTCTAATCACTAAGTTAAATACAATCTTTGACTTACACATTTTATATTTTTCTGAGGATCATGATTATGCAATTAAAAAGCAAAAACCATTAAGTCTTTTTTGTTCACAGTTAATTTAATTTCCTGGTACCCATGTTTTAGTTGATTTGAGCAAAATTAAGCATAGGATTATGAGGACCATTATTATACAATCTAATTAATTTTAGATGTATTTTTTTACATTTTTATGATGTAAAGCACAGTGTTATCACATTACATGGTATCTTTTCAACTGTACGTTGACTTTTCAAGTAATAACGTAGGGAGAAAACCATCTGCAGTGATTTCAAAATACCTGTATGTCTGATGATGGGATGTATGACGGTCAGCATTAAATGTGATACCTTCCATTGGCTTCTGAAGCTAATCAGCATTTTAACATATAGGTGAAAATATTAATAGCATTTTGTTGTTTTATTAAAGAAAGTCTTTATAAGCACAAAAATTTAAAACAAGAAAAGCTTGGGAATATATTCTTTCTCCTGTGCTTTTACTATCTTTGACAATGATTTCCTTTGGCTGACGTCAAACACATATGACTTTTACCTACGACGGGCAGATTGGACTCACCTAGTGTCAGTGCACAAGCCCATGAGAGTCAGTGCTGATTGGATGTACTTTTGCACTTTTAGTTTTCTTTGACTAATAATGAGCTCCTTCTTTTTGGATGTGTCCTATGTGTCTCTAAGGAAAGAATCTGATCTGTGGTTTTCAAATGCCTTTGGGATCATTAAAACCAGAAGAAAAGCTATCGTAAGACACTTAGGCCAATGTAATCCTTTTTCTTACTCCTAATTAGTTTTCTTTTTTTCCTGGTCATTCTTGAGAGGAAGAATGGGGGAAAAGGAAAAAAGAATAACAGTGTTTAAAAATAAAATTGTTCTCATGAAATGAATTCCACTTTTGGGGTATATTCTAGTGAGGATTCTTCTGGGTGACTTACCGTTTGTCAAGCGATCAAACAAGAAAATGTCAAAATCCCACATTCCCACTTTGGAGAGCATATGCTGAAAAGGCAAAAAATAAAAACCAGCACAATAAATCATGTAAGAGACTCAGACATTTACTTTATACATATATATTAAACAATTAAGAACTTGAAAAGAGTAGCATGCTACTGCCTGTAGCTGTACTGTCTAGTACAACTGGTTTGTGATAAATCTTATCATATTGCTAATTAACAGAGTAAAAGGAATAGGCCCTCAAATCAGGCTGCCAGGTTCCATGTCAGTCTCATCTCTTATTGGCTGTGAGATTAAAAAAAAAATCTTTGGGCCACATCCGGAAGTGCTCAGGGCTTACTCCTGGCTCTATTCTCAATGGCCATTTTGGGTGGTGCTTGGGGCTATATGGTGGTGGGGGTTGAGCCAGGATCTGCCGTGTACAAGCAAATGTACTTAACCCCTGAATTATGTCTCTGGCTAGTAGCTGTGGAAACTTGAGCAAATTTCTTAACTGTTTTCAACCCCAGTTCCTAATTTTAAAATTGTGGTTAAAAATATTGTTATCTCACAGGGGTATAGTGAAGATTTAGTAAGGTAACAGTGCTTAAACAGAATTTGTAGCTAGTAAACATATGTGTTAGGTATCTGTTAAAATTGTACTCTGCAGTCTCTATAAATTACACTTGAGATATATAAAATCTCTATAAATCTACACTTGATAGTAGATGTGGTGCCACAGAGATAATACAGGGGTTTAGGTGCTTGTGCAAGATATGCATCTGATCTTGGTTCAAATCTCTGGCACCACATGTCATCCCTGAGCACCACCATGAGCATTGCCAGGAGTGAACAAAGAGTAAGCACTGAGTCCTGCCTGCAGTGGCCCCAAAGCTAATGAAGAAGGAGGGCAGGGAAGGGGAACCTATGGTCTTAATAGCACATGTTCCTTAATGGTAGATAGCATAATGTTACTTAGCATGAACATTAACATATTGTCTTTAAGTTCCATTTAAACTGAGATAATTTATTTTTTTATTTTATTTTTTAATAATTTATTTATTTTCTAATTAGTGAGTCACAGTGAGGGTATAGTTACAGATACACACATTTTCGTGTTTGTTTTTCCCTCATGCATTGTTCGAGAGCCCATCTCTCCACCAGTGTCCATTCTCCACCACTTATGAACCCGGTATCTCTCCCACCCCCCTGTCCCATCCCCCCCACCCTGCTCCACCTCTGTGGCAGAACATTCCAATTTGTTCTCTCTCTCTCCTTTTGGATGTTGTGGTTTGCAGTAGGGGTATTGAGTGGCCATCATGTTTAACCTCTAGTCTACTTTCAGCGGCATCTCCCTCCCCTCTCGGGATTTCCAATCACATTTTACTTGGTGTTCCCTTCTCTATCTGGGATGACTTGTGGAGAGAAAGGGACCCTTCTTTTTTTTTTTAATTTTTTTTTTTAAATTTTATTAGTTTATTTTTAATTAGAGAGTCATCGTGAGGGTACAGTTACAGATCCATACATCTTTATGCTCATGCTTCCCCCATACAAAGTTCAATAACCCATCCCTTCACCAGTGCCCATTCTCCACCACCCGTAAACCCAACATCCCTCCCCCCCCTCCCCAGACCCGTCTCCCCCCACCCCACCCTGCCACTATGGCAGGGAATTCCCTTTTGTTCTCTCTCTCTGATTAGGTGTTGTGATTTGCAAAAGAGGTGTTGAGTGGCCATTGTGTTCAGTCTCTAGTCTGTATTCCGCCCGCCTAGAAAGGGACCCTTCTACACTGCTGGTGGGAATGCCGACTGGTCCAGCCCCTTTGGAAAACAATATGGACACTTCTCAAAAAATTAGAAATTGAGCTTCCATTTGATCCAGCAATAACACTTCTGGGAATATATCCTGGAGAGGCAAAAAAGTACAGTCGAAATGAATGACATCTGCACTTATATGTTCATCGCGGCACTGTTTACAATAGCCAGAGTCTGGAAAAAACCCGAGTGCCCAAGAACAGATGACTGGTTAAAGAAACTATGGTACAATGGAATACTATGCAGCTGTTAGAAAAAAATGAAGTCATGAACTTTGCATATAAGTGGATCAACATGGAAAGTATCATGCTAAGTGAAATGAGCCAGAAAGAGAGGGACAGACATAGGAAGATTGCACTCATCTGTGGAATATAAAATGGCAGAGTAGGAAACTAATACCCAAGAATAGTAGTATATAATACCAGGAGGTTGGCTCCATGGCTTGGAAGCTAGCCTCACACACTGGGGGAAAGTAAACTGAGATAATTTATTCCCTGAATTTAAATCCCTTTGGCAGTTTGGACTAGAAGTAAAAGGCAGGTTGTTTTTAGATAATTACATATTAAATTATACTGTAATATGCTTTGTAAAAATAAGTCTAAAACAAATAGAAATTGTTCAAATGAATTAAAAATGATAAAAGGCTAAGTGTCATGTTAACAGCTCAAGTGGAATTCAGATGAGTAATTATTGGTTAATAATTTCAGTGCAGTAATAACCCACTGAAAATTCAAAGGATTATTTAGTTCTACCTAATTTTTAATCTGTCAGTCCGAATTTTTCAAATTTTTGTTATGTAAATAAATTTTACACATGGAAACCAATGATAATAGGTAGCATGAATGAGGCGTAAACACTTTAAGCCTGCAAACCTGCTTTGCATCATTTTGCATCGTTCCTTTGAGGTGGGTGGTTCTTAATTTTGTATCTGAGGAGAAAGTGCAGATCTGCTAAATAACTACATAGAATCACAGAGCTTGAATGACAGGAGTATGACTCAAACTTGGGTGCTCTCAGCAGAGACAGGTACTCTTGGCCACTGGCTTGCTGTGAGGTGATGGTGGCATAACTCACTTACCCTGGCTTGCCCAAGGTAGTCCTCATCCAGCAAGTGGAGAGGTGCTTGTGGGACAATTCCACGGAGGAGTCTTGAGGCATGGAAGTATCTTTGAAAGCTTAATAGTCTTTTCACCTTTTTCTTGGTGCCAATTTCTCCCGAGTGTGTTGTACCTGTGAAAAGCAATCAATTCAGAAGTTATATATTTTTATTTGAATTTTCCTTTTATAAAGTTCTTCACAATAATTCATTACATTTAGTATTCACCAATCCCACCACCATTGTGCCTTTCCACCACTATATTTCAAATGCTTTCACCCCAAATCCCAAACCAGGCCCTTCCAAAGCAAAATCCAAAACAATTAATTTTGTAAGTTATAAGTTTTTAAATCCCATTTTATCCATTATGTAAAAATACTGTGCATTAGAATGGAGGGAAATTTAATATTATCAATGCTGTCTTAAGTACTGTCTATTTAACTCTTGACTTGAAAGACTAGAACAAAAATATTATTTCTTATAGACTGTGTTCACTAAAATGTTGAGATATTTTTGGATGTAATTTTGGAAGAAATGAAATATAAGATAAAAAACTTACTTTCTTATTAATGATGTTGGTATTCTTAGCTTAGTAAGTGAAATTAACATCTACATTCTTTTGAAAGAAATGGTTATGCTATTTTCTTTTATACTGAAACCAAGGCTTAAAATTCAGCTCTTGTTCTCAGCATATATTCTCTCTAGACTGATTAGATATTTCAATTAAATTAGAAGAGTTGAGACTATATTATCTTAGACATGAGAAAATTGTTTCCTAATGTCTCAATGGCAAAAAGAATCAGTATTTCCAGTACAAAAATGATGTAGATTCAGTTTTCTGACAAGAAGCAGAGAGGGTGGTTACTTTCTGATGGAATGTAGCACTGTAGCACTGTCATCACATTGTTCATCGATTTGCTCAAGTGGGCACCAGTAACATCTCCATTGTGAAACTTGTTACTGTTTTTGGCATATTGAATACACCACAGGTAGCTTGCCAGGCCTTGCCATGCAAGGGTGAAATACTCTCGGTAGCTTGCCGGGCTCGGAGGAATTGAATCCGGGTCGGCCGAGTGCAAGGCTAACGCCCTACCTGCTGTGCTATCGCTCCAGTTCTGATGGAGTGTATTATTTCTTATTAGTAGTCACAACGTGTAATCCTGTCAGTAGATATATTTTAATATTCATGTCTCATGTTACTTTCACAACCTATCAATATTGTCAGAAGCATTTTAGGCAAATTAATTGAATATCAGTCAATGTATATTCACACCTCATCTGAAGTTCTATAATTCACACTAATGCTATATAAGTATAGCAATATGGATCCGGAAAAGCCAATTATGGATCTGGAATCAATGGAATCTGGTAGGAAAGCATGAAGTTCATATAGAGAAATCAGTTTCTTTCATGTCTCTTACCAACTCTTTTCTTCTGTGGAATTCAAAATTATAACAGATTCTAGGAACAGAGAGAATAATGAACAAGGACCTCCTGGGTACTCTCTGTGGCAGGTAGTGACCCAAACAAATACATTACATAAGTTCTAGTATAGTTGCAAGGGTTTATCTCAGGGCAGCAAAGTCTATTGCTCTTAGAAAATATCACCCACACCCAAGGACAGTAGATACAAGGGCCAGGGGGATTGCCCCATAGCTGGAAGACTGCTTCATAAGTGGAGGGGAGAAGGCAGATGGAATAGCGAAGGGATCACTAAGAAAATGATGGCTGGAGGAACCAGTTGGGATGGGAGATACATGCCGAAAGTAGATAATGGACCAAACATGATGACCTCTCAGTGTCTGTGTTGCAAGCTATAATGCCCAAAAGTAGAGAGAGAATATGGGAATATTGTCTGCCATAGAGGCAGGGGGAGGGTTTGAAAGGGAGGGTACACCCGGGATATTGGTGGTGGGGAATGTGCACTGGTGGAGGGATGGGTGTTTAATCATTGTGAGATTGTAACCCAAACATGAAAGCTTGTAACTATCTCACAGTGATTCAATAAAATTTAAAAATTAAAAAAAGAAAATATCACCCAATTAAAATTATTTAAATATCTAATTATTATTATTATTATTTTTCTTTTTAAAAAGCTATCAATTATTTTATTATTTTATTCTACATTATATACATATCATAAAAGGGCACAGCAGTTTTTCAACTTATAAACCCTTTAAAAGTAGAGGGCACTATTTTTAAAATGCATTATTATTTTTAACTATATGAACATTAGAAAAGCAGGTAAGTTATATGTGTTCATCATTCAACATGAACCGGTGTATATACAACATTAAACTTACCACACAACTTTATACTGAAAATATGAGACTTAAGCTGCAACCACCAGACTTTGTAATGTGCCTGTCAAGGTGGCAGGTGGGGTGGGGGAGGGAGTATGGGAACACTGGGGAGGGAAGTTGACAATGGTGGTGGGGTTGGTGTTGAAATATTATATGCCTAAAACCCAACTAATCCATAGCTTTATAAATCACAGTTCCTTAATGAAATAGAAATTATTAAAAATCTCTAATTTTATTTTACACCATTCATATTAGGCCTGGAGTGATAGCACAGAGGGTAGGGTGTTTGCCTTGCTGATCCAGGTTCGACTCCTCTGTCCCTCTTGGAGAGCCCGGGCAAGCTACCAAGAGTATCCTGCCTGCATGGCAGAGCCTGACAAGCTGTGGCGTATTCGATATGCCAAAAACAGTAACAACAAGTCTTACAATGGAGACGTTACTGGTGCCTGCTCGAGCAAGTCAATGAACAACAGGACGACACTGCTGCAGTGCTACCATTCAAATGACCCCTCTTACCAATCTGCTACACCTCTTTATGAACCTAAGTTTAATGGACAGAAAACAAAACAATGTATGAAATGAAGTACAACTAATGTTTGGCGATCAGGAACACATTTGGTATTAAGGGAGATATATATCTTAATATAGGTAAAGGAAGATATATATATATATATAATATATCATGACTAAGTTCACACTCATTTCTAGCAGTTTATCAAATCAAGTCACAGGATAAAGAGGTTTATTCTCTTATTTAAAATATTTTTTAGTTTTAAGGCTGGAGAGATAATACAGTAGGTAGAACATTTGCCTTGCACATGGCAAATTTGGGTTGAGTTCAATCCTCAGCACTCCATATGGTCCCTCGACTTTTCAGGAGAGATTCCTGAGGGCAGAGCCAGGAACAATCCCTGAGCACTTCTGTGTGTGGTCAAATTGCCAAAACAATAACAACAACAACAGAACAATAAACCACTAACAACACCCAAAACAACAACAAAATACCAAATAAGAAAAACTATTAACTACAGAAAAGACAGAAAGATCCACACAGGGGAAGGTAAAACAGTTCTAGGAAACTAAAGACAGCTGCAAACTGAAGGTAGCAGAAACCCTCACATTTCAATTATCATCCTTAATGTAAAGGAACTGAGCTCACCAATCAAAAGGCACAGTGATCAGATGAACTAAAAAGCAAACACCAAAGGTGTGAGGTTTATAGGACCTTACCAAACTACTAAGATAAAAGGACTTGAAGAGAAGGACTGGAAACTGAACTCTAGGCAATAAGAAATTTAGAATGGCAGAGACTGCTACACTTGTATCAGATAAAACAGACTTCTAGCCAAAAAAATAATTATAAAAAGACAAAGATGTAAATTACATAATGATAAGGCAACCAGCACAAATATGTATGATTATATAACAATTGCTAATATATATGCAACCAACATAGCAATACATAGCAAATACATGAATATATATATATATGTATACATAGCAAAATATATAAAACAGACTTTAACAGATATAAGGGAAGACATTGACGACAACATAATAACTGTAAGGAACTTTAGTTCTCTCAGTTTACAGCAAAAGATTTCAACAGAAGACCAAGGAAACAAAGGTCTTAAATGAAAAATCAGGTAAAATGGGATTAATAGGTACGTATTCACAAAGAATCTCAACCCTAAACAACAGAGTATCCTTTTCTAGTGTCCACAAAACATTCTCAATGAGATTATACATCGGACACTAAATGTGTCTCAGTAAATTTATGAAGATTGAAATAATGTCAAATATTCTTTTTGTTTTCTTTTAGGGCCACACCTAAAAAGTGGTGCACAGGGGTTACTCCTGGCTCTGCACTCAGGAATTACTATTAGTGGGGCTTGGAAGACCATATGGAACAATGGGCATCGAACCCAGGTTGACTGTGTGCAAGGCAAATGCCCTAACCACTGTACTATTATTCCACACCCCCTATCCTTTTCTATATTAACTGTATAAATATAAAAATCAACCGAAAAAAGATGAGTGTGTGGGGGGAACCACAGTTTTGTGGAAAAAAACGAGATGGTATTAAATACATATTGGGTCAATGAGAAAATCAAAGGCAAAACGAGAAAGATAATTGAATATGTTTATAAAATTCTTGACTTTGAGAACTGAACTGAGTTTAAGCAAAAGCATGTCCTTATTCTTAGGAAATATGTGCTGAAATATTAAGAAAGTGGTTTGATGCAATCAAAAAATTTTCAAGTGATTATGAAAAATTATATAGTTTTAAGATGACTATAATAACTGGTGAACTTGAGTAAAGGTTTTATGAATGACTTTGTTCTACAAGTTTTCTATACATTTGTAATTATTTTATAATAAAGAGTTTAAGAAGAGAGGATGGGGAAAGGGAAATTAAAGGCTGTGACCTGAACTAGAGATAACTTTGGAGCGGTTTTGCTACATAGAGAAGCAAAGAAGTGTGGTGATAGATAGTTTCAGATAAAGCAATAAAGAATGAAATAAATTATATCAATGAAATAGTTATTGCTGTATTATATATAGAACAAATTTAAAAGGAACTATTTATACAGTAATTTATTCCTTATTTATATTCTATGGGAAAATGTTTTCTTTCTAAAGTACTCAAATGAAATCTGTGTAGCCGGGAATATGTCTATATATACATATTTTCATAAGAATCAAATAAGATAACCTCAAATTATGGAAATATGCCACAGGCTTAATGAATTCAAATTATGGATTTTTAAAAAACAGCTATGCAGTTTTTCAAGTGGCACAATACTTTAAACGGATTTATAGTTAAGAAGATAGCACTTAAAATATATACACAAAAACATTTTCAGTTACAGAAAGATCATCAACTGCTATTTTAAGATAATAAGACTATTGATAAAGTGCAAGATGCTAGATTTTGAAATCATTTTCTCAAACTTCCGGATGGTATTCCAGGGCCTAGAATTTTCTTCACTGCCCTCTTTGGGCTTGACATCCAGCCTGACACTTCTCTTTTCCCTTTTGTGATGACAGATTCGTTCTTATGCATAGATCTGTTTTTTTTTCTTTGTTAGATTTTATGTCTTTGGATGCCAGATTCCTGTTAAGTTTTATTGAATTTCCACAATATGCTGCAAGTTTATAGGTGCTATTAGCATATGAAATGAAGAGTTAAGTAACTTTTCTATGTGCATGCTCTAGTTCTAAATTTCAAAGTGATAACTTGAAAAATCAGGTTGAATTTTTAAAAAAATTTAGACGTTTTTGGAGTGAAAATAGTAGATTTATTGCATAGCTCTTACTCTCTTACTACAAATCCTGCAATTCAGGCCTGAGGATCCCTGCAACACTGGAAGGTTAGTAGAATTGTTCAGATGATGATTTTCTTTTTTCTTTTATTATTATTATTTTTAAAAATTTTATTGAATCACCGTGAGATAGTTACAAGCTTTCATGTTTGGGTTATGTTTCATGTTTGATCAATCTCACAATGATCAAATACCCATCCCTCCACCAGTGCACATTCCCTACCACTGATATCCCGGGTATACTCCCCCTTTCCCACCCTCCCCCTGCCTCCATGGCAGACAATATTCCCCATACTCTCTCTCTACTTTTGGGCATTATAGCTTGCAACACAGACACTGAGAGGTCAGATGATGATTTTCTTAAAGGCATACACAAGAATTTTAAGATCAAGGGCCGGAGACATAACAGAGCAGATAGATAGATGCTTGCCTTGCACATGGTCAACCAGATTTTGATCACTGGCACTGTACATGGGCCCTTGAGCATTGCCAACAGTGATCCTTGAGCACAGATCCAGAAATAAACCTTGAGTATAGCTAGGTATGGCTCCAAAGCAAAAAGATAAAAGCAAAACAGAGAATTTTATGACTAACACAACCAATCCTAAAAGGAAGTTGCTCAGTTTATGTAAATTTTAAGTAGATTATTTAAAAAAATAAAAGATAAAACAAGTTTTGTGTAGAAAAACAATATTGACAGATGTCTAAAACATATAAAACAGACTTCTAGTCTTCCTGACAAAGTGTCAGTCTTCAAAAGAGACTTATTTCAATGTATTCTTATTTCAATGTATTAAACATTTCAGTTTATTTCTTGGGTGTTTAGAAATGGCATAATTCAGATTAAAAAATTGGCTGTAATAGTATTTGCTCAATGTCCATCTTTTACAGCTTGGTATGTCTAAATATATTATCCATATGCCAAGAGGAACCAAAGCTACCCAAAACTTTTGTAAATAAAATACTATGTTTATTCTCTTTGAAAAATAGTTAGTGGTCATAAATGATCAAATGTTCCTACTTTTTCATGTCCATATTCACAGAAGCTAGAAAATAATGGGTAGACATTTATGACAGCCAAAAAATGACTGGGTATATAACATTAGCAAGCATAGAAGCTTTTGTTATGTTGATGGACTATTTTTTCTCTGTGTGTGGGGATCACTGTGTGTGTGTGCGTGTGCGTGTGCGTGTGGAGATGCTACTGGTGATGCTCTGAGAACATGCAGCGCTGGTGATCAAGTCAGGGTTCCTACATGGAAAGCAAACACTCACGTGTTCACCTATATTTTATGACAAAGTCATTATAATTAACTTGAAATTCTGAGCAATTGGATTGAAATAAAATATAAATTGAATTCCTTAGCATATAGTGCATTTCCAAGGCTTAGTCTTGGATGGAAAAGAAAGTAAATTGAAAGAAAATAATGAATAACAGAAAGGAAGTAAAAATCGCATTTGATATAATACCAGTAACAATAAAAATGCCCAAGAAATAAAATTCATCTTAAAAGAATAAAATAAACTAAACCCCAAAATCAAGCACAGTATTACCTTGAAACTTATCTTGCAAATGGGAACTCAGTTTGAGTTAAAGGGAGTTAAGTTATTTTAAGGTCTTCAAAATCAGGTCTTGAATAGCGATGTATTAAAGTCCCACGTCATTAGCTCTTCTATGTACAACAAATACTCACGACTTTTTGATGGCTGTCACTAGAAGAAGAGCTTTACCTCAATACTGCCACAGAGTGGGAGGAGGAGAAGGAAGAGGAAAATCTTTAAGACAGGATAAATTGTTTCTCTCGTTCTATTAGTTAATGTTTATTTCTTCCTCAATTGCCATTTCTCTTTTATGTTCTTGACAGTGAAGAAAAAACTAACATGGCTGATATGAGTCATAAAGTAGAACGACTTTCTTCCCTTCTTGGCCTCAGCCCCACTGTGCACAATTGTTAGAAGTGGTGCTCTGAGTGTTCCAGTGGGTCAACCCTGGTCCCCTTCAATCATATAATGCCCCCTCCTTTGGGGGAAAAATAAGCGGTTTTTTGAGCATATTTTGCCTACCATCAAATTCATTTCAACTCATGAATTAAGAGTCTTTAACTTCCAGAGCATTGGGATAATTGAAAACAATTATTTCCTTTTTTGTAAGGAGAGAAAAAGTTCTTAAAAAATAAGCCCTTAAGAGAGTTTTTTTTTTTTAAATCCCAGTTTGAATGAAATTTAAATGAATTAGGAAGAGGCAGGTCAAGTTTCCTCAGTTCTAAAGAAGGTATGCGTGCCAGGCGCAATGTGGTTTTATTGAACCCTACACTCCTTGGAGTTTGAAATGTTTAGTAAATCCAGAATTTTGAGGGCAATGGTTTGTGGTGAGCAAATTGAGGTGACCAAACTTTCAGTTGATTTTAAGTCTCTAGGGGTTAGAAAGTGCTGGATTAACTCTCTAGTTCTCAGCATATATTTAAAGTAAGTGTGGGCTTTTATCTAGAAGCACTTATTTGGATTGTTCTAATTCAGTTAAAGAATTCCATATGTCTGTCGTAATGTACATCTGCTCTTTTCCTTCACTCTGCTACTTCTTTCCTCCCTCAACCCAGGCTGTCAGATTAACCCTCTCATTTCCTCTAGCTGTAGCTGCTCCAGCCCCTCACCTACCACTGGCAAATTTATTCCTCAAGCAGCACTTGGCTCCTACCATGTCAGACCCCTCTTCCAAATTATTTGATGCTCTCCTATGTCAACTTGATTAAGCTTGTATCACTTATTCTGGTATTCCTTCATCACACATCCCTGCAATATTATGCCAATCTCTTTTCTATTTTGATAATCCACCAGTCACCCTAAAACAAATAGGTCCCCTGCTCACTGTCCCCTCCTCTGCTGCCCACTTCCAAAGTCCCCAGGGTTCTACGCGTTTGGACTGATTACCACATTTCTTTTCTCTGAATTAAAAATATTCACTTTTCTGACACTATCTACCCCTCAAAACCTTATTTCCAATATTTCCTCCTCAACCTCCTAGTTAGTTGCAATAAGGTCATCCTGTGAGTCCTCCTAATGTTTTGTGGTCTGCGTTGTAACTAGTCTTAATTCTTACTGTGCAGCAAATGGTGCTTAAGTTTGTAAATCCTGGTCACGGTAGGACAACTATGTGTTATGTAATAAGGTGCTGGCTTAAATCTGTCATTGAATGAAGAAATGAAAGGATGAGGGATTATTGACTAAGATGTAAACTTTTGATTTTCCTGCCACTCTTGCTACTAATTGATACTGTCGTGAACTGAATGAACTATTCTGGTTAGAGAACATCCTTTCATCTAACATATCTTTCCCCCAAATGATCCAGGTGGATGACAATAAGCTTGAATGCACTTGAAGGGTGCTTTCTTCTTGTTCACTTACAGAAGGTAGATTCCAGGCAGGGAAAGAGTTATGGTGGTTAGGGCTCATGTTAGGCATGTGCCCTAAAGGTTTATTCTCAGCACCACATGGTTACCCAAGCACAACTGAATTGACAGCTTCATTGCCCAAGAATTGCCAGTGGGGCCTTGGACTTCCTGAGCACTGTTTGGGAGATGCCCTGCCACCTGCCCTCCCTACAAAAAATAAAGTAAAAAGGGTAGATTTCTAGGGCTGGCTCTCAATGATTTTTTTCCAAAAACAAGGGTAGTGGTAAAATATGTCTGGTAATCTCTGCTCTAATACAACCCTGATAGGGATGATTCCTTAGGTAAAGGGCCTTGAAGTTCTATTGCTTTTCTCATATTTTTGGGGGACTTTGCAAAATGTTTACAAGTGTACTTTTTGAATGATGGGAAATTAGTAGAGATCTATATAGAAATTAATATCTAAAAAATCCAGAAAAGAAAATTTATGATCTACATTTCTTTGAAAAGGAAGTGTGTTGTCGTAAGGAAATTCTTTATTCTTATTCAAGGTCTACCTGAATAAACTCTGAGTGAATGCTGTGATTTAATGGATCGAGTCAGTGGATATTAGATATAGTTGGAGTAAAATTCTTGAAATGTAAATATCCACCCTAGTCCAACGAGAACTTGGTACCTACTTGAACACAGAGATCAGTCTTTATGGCTCAGGGTTTTCATGGCACCTTAAGTGTAATCACCTCTATAGCTCTTGGAGTAGGAAACTCTTAAAGAATAAGCCCTCACGAAGACTTATAAATAGACAAGGGAAAGTATGTATTTTCACTTTGAGCTACACTACAGAAAGAAATAATATTTTTTGGGGGGATGGGTCATGCCTGGCAGTGCTCAGGGTTTCTTGCTGGCTCTGTGCTCAGTGATCACTTTGGTGGCACTGAAGATTGATCCTTGGTTGGATGAGTGCAAGGCAAATGCCTTAATCCCCATACTAACTCTTTGGTCCTTAAAATGGTGATTTCAGCATCTAGCTGGTGTGCCTAATCTAGAACAAATATTTTTGCCTTACCACTCCATTTATTTCATCCTTCGTGAGAGCAGGACTTGGGACAAAGTATGATGGAACTAAGAAATACTGAGTACACATTGGGCATTCAACACTCATTATCCCATTTTATTTTGATAGAAATGAATGCTGTGAAGTTAATAATAATAGGCAAATTTTATATATTAAGAATATATTGGAAAGATTTAGTAATTTAGTCAAACTGATTAGTAGAGGAACAAGGGCTAGAAACCCAAATCTCCATGCTCTTGGAGAGGATTCTGTTGATGATGGTTCTGCTCTTTCCAGCAGACTAGCACCCTATTTTCATTGAGCTGCAGTTATATCCCTATGCAGGGAATCTCAATTTCCCTTCTTTAAAAAAAGTATAATAAGACAAAAACAATAAAAGGAAATATAAATATAATTCAGGCAAATTCAATACAACATGAATACATGTATTTCAAATCAGCAAAGATATAAGGGCTGGCCAGGGATATAGTTTGGTTCCTGGTGCCAGATGGCTGTGCAAGCATTTAGGGGAGTGGCCCTCACAACAATAAGAAAATAAATCAACAAAGATTTAAAGGTTGAAGGATAAAGTTATTATCATGGAGCACAAATGCAGAGTGAGTAACACAGCATTGCTAATATTGAAAGGCAGCTTGTAAAATAACCAAATAGAAAAATAGAAGAAGAAAACCAGAGAAGGAATTTCATAGTAAAATTGGGGAGTGATTTTATGCATGTAACTTTCTTGTTTCTTTCATTAAATGTATAAATGCAATATTAGAAGGTAAATAATAAATCATTTGTGGGTTTTTAAATTGGAAGCACATGACATCAAAACCATAAACGTCAACACAATTGTAAGCATGTTACTTAAACTATGATAATAATACAAATAAAATAAAAATAAAATAAAATTGGAAACACATGCATTCCTGACATTGACTTAATGTAATTTTGTTATTATACTAGTGCACAAAGAAATTCACAGACATTGGTTAGTCCCTCACGCTTTGGAGGAGACAAACAGTTTTGTTGTGTACATAGAGTAGAGCAGCAGATTCTGCGGAAGGGAAAGAGTGGGAGGTATTTGGGCAAACAGGCTGCTCAAAATAAAACTGACAGGATGTACACAGGCCTCCTGTTTAACCATTTTGGAGCCAAGACTTAATGTCACCTAAGAATTTGCCTGAAGGAAGAAGTTTTTTGTGAGACATGGTCTAAGAGCATATTCTTACTCGTCTAACTTGGCTATTTGACATTTTATTTCTTTTTTCTCCTTTTTTTTTTCTAGAAAACACATCTTTTTGCAGGGGTGGGAAGGAGAGAGGAGGAGCCTTTGCTATATTAACATACAATCAAAAATAGTTATCTATTAAATACATAACATTAGTTGTAGACTGTCAAAGAACAAAAATGAAGTCCTTTTGTCATGAATTAACTATTTAGCCATTCTGAGTATTTCTTGATGTTTAGATGTAATGAGTGTGAGAGACAAATATTCATTGAGCTCCTACTCTGTGCAAAGTATGATCCTGGCATTGCTGCAACCTATATGACTCCTTGCACCAAAGAGGAGAGAGGGAAGGAGAGAGAGAGAGAGAGAGAGAGAGAGAGAGAGAGAGAGAGAGAGAGAGAGAGAGAGAGAGAGAGAGAAATAGAGAGGGAGAGAGAGAAACACACACAGACAGAGACAGAGAGACAGAGAAGAGATATTTTTTTATACAGAATTTACAGGAAAGCATTTCTGCCCTAAACTCCCTCAGAGAAAAGAGACATTTATCATTTTTACTACTGTTTCTAGGAAGTAGTTTAGTATAAAAATGCCTAAAAAATAAAATAAATGCCTAGACATGATCAAATAAAGTGGAAAAAAAGACCAAGAACAAGATTACTGATCCAATGGGTTACATTCTCAAGTGAGGGATGATTTATTTTGCTGCTCCCTCTTAATGGAGTCAGAAGTCTGTTCTTCCACAGGGATAGAATTGTGGCAAATTAGGGTTTGTGACCATGTGGAGAGGATAAGAGAACACAGTGGAAGGAAAAAGCAATAAAAAAGGAGATGGAAAGAGAAGGGACATATAAGCACCCACCAGAGATGGTCTCCGTACCAATAAAATCAATCTAAGCAGTAATGCAGAAGCTTCTTTTGTTTGTTTTCCTGTACTAACCTCTTAATCTCACCTGGGTTTGAGATTATCAACAGTGAAATTATTTTCATTCTGGCAATATGTGGGTCCTGTATGCCATTAGAGATGTGGTGAAGATTAAGAAATTTAAAATAGGGATCAGTGAGAAAAAACTGCCAATAGGAAATGAGTTCCTGTTCTTAAGATTATACAATCCAACAATTTTAAAAACAAGCTTATGGAAGGTTATATTGAAAAATATATTAATATATGATTATACACATAACCCGTTAAAGTCATAGAGATAGCTTCTCAAGTAAAACTTGGGGAGCTGCAAACAGCAAAAAGGGAAAGTCGGGTGACAGTGGTTTCTCTTGTTCTAGCTCATGAACATTGTATTACATAGAATACTTTTTAATTGTTTTGTATTAAGGAGCAGTAGAGAGGAAAAGGGAGTAGAGACTGAGAGATATGGAACCATTTCAGTCAGGACTAGCAAAATGACCCCAGAGAAGAGCTATCCTTGGTTTTCTCAAGATCATATCTGTAACTTTGCCCTTCTTTCCTTCTCCAAACATTGACAGAATTTACTTAGACCCAGATGTTACACTGGGTTGGGGATGCAAAGATGACGAAGACATCATTTCTTATCAAGAGGAGAAATAATATTTATTTCTCTACAATAGTGTGTGTGTGTCTGTGTGTGTTTGGTGAGGGAGAGATGAGTTGGAATCTGCACTCTCCAGATGCTTTAACAGAGGCAGGTAGTGTGGTTGGATAATTAAACAAGATGCTTGTGGACTTGACTCTTTGGGAGTAGTTATGGTACTCAGCTCTGCTCCATTTAAGTGGGCCATATTAACCACAATCCTAATGCTCTACTTGGATTCTCAGCCAGTGGGACTACCTAGGCAGTGTCTACATGTAGTGATGAGTTGGAATAATGGGTGTTTGAATATTGTATAACTGAGACATAAATCTGAGAACTTTGTAACTTTCCACATGGTGATTTAATAAAAAGTTTAAAAAAAAGAAAGAAATTTGCTAATTGGGACTATAGTCTCCCTCTATCTTGCTCATTTTTTGCTAGAAGCTTATTTTTACAAATTATGATTCATATTTATGATTAAAAATTTCCAAGAATCATTAAAAAAAAGGTTATTTCTAAGGAATGTGTTCTTAGCCTATTGTAAGATCATGGCCTCAATTCTTAGTTCCTTTAACTTAGTCTTTTCAGTAAGACAATTGAAGTTGACATATACAGTTCACTCTCTAAATTATGTTTGCTTTGTTTTGTTGGGAGGGTAACACACCTTATGGTTCTCAGGATTTATTCTTGGCTCTCTGCTCCCGGATCACTTCAGGTGATGCTCAAGAAACACTATGTGATGCTGGAGATGAACTGGGGCCAGCTGTCTGCAAGAAAACCACCTAAACTCCTATACCATCTTTCCAGTTCCACACAGTGTACTCTCAATAAAGATTAGAGTGATGTGTACAGAGCCCTTGTCAAAATGCAATTAGGAAACATTCCTTAACCAACCAAGAACTATAGTGTGAGTTAGTTTGCAATTAGGTTGACTATATTAGATAAATTCTGATGAAGGTGAATAGAAGGATCAATCATTGGCTTGGGGTTCTATGTCAGAAGGAAAATTATGGAGGAGGTTAATACTGGGTTAAGCCAGCAGGGTGGTGAAGGATGCAAAGAGGAGATAGAAAGTAGATGGCTGGAAAATCAACTCTGATTGCTGGTCAGTGTTCCTATGCTAGCCCCTTCCCCAAATAATAGTCAGCAAAACAGGTATACATCCATACTAATCTTTTTACCTTTGCTATGTCACCACTAGTTAACTTGTTAACCCATTACTAGTTTCTTGAGGGTAAGGGCTAAGCCTTATATACCTTTTAATTCCCAACACTTAGCACATGAAATGAGTGAAAGAAGGTATCATAGTCAAAGAAAAAATATCACTCACTAATTTTGCTCAGGGGTCTTGCAACAACATGACTGAATTAATAATATCTATCATTGTATAAGCAGAGGAACAGAGTGCCAAAAGGTTAAGGAATTTAGTTTAAAAATAAAAAGTATAACAAGTAGAACAGGCATCTGGAGTTCCCACGCCTCTCATTAACTGATGCTGAATTTTTTTGTGTGTCACATGTAATAGAATTAATTAAAAAAAATCAGGTCTATCTTGAGCTAAAACTAGAGTTTTAACCTTTGCAAATAAAGCTCGATTAGCTATTTTCAATGACCAGTTTTCTAATGAGAATTCGGGAGGTGGATGTCAAATCATCACTTTTATAACTTGCACAGGATATACCTGAGTCAAGTCTATGTGCTAATCCAGGTTTCCAAATGAATGGAAATCAATCTCTCTCAAAATGCCAGGCACTAACTTTTGGTTAAAAGCAAATCTGCAAATCTGCTGAGCTTCTTCAGTGTCCTAGAAAATATCCCTCACACTAATGACAAGTCACAGTTTGTCCTCTTGATGACCTGGCTGGGTTGACAGATTTCACACTAAGAGTGAAGAGTGAGGAGTGTGCTATTTGGAGACTCTCCAGAACTATTATTCTTCAAAGTGTCAGAGGGATCACAACAGGGCGTAAGGTTCAGAAGTTCAGTGAAGTTTAAGATCCTTCACCCTGGAAAGGTTTCATTAATTTCCCCTCCACTTTACTGTACACCCCAACGAATGCTGCAGTTGCAAATTTCTCAGCATGACTTGGTCAAAACCCACTCAAAATTAAGCCAAGAATCTGTTTTTGAAGCTAGGTTGTGAAAATGTGTAGCCCTGGCAGGCTTAGATAATTCAAAAAGTATCTTATTCTCAGTAGCCATATTTCTATTTATATTGAATTTCAGCTTTTTTCAGAAGCTCCAAATCTGAGAAATTTTTCTTAAAAGCAACCAACATTTCTTAAACTTACTATAAAAATCCTATTCTTGAAGGACTAAAATATGAAACATTCTTAAAGAATTGCTATTCTTTGCCAAATTTAAGACAAGAGAGAAGCTTTATAGCTTGCCAGAAGTGCAATTTCTTCAGGAACATGTACGCAAACACTACAACTCTAGGAGCATGACTCCTGGCAAGCGGCATGGCTGAGTGTGTGAGTACTACATCTTGATGTGTGACACCTGTTCATCAAAACAACATCAGCAGAAGAAAGAAACAGGATGAGGTTGGAAAGAAAATTTAGTGCTCCAAATTATCACTGTCCAAAGGGACAACTAACTGCATTAGTTAGAAGTCGAAAGCTTAAGAAATAAATAATCCCCTCCCCCCCACCCCCGTGGGATTGAATATAGGAAATCAGCATGGGAGGCATTGGGAAATGTTGGAGGGCACTTTTGCTTGTCACATGAGGAACCATTGATACTTGATGTCCTGAAGTAAAGTAGGACAGTCTCATACCTCAAATAATTGTGTATCTTATTCAACTTTTCATGGATCATTCATAGAGGTGAAAAGCTTATATATAATGATCTTAAGCCCGGAATACATCTTTTTTGTCTATATTACACATAAACACAAGTTATTCTTTCTATTGTCTTAATATTCTCTTTTCAGGAATGCAGTTGCTGAGTAAATCAAGAAAGAAAGGCAGTATTGATAGGGAGAGCTATTGGATGGAACTTTATCAGAAATTGTTCTTCATCTTAGGAAATCACAGTGGTAAGACTGTCTGGGATGTCTGATCATGTTACTCACCAAACAGTTTTTTTTTTAAATTAGTCTGCATTTGTAGATGCCATAGTCATATCAATCTGCAAGTACCACTGCTATCAGACTATATCATTATGCCTTGTAGGTGGTGATACCCAGCACATATACATCGAATGTACAGGAAGCAACAGACTGCTTTTTTGTTTTTCTGCTTTGAAAAACAGCCAGGGTATATTTTTTTGTTGTTGAAAATTATGCTGATAAGTAGGCTTTGTATTTCCATTCACAATAGTGAGAAAGTCACTGTGATAAATGGGAGGGATTGGATCTAAGAGGATTGAAAGCTATTCTTCCAGGTAAAAACTTAGCTAGTAAAATGTGGTTAAGTTCCAGTCTTCTTTGTGACTGTATCATAGAGAGATGGGCTTTTTTGAGTTTTACAGCTGCAAGCAGGAAACAAGGTTGGAATGTCCCCAAATTCTGTCACTCACATTATAGTTGTATTTTAAAACATGTATGTCTAAAACACATATGCCTAAACCACTACATATTAAATCAAACAAGTTCACTGTTACTTAAATATGTTTTATATTAATTTGGTATTGAAAAAATCAGATTTGATATGCAATTATATTTTCATAATACATATTTTAAAATAAAGTTATAATGATTAAAGTAAAATAGTCTGTTTACTAACAATAAGATCCTCTTGTTTTTATTTATAAATTTTTTAGTTTTGGGGCCACACTCAGTGATGCTCTGGGGTTATTTTTGGCTCTGCACTCAAGAATCATTCCTGGCAGCTATGCTTGGAGGACCATGTAGGTTGCTGGGGATCAAATTCAGGTTGGCCCTGTGCAGAGCAAGTGCCCACTCTTCTGTATTATCTCTCCAGCCCCAATATGATCCCCTTTAGATCCTTTGGAAAGCATATTGCACTTGGGGAAACAGTACTATACAGATATGTATTAAAGAAGATCATAGACTTGGAAACCACCTTCAAGGTAAAGAATGGTCCAGTTATATGATTTCATTTTTGTTGTTGTTGTTTCTTAGTAAGAAAATATTGTTTTTTCCAGATATTGCATTTCAAATCTAATGTTTGTTTATAAATAATTAAAGGTAGAGTGTAATTATAAAACATAATACGTATACCACATGATATTGACAATCTTCATGAAAATGTACTTTACTGAACTCTTAAAAAGTTTCTTGAAACAAAATAAA
Organism: Sorex araneus; assembly: GCF_027595985.1. Classification (NCBI taxonomy): domain Eukaryota; kingdom Metazoa; phylum Chordata; class Mammalia; order Eulipotyphla; family Soricidae; genus Sorex; species Sorex araneus. The sequence continues at coordinate 162,532,178 of NC_073305.1, read as the reverse complement.
ATATCCAATGGCTGTTGTGTGGACAATTTTGTATTAGTAAGTATAGGATATATTAGCCATAGCATCAAGTCCTTTTGAGTAAATATCTTAAATAATTTGCCTTTTGTTTTATAATTAAAAAAATATTTGTGCAAAGCATTGTTCTAGGCACTATGATATAGTGAATAAAATTAAGCTCCTTTTCTGAGGAGTTTATATTCATTAACATGAGAATAAAAGCAAAGTTGATTTCCATTAGCTCCAAAAAGAAAGAGATGAGGAGATAGCATCTCTTCTCATTTGGCATTAGTTTTGCATAGCAAAGTGATTTTAACATTCTTTTAATTTGTATAGTTTTTCCTATCAATTTACATTTTTGTTAAGGCTCTGCACATATTTACTGGGCTCCATTTAAATCCACACTGTAAGGAAGTGAGTTTAAGAATTTCTTAATGCTTTGGCTAAAGGTTTTGCCTTTCATATGTAATTTAAATCAAAGCATTTAAGTCTTGAAATTACCTTGAGTCTCCCTTCCCTATTATTCATGCAGTTAATACCATTGGTAAACTATCCAGAAGTCTTCTAATTATCATTGAGAGCAGTATATGTTCCTTCTTTTAACCTTCTCTATTTAAGACTTAAGAAATACCAAAGGGTGATTTAAGGTGGTGAGTTAAATAGAGAGTTCAAAATACTCTAAAAAAGAACATTCCTGTCATAAGACTATGGTGACATGTCTTATTATTAATCTCCATATACTGGGTGTTTCTTACCCAGCTATTAAAGTTAGACAAAATTCAACCATTATATTATTCTGGTAGTCAATTCCAAAGACCTAAAATAAAAATCTACTTCTTTGATTGTTTTCAAAATCTCAGGTGGCACCACTGGCCTTTGTAGGTTCAGCAAATGGAAATTTCAAAAGTTAGAAAGCTAAACACAAAGATTGTTTTGAAGTTCCATTTAAATAAAACTGTTTAAAAGAATTAACTCTGAGGCTTTTAACATTCTGAGAAGTTATGAGTCACTGAAGAAAAACTGTGTTAGGATCCAACTAGCTTTTGTGTTAGGAGTTTTTGGTTGTATTATAATTCTTTCAAAACAGGCTACCCATGTTTGTCAACTTCCAATTAAGAGAATATTTGACTAACTAGAACATGCTTGCCTTTCAATATATTAATCAACCCTGATCTTTTAAGACATTTTCTTCTGAGTTATAATCCATTTTCCATGAAGGTGATATTAGTTAAATAAGTATTAAGGTAGTTTGGCATTATATTCAAGAATAATATTGACATTTTTGGAATCAGCTTTTGCCCCTTGAAGAATAATTATTGGCCAGCCTAATGAAAAGGAAAAAAATATGACAGGAAAAATACTGTCTCTAAGAGAAAGGGTTCTTTAAAAGGAGGAATTTTGTTTGATTCTTTTCCACCATTGCAATCCTGAGTGCTTACATTCATGAATAGTACATTGTAGGTGTTCAGTAAATATCTATCAAACGGCTGAATGAATCAGCCTATTCCAACAGCATAGTGTATCTGGAGGCTGGACTAAAAAGGTACTATCAGCTGGGAGTTGGGTAGGGTTTTCTAGCAAATGGTTATCGAGAGTGACCTGTAAGAGCCATTACGGATCTTTAACCTGATTATGCCCCATTGAATTATGTGAATCTCTGAATTCTCTCAATGCCTCTATTTTACTTGTGCCAATTAAGGGTAATAATAATTAGCAGAAACAACCACATTTTCCAAAGTTCAGGTTATACATATACCAAGGTTATACAAAGGTTATACATATACCAAGCACATAGAACACTTTTAATAAATGTTAACCAATTTTAGAATTACATATAGATTTGATATTGATACTGGGTGGAGATTCTGGGCCTTCTAAGTAACAAATTGAAAATAAAATTGGATGAGATGGCCAGTAGATGTTATTCTTTTAAAACAACTTGCCAAGTAAGTCTTGATTTTAGGTATGGAAATATGAACTAAAAATGCTGAGTGGTAGAGAATTCTGGAGAGTTCTTTGTAACTAAGTTTTGGTATAAGAAACAACCACTTGGGCTGGAGAAGTACAGCAGGTAAGACTGTATGCTGTTGCTGTATGCTGCTGACCTGGGTTCAATCCCCGGCACCAAATATTGTTCCTTAGAGTCCTGTCAGGAGTGATCCCTAAGCACAGAGCCAGGAGCAAACTATTAGCACTGACTGATGTGCCCCTCTCAAATCAAATACAAACAAACAAACAAACACTTTTTATTCAAAATACATGGGAGAGAAATTTTTTTAAATTTATATATAAGACTTCAGTGATTCTCCATCTCATTTTTAAAATAGTAAACAGCACATTGACATTCAAGATGAACCCTGGCTCATTCTAATCAATTCTCATAGTTTAGTAAAAAATAAAACCAATTCTCATAGTTTAGTTAAACTGTTACATTTATTTACATTAATTTTGACTACCATCTTTCAAACCATGTAATTTCCTTCCGTCCACATTACATACAGATTCACCTTACAATTTGAAAGCACTCATTTTTCAAATATCATTGGTAAGTGATAAAATGATATTTTCCAACACTTGGTATTTCTTTTGAATACAGTTTAACAGATCTTCACCTGCTTAATGGAGCACATACAGATGTTCATTCACAATGGTGTACTCCTGACTCTTTTGTACAGCTATTATGTAATGTTATGTCAAATAAAATTATAATCAATCAACAAATGGAGGATAAAACATCCACTTAAAAAAGTTCAATCATTAGTCTAGGACCTTGTGAAGAGACTGGCATTTGGACAGTGTCCAAAACATTCTCCAATGGAAGGAACCCTCTAGGCTCATCTCAGTTCATCTGGTGTTTTATTGATTCATGTATCAAACTCCCCTAAAGTAAGTTTTGCACTTTAAAAAAATTTTTTAGTTTTTGGGCATTCCCAATAGTGCACAAAGCTTACTCCTGGCACTATGTTCAGGGATCAGTCTTGGAGGGGCTTGGGAAGTCAATATGCGGTGCCAGGTATTGAACCCAGGTCTCTCACATGCACCTGCTGTTCTGTCTCATCAGGATGAATTTTTGGAATTTATCTTTTATCTATTTTGTAATTTATATTCTATATAATTAATAGCTGATTGCTCATAAATATGAATTTTTTAATCTAGTATATGTTTACATGTTTAAAAAAGGAGAGGAATTTATTCCAGGTCTTCCAAGGAGAAAAAATTTTTTTGAATACATTTTTAATTTTTTTTAGACTAAGAGTCATGTGCAAAATAGAAACTAAAGTAAATGTGCAAAGGTGCAAAAGAAAAAGAAAATAATGAATGAGGATACAGGGAGTTTACCTTCTCATGTGGCAAGGATTAAAGATTTTCAAAGAATTGTGGGTAATATCACTTAGATGTGATATTTTAGAGTAACTAGATGGGGAAATGAAGTGGTTTAAAGGAGGGGATGTCTAGATCACCGTTGAATCCAGAGCAGAGCCAAGAGAAGGAAAAAAATAAAGTGAAGGGATAGGGGGAGAAGAGATAGATGAGAAGCAACAAGGCAGGGCTCAAGAAGGTTCAGGTACATCGGTAATGTTAAGGAATGATAGAGCTAAAAATCCAAACCACAGAGTCAACAACACTGAAATTATGAGACCCAAACTTTAATAACCAAACCTAAAAGTTTCCTGTCAAAATGGCAGACTGGGGCTGGGACGGGGCCGGGGGTGGTGAGGGATAGGAGAGGGAACCTGGGAACACTGGCAGAGGGAAGATGACACGGGTGGTGGGATTGGTGATGGAACATTAGATGTCAAAAACCCAACTATGAATAACTTTGTAACTCATGGTGCTTTAATAAAATAAAATCTGGGGAAAAAAGGAGACACTATAAAGAAGAACTGTGGGTGAGAAAGAAGGAGGCTTGTGGGTTTGCAAAATATACTGTTGTGCTTGACTAATTTCTTGGCAATGCTTAGGAGAGAAAGTGATGAACACCTTTACAATACTGGGGAGAGAGGAAGTGCAAGGAGAGAATATCCGAGCCCTGCCTTGACATGAACTAGCTGTAACTGCAGGAGCTTTCATGTGCCAGTTTTCCCACTATGGTAGTGGTTCAGAGAAGAGACACCAGGAGACAGAGGTCAGACTTTTTTTCACGGATGGACATTCTTGACTGATTATATTACTCACAAAGCAAGAAATAAGCCCGGGAAAAAGAGAGGAATATTTGACATGAGGCTATCACCTTATTGTTTAGTTTTGTTTTGCAGGGAGATGTAGGATGGTTAGGGGAGTACAGGATAGTGGCCTGCTTGTAATGACCCACACAGTAGTAAATGAGACAACAATGACATAGACTTGGCTGAACAAGATGAGGCCAAACCACCTTATTGTTGGAATTCCCCATTTTTTTTATTTTTAAAAGCGAGAGAGAGAGAGAGAGAGAGAGAGAGAGAGAGAGAGAGAGAGAGAGAGAGAGAGAGAGAGAGAGAGAAAGAGAGAGAGCCACTACTTAGCAGCTAATCAAAGCAGTTTTTATTCCCATGCCCTGCATAGCATTGAGTTTCAGTGGTAATGACACACAATCTGCCCTGGTCAGATCCTAATTTGAATAAATTAATTGTGAAAGCACATTTTTGAGATGATTGTGGAAATCAGTACATGGCCAGGTTTATTTATTTACTTTGCTTTTTGGGTCACACCTAGCGATGTCAGGGGTTACTCCTGGCTTTGTACTCAGGAATTGCTCCTGGCAGTGCCTGGGGGACCATATGGGATGCCGGGGATCGAACCCAGGTCGGCCGAGTGCAAGGCAAACGCCCTACCCGCTGTGCTATCGCTCCGGCCCCTCCCCATTTTTTTGTTGCAATTTACCACAATAAAATCAATTAAATAGGCGCCTTCAACCTCTATCCAGTGAGGGTCAGTTGTGGAGATTGAGACAAACAGAAACATAAGGAGACAAACACCACACTGCTGTCAAAGCTGTAGGGTCACCTAGGTAGCCATAAGTGAACGCACAGGCTATTTATTCAATACAATGTCACTCTATTGTCCCCCACACCTCCAGATATGAGCCATTATTTTTTTATTGAATCACCGTGAAATACAGTTGCAAAGCTTTCATGTCTGCGTTTCAGTCATACAATGATCGAACACCCATCCCTCCACCAGTGCACATTTCCTGCCACCAATGTTCCCAGTATCTCCCCTCCCCATCCCACTCTTCCCCCTGCCTCTCTGGCAGACAATTTCCCTCATACTATCTCTCTACTTTGGGGAATTATTGTTCGCAATACAGACACAAGAGGCTACCACATTTGGTCCTTTATCTACTTTCAGCACACACCTCCCATTCCGAACTATCCCTCCAACCAGCACTGACTTAGTGATCCCTTCTCTATTCCAGCTTCCTTCTCCCCCAGCTCATGAGGCAGACTACCTACCATGGAGCAATATTCCTGGCCTTGTCTCTACTGTTCTTGGGTGTCAGTCTCACATTATGTTATTTTATATTCCACAAATGAGTGCAGTTGTTCTATGTCTGTCTCTCTCTTTCTGACTCGTTTCACTTAGCATGATACTCTTCATGACCATTCACTTATAAGCAAATTTCATGACTTACTCTTTCCTAACAGCTTCATAGTATTCCATTATGTAGATGTACCAAAGTTTCTTTAACTAGTTTTCTGTTCTCGAGCATTCGGTTTGTTTCCAGATTCTGGCTATTGTGAACAGTGCTGCAATACAGGTGCAATATAGGTGCAGATGTCATTTCTACTGTGCTTTTTTGCACCCTCATGATATATTCCTAGAAGTGTTATTGCGGAGCTGTATGGAAGATGAGCCATTTTTTTTTAATTGACAAGAAGCATTAAGAACACTTAGTAAGCCCATCAAACTTCAATTGGTACATGTAGAGCTGAGGCCGGTATATTTCAGAGCAGATCAGCAAAGTATAAACTTTATACTTTGTAAAAGTATAAAGTTGTGACAACTTATTATCCTAGGTTTCCCTATACATCTAAGGACCCCAGACTGTTTTATTCTATTCTTACCTGGGTGTATTTTTGCTGACCTGTTATTTTTTCTATTCTAACCTGGGTGCATTTTTACTGGCCTGATAATGTTCTAAAGGACCTAACTGCTTTGCCCAGGGACTATACAAATTATGGAGGTTTAGTTAGTGGGGGCAATATCTCACTGTTTCATCTTTTTATGGTGCCACTATGTGATACTTCTGATGCTGGGTGGCGGTAGTCAGGGGAGCATATACAAACACACTTGTATAGTTATCAAACTCAGAGGGTCTCACCCTAGCCACCTTGTTTCTTCATAGGGAAAGTTATTAGATGGAAAATTCCTCAGCTCTCTGCTACAAAACCTATAGGACATCACACTCTGCAGCCATTCTCTCCCTTTCGTCTAGCTATTTTATTGGAAGAGCTGCCCCCTTCACTAAGTGCTGTCCTCTTGTACACCTTTGCAGTGCCCAAGACTCTTACTTGTAGCTTTTCTATGTTCTATTGTTCTTTCCTATTGAGATCTTTTGCATTATTTCAGCATGCTTGGGAATCTTACTCCAAACCCGAACTCTTTCTGATCCCACATTTATGGCTACTACATTCTCTCTATCACTTCACTTCATTTGCAAACAGGCCCTTGGAGAAAGGGTGTCTAGTACTTTAGGGGAGGACCTTAATAAGTATTGTTTGAAAGGATGAACAAGTGGAAAAAAAGGGAAACTCAAGGGGTTAATGACTCATGCCTCTGCTTCCATATCTAAGCGTGTAGCTCTGTCATGCACAATATACTCTTTCCACAAGCACTTTCACACGGGGTCATCGGAAATAGAAATATAAACAACGATAATGCAGGCTCTCAGTATGTGGAATTTATGCTGTGACGGGAATGTGCAAAGGATTGATGTACACACTGACTCACCATCTTTAACAATAGCAGTGAAATGTCCAGTTTCATGTTTTTCAGCCCAGGAAGCTGCTGGAGATGCGTGCACCCCGTCTAGGCAGCCAGCTCCAACTACTGTCATGAGGAATCCTTGTTTCATCTTTTCTCTCATTGCAAGTGGAAATGTTCATTTATTATTATTTTTTATTGGTGGGGGTTCTCCCAACCATTACTAGGACTCCTTGGAAATCATTCCCTGTGATATTCAGATAACCTGGCTGGTTGGTTCAATGCTCAGGGTTGGCAGTAGGGACCTTTTTGGACCCAGAGATGTTGGTTATACCATAGACACTTGAGTGGTGTTCAGGGGTGCATGTACCCTACTCAGCCATTTCTTGACTCTCCTTTATGATTATTCTGTTTTTGTTTTTAGCCCGTGCCCACCAGTGCTCAGGGGTCACTCCTAGTATGTTGTTTGGGAGTTGCTCCTAGTGGTGCGTGGGGAGGCATGCAAGTGCTGCAGATTGATCTGGGTGTTCAGTGCTCCAGCCTGTTGAGCTCTCTCTCCACTTCCCTATTTTATGCTTTTAAGGCAAAGTTTAAATAAGGAAGGCCATGTCATTGAGTGAAAAACAGAACGTCAAAAATCTGAATTAATATCTTAACTCTTTTATATTGTATGGTGAGTCACTATTTTGTGTTTTGTATATAAAGCTGTCAAACTGACTGAAAGATTTTCTTTTGAGTGCTTTCATTTCAAAGCTTAGTCAAATGTAAAGTGCTGTTGAAATATGAATTGGAACTTTGATTTCATGCTCTTTGGAATACATTTCATGTCTAATCGACAAGCCATCATCAGGAAGTACCATACAGAGCTTTAATAAATAACCAACTTCACAATTTTCAATCAGTTCCTAAGAGAGTCCAGTAAATAATCTTTTCTCGTCCATGCTTGTAACTTTTCTACATCTTCATGTTACTTTAGAAAAAAAGATTCTAGAGAGTTGTCATTGAGTTTTTGTCTTTTCCATAAAAATCTCATTCCTCCATCAATTATAAAAAGAAAAATAGAAAAATAAAAAAGAAATAATAATTATCTAGAAATGATTCCTCTAAAAGTTCTGTTGCACTTAAATAAATAAGAGATCCTTTCTTTAAGACACACACTTTTGTATTCTGCTTCTTTTTTACTCAGTATATTATTAACATTTTGAGAAACATTCAATGATACACAAGTTTGCATGACAGGAAATACCCAATTCCCCTGGGAGAAAAATTAAAGCAACTGGTGGCAGCCTCAAGTCTGACTTTAATTTGTCACAATAGCAATTCTATTTCCTCTTGGGGACAGCTGACAAGTGTTCTCAGTGGAGGCTGCCACACCCGTCTCTTTCTTATCAAAGAACACAAGGTTGAGTGATGAAATGAGAGACTTGTCCTTTGGCACCTTCCACCATGAGGAAGATGGGAAAATGCAGTTGAAAAGTCACAAATCCTTGAATTTAATTGTATAATTATTTTTAAATTAAGTTAAAGAAATATTTGCTTAGTAGTTTTGAAACAGTTTTATATCACAGAAGAAATAATCTAAATGTAGTGTAAAAAGAGTCATCACTGGCACATTCAACTTTGGAATTACACACATTCCCAACTTGAGCCCTCTCCTCTCTCCAGAAGCCATTAAGAATATTTTACTCTCTCTTTTAAATACTTTTTCTTTTACTTGATAAAAAAATTAATCACAACCACGATAAACAATTATCTCTGATATGGCACATAAGAAGAATATACCACATATATATGTATTGCCTTTGAACTTCATAATTAGGATATAAAGAAGAATTGTAGCACACTATGATTAAGAGCTTGCACACTGGCTTTGCACTCTGGGAGTTGAATTGTGGTAATAAGTAATTTCTTTTCTTTTTTTGGCAGGTGGGGAACACCTGGTGGTGCTCCTCACTCCTGGCTCTGCACTCAAGGATCACCCCTGGCAGGCTCTGGAAACCATTATGGGGTGCTAGGGATTGAACTTGGGTCGGCAGTGTGCAAGGCTACCTGTTGAGCTATTGTTTTGGATCAGAAGTAAATTTTTGGTTGAGTCATTTCTCTTCTTTGGGCCTCAGTTTACTCATCTTGAATAACTTTGCCTACTTTATAGGGATCTTGTGGAATTAAGTGAATCAATCAATGCAAAACACATAAAGCAGTGTCCAGAAAATCAAAGCTGCACACATATTAGTAGTTATTTTTGTGAGATATGCTCATGGCATAATTGGCCAATATTATTGGTTCCCAGATACTTGTGGTAGGTCCAAAGTGAGGCTTGGACAGTGAATCTGGCTCAAATGGTAGAATACAGGCCTTGCACGTATAAAGCTCTGGTTTCAATCATCAGCACTTTATGGCTGATTCAATATCTCCAAGAGTGACCCCCCCCACCCCACAACAAAAGTCAAGCTTTCTGCATCAGAAAATCAGGATATTTTGAAAACAAATTATACTGAGTTTCACATTCAATGAGTTAGCAGTTATGTTTAACCGGTTTGCAGGTTGCAGATGGATGCTCTCTTTGAGATGTGGTGATGGCAACAGAGAAGGAAATGTTAGATAATATTCTGGGAAGACTGAAGTAAACACAACAAAGAATGCAGTGCTGAACTAGGGCTTGAAGGGTAAACCAATGCTTCCTAGAGCAGGTTACTGGGGAGGGGTATACTCAGAGATGCAGTCCAAAGTCTAATTGCACCTATTGAGGACTATTAGGTTTAGGGCAGGTTGCTGAGCTCAACGATCTCATTTATCTTTCTCTTCAACCCTCTCAGGCTGATGTTTTATCAATTCAGACATTAAGTGCTTCCTTCCATGCTAACAAAAGCAGTAAGTTGCAAATACAGATCTAGCTGCAGAGCACATGTCTTTTCCACCATTCAGTGTGCATCGAGTTTGGCAGTGATATTGGGTGGGCAATAATCACTGTAGACATTCTTAAATATGAAGGGTTTTTGTTGTTTCTAGTATTCATCACAGCCCTCTTGTACCTCTAGGCCTGCAGGTGACCTACAGCCTTGGGGATCCGAAGAATCCCCGTGTATCCCGCATCGGGGATTAAGCACTTCCCATCTTACTGCTGTTGTGGTAGCTGTTGTTAGGTGCGGTGGCATTGGCCAACCTTCCCCTTGGGACTTTCATCAGTAATTGCTGCCACTTTTCCTCAGGCTCTGGCTCTACTGCTCTCCCTCTCCTAATGTTAGTTATGAGCAGGAAACCACCCAGGTGGCCCAAAGCAATTTTTTTTGCTAGTTAGAAAGAAAACAAGATTTGATCCTGTGGGCTAACCCTGAGATCTGTTTTGGAAGCACCCAGGATCGAAAGGGTTTGCTTCTTCTTCTTTTTTAAAAAATTATAAAGAAGTTACATGATAACCATAATGGAGAGTCTTTTAGGTCTTCTGAAACTTTGGATGTAGGGTGACAATGTGAGAATATTGTCCCTAATTTTGTTTAGTAATGAAGTCACAGAGATAGGCTGTATCTGCTACTGGGTAGGAGGTTGAATTTAATTTTATTTAGCAAACAAGTCATTCTAGCTTAGTGACTCATACAATAGCTTCAGTCAAAAGAAATTAATTTACTCCTGTTTCCCTCTATACTATTTCCAGAAATCCAAAGAAGCCACTATGGCAGAAATACTCTGAATGAACTAAGGTTTTACTTAAGGAAGCACAGCGGCAGTAAACTGTCATTTCTTTGCACAGTGTTTAGTTGACTTTAGCAAAATGATAGCTCCAGCATAAGCAGCCACATGGATACCAAGTAGAAACCATGATTGTGGGTAGACATTCTGAACAGTGGTGTCTAAATACTTAGAGAAAAAAAAATTGCAGGTGGAACTTATTTTTTGTGCCTATTATAATCAATAGCTTTATCCTTTGTCATATGAAGTTCGCTATGAATTAAAATGACAAGGTTTCAAACAAAGTGGTTTTTGAGTTTTGGATATGTTTTAAATATGATTGTTATTCTGAAGTGGAGCATGGCCTTTCTTATCTGCATTATATTGCTTTAGTTCCAGTTTTTCCTGGATATTTACATGGACTCTTCTGCAAACAGCAACTTGTCTGAATCAAACTCTCCCATTTCCTCAAGTTCCTCTTCATCTTTTCTCTCCTTTGGCCCCATATCCAATTTTCCAGGTGGCTAGACCTATCCCTGGAGTTTTGAGCATTCAATATTATTGAATTTTAGCTCCTCTTCATGTAGTATATGGATTAAAATAGTAATTTCTATTCCTCTAATATTTTAAATTTTTAACTTTTTGTTTAACATTAAAGGGCCTCGCTTGGCAGCATTCAGGGCTTACTCCTGGCTCTGCACTCAGAGATCAATCCTGGCAGTGCTTGGGTGGAGTGCCAAGGATTAAATTCAGGTTAGACATGCTCAAGGCAAATGCCCTACCCTCTGCCCACTCTATTCCCTTTATACTCTGTCAGCTATCTCTTAATTCAATGGGTTTTTATTTATTATATATGTATATATGCATATATACACATATACCAGCTATTTTTAAAAAACACTTTAATCCTCGTCAGCAATTTCTCAAAATTCTCTAGTTATTTCCCATTTGCTTAATGAATCAAGTTCATATTCTTTTTCTTGGCATTCCAAAGCATTTCGTTTCCTCTCTAGTCAACATGCTTTACTACTTTTTCTACTTTCTACCTACTTAATAACTTAATGTCTCCCATATGTCAATTCCATCTCACTTCTAGGAAATTCCTTAGCCAGCCAACCCTTTACTCTATTTTTCAGAGTTTAGGCAACATTCAAAGAGTTCTTTGCTCAGTAATCTCTGCCTCCTCTTGTCTCTGTTTGTTGACTTTGTCAATCATTCTATTTATTAATTAATTTAATTAAAAATTTTTTTTTTTTTTTGCTTTTGGCCCACACCTGGTTGGTGTTCAGAACTTGCTCCTGGCTCTGGGCTCAGTGGTTGAACATGTTCAAAGAAAACATAATGGCTATTACACTTACCTCTTCAACTCTATGTCAATTATTTTAGAACTAGATCATTAAGCTTTTTGTACAGTCTTTGATTTAATATGTATTTGTATTGTCCACGCAATGTGGTTGTTATATATTTGAGGACAAATCCTCAAAATTACTTTTGAGCACTAAACATCTTTAGTTCAAAACACAGTAGGAGCCACCCTCTTAACTCACCATTGCTTGAATAAAATTATTCAGACATTAATATTTGAAGTACTTGGTTAACTCTGTAATGATTGTCTGTGACAGGTGATAGAAATAATGTAAAAGATTACCTTAGTCTTGTGGTATGGATAAGGGCAGTGAGACCTTAAGTTTTATTTGTTCAATGAATGAATAAATGATAATTCAGAGGACATATTGGACTCTGATTCAATCTTCTATTTTTCATCACTAGCATGAAAATAAATCTGATAAATGAGTCAGCTAGATAAAAAGAAGGCAATGACCATGTTCAGTACCAACTTGAGAAGGTGAAAACAGTTAATTTTTAAACATGGTTTCCCCCAGTTCACATATGTTGCTGGTTGACTGTTCCTCCAATAAAATTTATATGAACTTGGGCATATTGTATGACAACCTTTTTCAATTTCTTCAATCTCAAAGTATGAGTTAGAGTGGAGCCAAAAGTTTACACACACAGTCCTTCCCATAACTACAAATAACCGCTTTAATCCCTCCAGAAAGTCTTCACAAACTTCCCGAGTTAATCATTCTTTTTCTAATATCCCAAATTTTAGCCACTGTTTAAGCATCTTGGATACATATAGAGATATGTCTCATATTATGTATATCCTTGCTATACATGAATGTACTAAGAGCTGTATCTCATCACAAGAAAATACTTTTGCTTATGTCTCTCCAAGTTCCTTGAAGGCAGTAGGTATATCTTACTCCTTTTCTATCTCCACTACCTGTCTATTCTAGAAAGTCTTCTACTGATTATCATTGATGAATGGGGCCAGGGAATGAATGAATGAAACAACAAGGATATCATCAACTTCATTCTCTGCTGTGCAGTGGCACTTCAATAACTAATTATCCTACAGGAGTAGGATCCTAACATCTCACCTACAGAGCTGGGAACTTGCAGTCAGAAATTCTGAACTCACATCAAAGAGATCCTGAATTCACATACAGGTGATATAGAAGGCACCACCCAAGCATAATGAATGCTTTACTTCTTTATTTCCCCAAAGAGGAAAAGCAAAGTTTGAACTTGAAAAACGTAGGATGTTAACTTCTGCACTCAGAAGAAGTGTGAACCAATCCCTCCTTTCCTGATTGGTGAGTATAAGCCTGGGGAAAAAGGATCTGGGAAAAGATTTGATAGCATTTTCTCATGTACACGGTCATTGTCACTGTCATTGTCATCCCGTTGCTCATCGATTTGCTTGATGGGCACCAATAATGTCTTCATTGTGAGACTTCTTATTACTGTTTTTGGCATATCAAATACGCCACAAATAGCTTGCCAGGCTCTGCCTGGCAGGCGAGATACTCTTGGTAACTTGCCTGGCTCTCTGAGAGGGACAGAGGAATCGAACCCAAGTCGGCTGCATGCAAGGCAAACACCCTACTTCTTTCAAATCACTGGTAATTTTTTTTATAAAAATGCTTTATTTTAATCTAAAGCTTCTTAGTTTTTAATTGAAATATAATTATCTAAATTATATTTCATACATATAGTGTTATCTTAGTGGTATAAAATATTGATATAAAACATTTCTATATTTAATACAATTATCATCATCCTGTTGATTAACGAGTCATCATGTCTCATCATTACATTTCCCTTTTGTGCTGAGAACACTTGAGAATTAGTCTCCTAGCAACTTTGAAATTTATAATGCCATTTTCTTAGCTGTAACCACTATGCTGTGCATTAGCTGACCCAACCTGTATTTGTCTACAACTTGCAAGTTTGTATTTTTAAAAAATTTTTTACTGGGTAGCATTCAGACTATTTACATTTGTGTAGGTATCATAGGAAAAAGTAAACATAAAACGTTATTTTTAAGAAGAGTATTTAAAGGTTGCCATCATTTGCCATGAGTTCTCTAGTAGAAAACTACTTATAAGCTAACTGCCCTGTTATCATAGTGAGACAGACACTTAGCCCTGGTTAGTTTGTGACACATGAGGTAGCTTTTCCTTCTACCATGAAGAATTTCTTCAGGATGCAATGTATTTCGGGGGTATATCTAAATAAGCATTTGTGTTTTTGGGTCAATTCTTCACGAGAGATTAGTGTGTTTGAATATGTGTGTGTTATTTTGGGAATAATAAGCAAAGGAAAATATTTTGTAGCCCCACAACAATGACCTCATGCTTATGCAGCTAAAATGATCATATCTGGAGAGACAGTTCTGGAAGAGAAATGGAGCTTTAAAGATCAAGATTAGCAAATTAACAGACAGGAAAAGCCAAGTAACCAATTAGCCTAGTAGTAGAAAGGGTGGGGGCTGCACTGGAGCTCTGTGCTGTCTGTGGTAGCTGATATTTGGTGCTCACAGATCTCCAGTTGAAGTGGCTGAGCTGCCTTAAGCCCTGCAGTCACTGGGAGTGTTTGCTTCGTATGTCATTTCCTTTGCTGAGTGTGGTGATCACATTGCGTTGCTCGTGAAATGGTTGCCACGGGAACATCTCCACCTAGTCATTATCTACTCAGGCAATTGATTATATTACCCAGAAGACAGAGATGTGCAAGTGGCCACTAAAGCCACCTGCTCTGTCCAAAACTGTAATTGCTTCTGTGACTTTCAGCTCTGTGGTCATATCTCTGCTTTGAACATTCTGCAGTGCATTATCTGCTCTGGTTTCCCTCCTAAACTGAGCAATAAATGCAATAAACCAGGAAATTGGCATTGAGATAAAAGAGTCAGTTTATTTCCATCTCTCCTGCCCACCTCCAGTGCTTGATTTAGTACGTAATGAGGAATTAGAGCAGTTATCATTCTTTTTCTTACTCTGCCCTCTCCTTGTCTAGGTATAAAGGCAACTTGCTTCTTAAAAGGACCTTGTATGACTCCTTTGTCCTATGCAATGGTGCTGGAACCACAATCTCCTCCTATTTCTTCAGAGAATTAAAAAAATCATATAGATGCTAATATAAGTAAGAGATGAAACAAAGCTAACAAATAACTTTATCACTCAACAGAGAAATAGATGAATTTGTATTTTTTTCTGAGAGAAATTTTCTAATCTGTATTCCTGGAAATACAAGTGGTGTATGTAAAAGCAGTTGCTTTGAAGTGCTATTTTGTGAAAATATTCCAAGCCAGAAAACAACTCTGTAATTCATTGGTTATATAATTTACTTTCACAACCAGTTTTTATTGTCCCAACCACAATGGGAACTAAAGAAGACAAAATTAATTAGTACACCTGGAAAGCAGGTACAGACAAAGACTATGGCAAGGAAGCCAAGAATATGTTATCATCTTGTATGCAGACAATATTAGATGGATATAGTAGTACTGTATGCTCAAAAAAAGTATTGGGAAAGGAATACTCTTCTATAAAAACATTTGGGCAATTATGAATCATAATTGTGGAATTTAAAATCTAATCAGCAAGAGATTTCTTTTTGTTCATACTTATAGTCCATGTAAGTTTTGCCAATGTTACTCCATTCTAAAAAAGAAAGTGATGCGACTGGGAATTGAGAAGAAACAAGAACAAACAAAGGAAAGCATTCCTATAGAGATATCACACAGCACTCTTATCTGTTGAAAACTGGTTAGGAATTGGTAACTTTTTGTAAAGGACTAGTGAGTATATATTTTTGGCTTTTTGAACCATATGTTTTTTTTGTTGCATCTACTATGCCACTGTAGCCAGGAAACAGCTATAGAGATGATATAAATGAATAGGCATGGCTGTGTTCCAATAAACGTTTATTTACAGAATAAGCAGGAGTGGAGACACGGATTTTTTACATTAGTGATCAAGCACCCCCTTATTCTACTTATCTTTTTAGTACCTAAAAACTTTGCTTTGTTAGAAGAAAATTTATCTGTATATGATTTCTGATTCACTTGTCCTTCCTGCTGAGGCTCAGCAAAAGGGACCAAATGAAGAAGAATAGCAATGGACCTTATTATTTAAGGCCCATTTCAATTATGCATGTTTCAACCATTCAAGGCATATGAGGTGGTGGGTGGGAAGGAGAAAGAGGGAGCTGTGGACAGGAAATAACTACCATGTGGGTTTTACTAAGTATTTTAGAAGGAAGGTTGCAGAGATACATAAATAGGAACAGAGGCTATGATGATTCACTTTTCGCCAATAAATGGCTAAAAAAAAGTCTTAGATTAAATTCTACCTTGAAAGATTGAGAGCAAGAGTGCCAATACCTGAGGAAAATGAAGTCATGAGTCTGTGCCCAGGGGGAAAAATGATTCAAAATTAAAGTAAATGATATAAAATAGTATAAAAGTCACTTTAAACTACTTTTCTACATATCATATAAAATTGGAGTCAATTGCTAAAAATAAGAGTGTGAAGGAAGAATATGTCCAAAATATGTTCTTAGGAGTTTATTTTCAAATATTTTAGAGATATTTAAGTATTTCCCTTAGAGTAGAAAGCACATACAAATAACAAAAACAAATGATAAGCAGCAAGGATGTGAGTGAAATAAAGATAATTGATTAGACTGATTAGTAAAAGAAACTGCAGGTGATTTGCTCCCATGGCATCTGCTTTAGAGATGTGTTTGGAGACTGGAATCTAATGGCAAGGGAAATGAAAGGAAGAATAAACAAATAGAAGTACGTCAAACACAAAAGCTTCTATGCAGCGAAAGAAATGCCTCAAAATGAAAAGAAGTTCTATAGAATGAGAAAAGGTATTTTCACATCACACATCGGAAAAGGAACTAGTATAAAAGAAATACAGGGAACTCACAACACTCAACATTAAAAAATCAACCAATTAAAAAATGGCAGAGGATAAAATTGGGCACTTCTTACAATGTAGCTAATGAATACATAAAATGCTGCTTATCATCTCTTATTATAAGGGAAATACAAATGAGTGCAACTCTGAGATCCTGCCTCTGTGAGAAGAGCTATCTTTTCTGTCGAATAAGAAACTACATTTGATGAAGATGAAATAGAGAAAATGGACCCTCGATAAGTGGACCCTAGAAAATTAGGCCATTATGGAAAGCAGTGCAGAGACCCTCAAAACTTGAAAGTAGAAATAACTTTAGGTTTCAATCATGCCACTTTTAATTTACAGAATATATAAAATTAATAATTTGAGAAGATATATGCAAACCATATGAATGAACATTAGTTATAATTACAAAGCAGGAAGTATCTTAAAAGGCCTATCCACTGACAACTGGATGAAATGATGTGGCACACTATAGTAAGGTAAAAAGAAAGAAAAAAATCCTTTCATGTACAGCACCGTGGGTTTACTAGAAGGTACTATACTAAGTGAGAAAAACTGGAAAAAGTTATGGTTTGGAGTCCTCCATAATTTGTAGTTGTCAGAAGGAAATGGAGAATATGTGTGTTTGTATGGGGTGGGTTGGGGAGAGGAGGGGAGGAGAGGGGGAAGGAAGGGTCCTAATAGGGACAAAGAGGACATACATATTTATTTTCCTTCAGTCATGCACACCGGATACATAGTCTTATAATGCAATTTACTTCAGTAAAAACCAATTTAAAACATAAGACATATATTTTATACTATGATATGACTATTACATACAGTTGCTGCTACCTGCGTGGCAAGCTGTTTTAATTGCAGACTGAATTGCCATGCAGTGGAGTGTGAGTACCCTAATGCTGGTGGCTTAATTTTGAGCCATTGAAAAGGTATATGGAAATCCTAGACAATAACAAGGATTATTCTCTAGTAAACAAATTAAAGTTGTATAAAATCTCAATTCTAGCTGAGCTTTTCAGGTAAAATTAGGGGATCTTTCACATTTATAGCAATTTAATGCAATTGGTAAATTAACAATAATTACTGGGTGATAAAGGACTACAAAGAAAAAATGTTTAGGACCTTTTAGTCTTTTTAGAGATATGTGTTACACACTTAGGGAGAAACTGAGATGATTTCATAAGACAAAAGACAACAAAGGAAAATTAGCACCCCTTGTCTATATTATCAAGAAAGACACACACATTAAAACTATACAGAGTTAAAGGCTAAAGAGAAGAGAAAAGGAATTTTAAGATAGCTGGTCAACACCATAAGTCAAACAGATCATAGATAATATGCAGAATAAAATGAGATGGAGCAGCAGAGAACATCCCTATGTAGAAGAAGGAGCCTGGGGCTGAGGGTAGGCACAAGAAAGTTCCCGGACAATCTAGAGCAGGTGGGGGGCGAGGGGATGACAAATGTTTATTATATAGTGGAATTATAGCAGTGAAATATTAACTGCATTGCCTTTCTGCTTAAAGTTTTACATATTTCTCTAGCTTTATTAGCTTCTATAATAAAAGTAAAACAATCTACTTATAAAGAAAATCCCAGGACTAAAGAAACCTATGATATAGAGGTTAAAAGTTTTATAATTTCACCCCAGAGAGCATCAACATTTGTAACTGATGATGCTTATTAGTAGTGGAATATATTTATTTATTATCTAGATACTTCCATTTTCCTCACTTGCATGGATAATTCTATTACAATCAATATTTATTAGAAATCATTATGTTACATCTTATGTGCTTTTAAAAAGAGATGTATTGGTATTTTCCCTTTGACACTCAAAATATACCATTGGAGAGTTCTGGTCTATAAGGGTGTTTTACATATATATGTATTTATATACATATACATATACATATATATGCATATATATACATAAATACTCTTACTCATCTCCACTCTGCTACTTTTTCCTTTTATGTATAGGAACTGGAAATCCATATAATCTAGAGATTATTAGAGAGGTGACTTCCATTGGAAGCTGTAATAGCCCACATAGGGTCATAGAGAATGGTCAGAGTTCCCCATAAACTATATCTGATATTGCATGCTCCACTGTCTCAATTCTCTCTTCTAAAATGTGTTTTTAGAAATCTGGGAGAGGAAGGTTTTCTTTAGTATAGAAAGAGTTATTCCAAGTTTCTGAGTCCCTGAAAGAGCTGAGAAAACAGATATTGCACATTGATATCGGAGGTTAACAAGCCAGGAGAAATACAAACATGTCCATCTCCTACTGGCCTTTTGAGGATCTCAGGATCAGAAATAGAAGGCTCTAATTTCTCCTAGTAATTTTCAGGGGTTGAGGTAAATTAAATTACCTCTTTAACTGAACTTGTTTATGCCAAAGGAAAGTAATACTCTGTGGGTGCAACTCAGCACTTTGAAATTTATAGATGGGGAGTGATATGTGAACCAAACACTGAAAACCTTGGAGCAAGTTGTGAAATCTATCCACTTTCTCCCCAGTCCCCCACAATCCAAAGTGAAGGATGATTTCGACAGTTTGAAGATAGAAAATCTGAAGTGTGACTGGTTACTGACTTGGGTTTCCAAAGGAATTTGAGATGAGGAGAAATAGGAGCTAGAGGTTGAGCAAAATTCCTCATGAGGAGTGATGTATGAAAGGGCATGGTAGCAGTATGTGAACTTCTGAGGTGTTGTGATGTAGGAAGCAGCAAAGGCAGGCTTACAGAACTTGGCCACTGTGGAGTTTTACCAGGAATGCAAGAATGGTCCTTGGGATTTAGATTAGACAAGGAAAAGAGAATTAGATAATGAATCAGTTATTAAAAGCAGCTGTAGAATAGATTTCCTTGTGGGATTTTTAAAATGAAAAAAGAGTTCTTAAAAAGACAGTAAATTTCATTTAGTGTAGTTCTGGCTTGATGTGGAAGAATGTGTTGGACAATAAAAGGAAAGCTTCTTTGCATGGGCTTCACGATTTCGAAGCTTTACAGTTTTCAAGCTGACATGATCTCATTTGACCCTCAGTGAAACTTTGAGCAATAGGACAAGGCCAAGAATTACTTCAGTTTGAGGAAATGTAAAGACAAAGGGTTAAGGTCCAATGGGGAGGGAAGAGATGAAGGAAGGAAGGCAGACCTCTGAAGGTTTTGAAGTTCAGTCTCCTCAGAGAATTTTTTTTTTTTTTTGACGAAAACGTTTGTTCTTTTCAGGTACACTTGATTACTCACTGTTAAGAAGACGGAAGTCAATGAATGGGTAGGAGCCACGGCGTTCAGCAGGAACCCCCGTCTGACCCCTTAGTCGTACATCTCCTAGAAAACAGAAAATACAAACAAATGTTTGAAAGCATTGCCAAATGTATTCAGTTTTCCTCTGTAAATCTTCTGAACGACTTAACTCACTGGAACTAACACCAAATGTCAGGAGAAAAAGGATTTCCCCTCATCTAACTCAAGAGAGTGCTACGTGGGAAGGGCTAATTAATGAATGAACTTGGCAATACGCTGACAAATGAAGCAACATTTTCTTCTGTATTTGCTTGGAAGGTAAGCCAGTAAAAATTCTAGTAATTCACAAAGCATACATAGTTTAAAAAATATTTCTAGGGCTCCCTAAGGAGGAAGAAGGCCAAACGAGGTGCTGGGATTATTATAGTTTTTATTCACATTCATACTTCTTTTGGTTTTAGCACAAATGATTCTTGACGTGTGCACCAGTGTGTCAATGAACTTAGCTTAGATAGAGACCAGCCTAGCTCCAGGTATGCCAGACAACTAGCCACCCTATACACAGCAAAGACTGTAGACATTCTAGCACCCTTTTCCCAAATTTCCTTGATTATATTAACTTATTTTCTCCCTTGGTATGTGTCCTTATTTCTGATAAAATTAGGCAATTAAGACAATAAAGTTTAGAATAAGGTTGATCTGGCCCAGGACTTTGGCTTTCTTACTTCAAACATCATGGGTAGAAAATCTGAAATAACAATCTGTCCGGAAATAACTTAACTTTCTTCTACACTCCTCGAAAACAGAGATCATGCATATCATGTGTTTCATATTTCTCCATAGTGATTTGTGTGATTTCTGGTACTTAACAGAAATCATGTTCTTTGTGGACAGGATATATATAAAGTCAAATTCACTGATCAATTCATACAGTATAGAGCTAGAGGAAGATTAAAATTCATAGACCAGAGCTGAAGATGTGGCTCAAGTGGCAGAGCACATTCCTTGCATGTGTGATGCCCTGGATTTAATACTTAGCATCTCCTGGACATTGGGCACTGCAGGGTGAGATACTTTCTCCTCCTCCTCCTGCTCATCATCATCATCATCATCATCACCACCACCATCATCACCATCATCAACAGTAACATCTAACTCATTAGATCTAATACAATTCTCAGGCCAATATGATCATTCCCATAAACCATTTTTTTTTAGGCAAATGAGATCTTAGCCTATAGTAATAAAGAAGAGACCAGTATCTGGGTCTTGCATATTTTTGAGTTTATAAACTATAATCGGTGATCTTTTAGGCTAGTTTGTGCTCTGAATTTTATATTGGTGTTACTTAATGTTTTAAATAATCTGATATAATAGTGCCATGTACAACAACTCTGATATTAATTAATTTTATAATTAGCTGAATACCAAGTGGGAGAAGGAGGAGGAGGGACATAATGTAAACTACAAATATTTACAAAAACAGTAAAGAAGGAAATGCTGTTAGCATTGGTAAGTTCAAGAGAGTGGGTGGTCAATGGAAGAAAGCCACCGGGAAGAACCGCAGCATTTTCTTCTCTTTCAAAGTATTTTTTTTTAACATGCTGTGTTGATAACTCTCCAAAGAGTTTGCATAAATGCTTTCATGTACATCACTATGTATTTGTTTTCTTGTTGATCTCATTGGATCTTTGCAAAAGCTTTATGAAGACAGTGACTATTATTCTTCCTACCTTCCAGGTGAGAAAATGGAGGCTCAGCAAAGGAAGTGGGGACTGTTGCTCACCCTCCCCATGTGTAACTGGCTTTTCAGTGTGAAGTCCTCTGAGCATCTGCTAGGCTAAGTATCTTCTTCCCCAGGAGAGCAGAATAACTATGTGCCTTATAAGCTTGAATGAATGCAAAATTTTTCTAATACATTTTGCGACATATACTTCTTTCTTTCTTCCCCACACTTCACATATAACCTAATTTTCATCTTTTATTCTATTTATTAACAAATAGAAAATTTAAGAAGATTTACAATCAGTCACTAATTGATGCTTGAAGCAAGAACAGAAAGATAGTAGATTCTTATTATGGAGTTGAGTTTTTGTTTTTTAGGCCACACCCTGGTGTTCGGGGCTTGCTCCTGGCTTTGTTCCAAGGAATCACTCTTGGCACAGTATGGGAGACCAACTGGGGTGTCAAGAGTAGAACTTAGTCAGCCGTGTGCAAGGTAAGTGTCTTACCCACTGACTACCTTTATGACTCTGAAGTTAAGTTTTAAATAAAAAATAAGAAAATTTTCACTATTCAATAAAACATCTTCACACAGATGCAGGACTTTCTTTTCTTTGTTTCTTTTCAAGACTTATGATATAGAAATAAAAAATTTAAGTAATATAAAGCCTAATAAACAAATGCACAAATCACCTGCTTCTTTGCCTATTTGTTTTTATGACTCCACAGTTAAAAGTGAATGAGATAATATAACAATTATAAACAAAGCTAGTCCTGAAATCTCTATTGCTAAATTTTGCACGCAGAGTTCTTTTCTCAATATTACTGCTTTTTAGCCTTATGGAGTGTGTACATCTGATTTAAAATGAGTGGAAATATCTCAGGCTCCACATAAAAGACATTGCATTTCCAGTGTCCATTGAGAAATTTCAGGATATTGAAATGATATCACAAATTCAACGTTGACTTTAAATGAATTTTTATTTTATGGACGACTAGAAGATAAACACATACTTGAATTCTTACTGCCTTCAATACAGGATTAGTAATAAAAAACCCAACCAAACAAACACAAAATCATATATTTGAACAACCATGCAGAGCTGAAACCTTATTTCTTTAGTCTCCAGATCCTGCCGGGCCTGTGGATTTGTTTGCTGTGTCATTCTTCTGGATTTTTTTTGTAGGCATTTCTGGCTCAACAACTGGAAATCACTTCTCCACAAGTATTTGCTTCTCTGTATTAAAAGAGTTTCTCCTGATATTGTAGATCTGCATGCCCTCTGCATACAAAGCATAGACTCCAGACCATTGAGCTATCTCTCTGGTTTTAAACCCCATGTTCGTAACCACTTTCTTGCATTATCAGCACTTAAAAACTATGTTGACATGCACCAATGTTTTATTACCAACATACATTTTGCTATTTGGAAACAAAGCAAATATGTATTTATCATGATACTCAAAAGTTGACTACCAGAGAATCCACCCCTTTGATGAATTTGATAGTCAATAGATGTTTATTCCAAGAGCAATTCAATGAAACTGGGTTGTCCAAGTGAGACAACCAAACTCTGATGTAGCCAACAAGGCATCTATTATTTTCAGGTTAGAAATGGAAAGCAATTATGAAAAATATGGCATGACTGAAATTACCTGGCAAATAATTCACTAAAGTTCTTAATTAAGATTTTTATGATGGATGCCACCCCTTTTTGGGAAAAAGCAACAACAACGAAACAAACTGATATCAAAGCAACCTAAACAAACAAATCCAACAAATCCATACCACTACCAATATACTTCAGAACCCAGACCTGCAAGTTTTCTCTTCATGCTTCTTATTTCAACTACAGAGAAGTCTTGGAAGTGGATTACTCAAAAATCTATTGGTGGCCTTAGGAGTAATAAAGAATTGTTTTTATAAAAGATTCAATCAGGTTAAAAATACCAGAAAGGCAGGAGGTAGGGCAATTGTTAAGTAGGTGAACAATACAATTTAGAAATATTCTAACATAGAAAAGAAATACAAACTAAACCTGACATTCTGTATCTTGTGAATATTCTATTTAAGTGAAACTTTCAGGTGGTTCAATTTAATGTCACAAGAATATATGTCTAATACAAGAAGTTCTCTCTCCCACACTCTACTTTCAAGAGCCCCTTTATGACACTTAATTGCTGTAATAAGCTTGTGGGAAGAGAGAACTAATTCAGTACCAACAGTCCCTGGAGAAGCAGTGAGCGCTAGGCTGATGTCCGCAGAACAGAATGAGTGGCGTCCTGCTGAACTGCTTTTACTGGCCCATGGCCTTGGGCAATCATCTATTTACCTAAGGCCTTATATCCAAGCTAAACAATTATTTTGACTATTCATAAGACCCTTGTTTAACTTGGGCAACTTTTTTTTTTCTTTTCTGGCAAAGTAAAGGTGGCATGGAAGCAGGGTAGGAAGCGTTGACAGCTCTTAGTCGTGTCCTCAGTCTGCTCTTATTGTGTTCCAAAATGAAATAAACAGCAGGGGAATTCTTATTTTGAAAGGCTTGTTTCTCTTTTGCCCCTTCCAGCTGAAAACATAACATGTCGTCCTGGAGTATTTAAGGCTGCAAACACGGGGAGGGAGCTCAGCCGAGTGGCTCCGAGAGCCAAGCTCGGGAGATAGCCACTTACTTCTCCCAGGGGACATGGTTCTGGAAGGGACCTCTCGCCCACTTGGCCTCTTAGGGCTGCCTCTGTTTAATCAAAGCTTGTGCGATGTGGCCTCTTATATAACTGGCAGGGAGGGTGGAGATGCTGACAGTGATGACAACTTACAGTGGCTGAAGCACGGGCCACATGACAAGAACCAGACTCTAGCCCCAGGCATGTGTCGGGGTCATTTCAGGGTGGGAACAAGGGGTAGGAAGAGGGGACAGAAGCAGCTACTGTGTTCGTAGTGCATCTGAGATGACAGAGGATAGGAATGTGGCTCTCGTGGCTGCTGGTGACACTGGTTAGAGATTTAGAGTGAGGGCATGCCTGTGAACCAGGAAGAGGAGGTGGGGGGTTAGTGTCAAGAAGCTGTATGGAGTGGGAGAGCAAGACTCGGGTGAAAGATACTCCTCTGGGATCCTTGAAAGAGACTACTTCACTCACTGATACGATCTTTGCAAAACCAAGGCAGAGGGAAACCAGATTTCCAAATTTTCAGGAGGCAGGAATTTTCACTGAGCCTCAGGTGGTGGCTTAGTATCTTTCAATGACTCCTCCTAATTAGCAAAGTGAGTGACTCCTCCGAAGGTGTTTGTCTAGGAGGAAGGCTGGGCAATTTAAGCATGCCACAGGTTTATGGGAAACGCTGGCAGCTAGTTTACGTTCCTTGGGCAGAGGTATCTGAGTTATGAGCTTGCATGAGAGCCAAGATGACTGATGCAGCCACGTTGCTCTTATACATGTTCAGTGTGGGCCTGTGGATTGACCAAGCACTATGCGTACAGACTGGCTGAGGAGGATGCTTCTTACCCAGCGTTCTGTTGTACTAATTGAATAGTCCTGGGCTGTCGAGGAGAGACCTTTGTATTCAAGGAAGAGAGAGTCCAGGATGAGTTCAGAAACCACCCTTTTGGCAGAAGAAACAAAATAAAATCTTTTCTTATGCTTAAGAAAAGTTTTCTTTCTTCTTCTCCTTCTCCAAACCTTGATCTTTATATCAAACTCAGAAAAGGGAAATTTCATCAAGTTAGAGTCCCCAAACAATAATGTACTACTTTGTAACTTTAGCTTAGAATTGTTAAATACTCTGTGACAAATGTGCATTTTGGAGCTTGAATGTTCCACAAGAGAATATAGACACAGCAGGGTCTTTATTTTCTAAAGCAGGTAACTCTCAAACTAGACAGTCTTTAACTTGATGACTTTACAGAAGAAAAATGAGAGAAAAAAAGCTTCAATCACTAGGAACACTGGAGTTTAATAAAAAAAAGATATCGAACAAGAAGCAGCAGGAATGCCTGAAGAGAAATCCAAGAAGCTGTAAAAGAACTTGAAAGTATACAAAGACCATGTCTTCTCACAATTATAGAGAAGAAAAGGAATAAGCTGAGAATACATTTTTGGGAATACGTGAGCTTGGTCTGCCGTAAGTAATGAAAAGAGCAGCATAAACATACACATTATTTGCTTATTTCTGGGACAATACTTTCAGTGTGCAGAATCTCATCAAGGCAGAGTATGTTGGTTTTTTAAATAGAGGATTCCCACAGACAATGCCTGGCACATTTTAGGCACTCAAGAAACAATGGCTATTGTTCTTGTTTGGTTGCTGTTCTGAGATTGCCCTGTCCCATCTTTACTCTCTCCTACATGATATTAGGAATTATTTAGGAGGATGTCAAGGTCAGCAATTGCATTAAGACTGTGCAAGTATAAGTTCTCATAACATCCAGCTTAATATAGCTGTGCAAATCACCACATTTTCCTGTGGAACACACAAAGCTTAAAAGTGACTGAGTGGGATCAGAAGCCAGGAGACCTTGGCTGTCCTGCTCTCTACCACAGCCACACTGGGTCACTAACTTTATTCTCCACAGGAGTCACCACCCGCTCTTTTCCTATCCCCCTTTCTTTTATTTGTTTTGATTAATTTTTAAAATTAAAGTATTATGATTTACGAAATTAGTCAGAGTTGTGTTTTGGGCATATTGTGTTCCAGCACCAATCCCATCGTCAGTGTCAACTTCCCTCACAAGTGCCCCAGTTTCCCTTCCACCCACCATCACCATTTTTTTCCACAATTACCCAAGACATTCTTTTTGGTTTTCTTGATCTTCCCATGCAATTTATCATCTCTCATTTGTGCAAGTCATGGTCATAAAAATTTGTGCCGAACTTATGTCCTGATAAGAACTAAAATTTAGCCTCTTGATTTATCTTGGTAACAATATAAGCTTAGTAAAGTGTAGGAGTTCTGTGGACTATGACGTGGGAACTGAGGAGTTTCCTAAGGCTACACGTGAGGTCAAAGGGAACTGAGTCTTAACTAGATATCTTGGTATCTTGTGGGGTGTCTTTGTGTAACTTAGGAATTTGGAGTAAGTGAGTCAGCAAAGGAGTTAATCCTAAATCAGTCTAGAAGAAATCTTAATCTGAATTTATTTTAACAAATGCTCACCCCAAACCTCATATATCACTGTATCACTGTATTACTGTCATACCATTGTTCATCGATTTGCTCGAACGGGCATTCCTGTTGCATGCTAGTGTAGTCCAATGATGTATTCAGGGCTCTTTCAGGTTCAGGGGAATGAAGACAGTCATTGTTACTGTTTTTGGCATATCGAGTATGCCACAGGTAGTTTGCCAGGCTGTTGTCCTGGGTTGGAGAGATACTACAGTGGGAGAGCACTTGCTTTCATACAGTCAACCTGGGTTTGATCTCCAGCAAACTATATATTTCCCTGGGCCCCCCAGGAGGAACTTCTGAGTGCAGAACCAGGGGTAAATCCTGAGCACTGCTTGATGTGACCCCAAACAAAACAAAACAAAACAAAACAAAAACAAATCTTGTTCTTCACTCAAATAACTATTAATCAAGAAAAGAGTTAAAGAAATGAGTACATAGGGCATAAGGCAAGAAGCCTAACTTTAAATAGTATTGGATATGAAAGTTTGGATATGTAAGTCTGAGGAATTGGGGGCTTTTTGATGTTATATTAAAAAATAACTGGGACCCCTCTGAGTCTTGTGCTGGTTGCTGGTTGGTGGCGAGATGGCTAATCGCAGCAAGAAAGTGGGAATTGTGGGTAAATATGGGACCCATTATGGTGCCTTTCTCCGGAAGCTAGTGAAGAAAATTGCAACTAGCCAGCATGCCCAAGTACTTGTGCTCTTTCTGCGGCAAGACCAAGATGAGGAGATAGGCGGGGGGCATCTGGCAATGTGGTTTTTGCATGAAAACCATCACCAGGGGTGCCTGAACCTAAAAATACCACTTCTGATGTCACAGTAAAATCTGCCATCAGAAGACTGAAGGAAAGGCCTGTCGATCTGCCATCTGAAAGATTGCTAACCTATACTAAATGGGTTAACTTAAGTAAAACTAAATAAGTTGGAGATTTCTGGGTTTAAAATAGTTTTTCCTCAATTTTATAAAATGTTTTAGTTAGTGACTTGAAAGAGAATAATTTTATGTTCAAACATGTTAATATAATTTTCATGTTTAAAATGCCCTCACATTGTAGAAGTATGATTGAAGATGTGGTTTATACTCTCACAAGGGTCTCCAATGAACACATTTCTGTGAGTAGAGGCAAAAACTCTATAACAATGCTATTTCAAAGACTGTTGTTATCAGGATGAGGTATCCTTTGTAGCTGATCAGTATGTGAAATTTCTGAAAACAGTACAGGAGAGAGGGGGAAGAGAGTCAAAAAGGAAAAGGAGGAGAGAAAGGTAAAAAAAGAATGGATACAAGATGACTTGAATATGGGGTCTGAAGAAGAGGATGGTGTCAAGAAAAAGTCCTTGATTTCTGCTTTAAATAACTGGTTTGTAGGTTGTACTTATCATAGAAAGATGAAATTCTCCAAGAAGGGGTATTTTGTGCCCTTCATTTGATAATTTATGCTCAATATAAAAATGGAAAATAGTACAGAGAGAGAAGGAGGGAGGGAGGGAGAGAGAGAGGGAGAAAAGGAGGGAGAGAGAGAAGAAAAATATCTGACATAGAGGCAGGCTGTGAAGAGGGTGCAGGAGGGAAACTGGAGACATTAGTAATGGGAAATTGTGCACTGGTAAAGTGATAGGTGTTGGAACTCAATCATATACACCTTTGTAACTGTGTATGTCAGCTATTCAATAAAAAACTAAAAAAAGAGATATGTTTGGCAGTAATACAAAAGTGAAATACCTTGGGAAGAGTTTTGACCTTGTAGAGTTTATAGTGTATAGGAAGGGACAGCATAGAACAGTCGCATGAATAAATATGTGGTTGCAAGAGGGAAAATGAAATTATAGGGAAGCATATTGTGTTAATATGTAATAGTTGATTTTATCTTGTGAGAGGTTATTGTGTTCCTCTCTGACATGGTAACATTTGATCGGAGTAGCTGAATGAACAGGAGTTATTTTAAAGTGAATGCATGTTTTGATTACCTTGGAGAGTCTGGCCTTATGCTTGATGTTTTACCTGTTATAATTAGTACCTGTTATAATTATAATTAGTAAGAGTGCCACCCTGAATGAAGCATTCTGATTGGATCCTACATTATGTGATCACCATGCTGAGTGCAGCAATTCATGTGTCCAATGACCCTATGGTGGAAAAATAGTATCAAGGTGCCAGAATGAGTCAGGTGTGTCTGCCAGGGTAAGTGAAATGGTCATTGAAAAACAATAGCTAATTGTAGTTAGTTGGGTGACTACAATGAGAAATAGAGTTTTGAATATCACATGGAGTCAGAATATTGGGAAGGTATTGGGAAGGCATAAGGAGTCACTATTTAATAGATCTAATGCTAAAAAATTTATAATGCAGCCCCTTATGGTGTTGCACTGCATTATATCATAGATATATATCATAGATCATATATCTATGATCATATGAACTATGATCACTGCAGTAAAAGAAAGATATTTGAGAGAAAATAACATGCTGATCTTTAGAACTGTAGTAATTCCTAGGAATGATACTGCTAACAAAATACAATTCAAAAATTGCAGAAATTAAAAATGTCCTGGTTATAAAAGCATATACTTTTTTCAAAATACAGTGACACCCTGTCTAATCTAATTTCTATGCTTAAAGATTCTTAATGAAAAGTCTAATAGAAATCACTACCAAGGTAAATATTCACTGGATGGGCACATGAAGAAGAATAAATATAATTAATAAGATTAATACCAACTGAGTCCCAATATTGATGAATAACTTCTTGTTATTTTTTTTAAAAACTGAATAATTTGAGAGAAGGGTTTTAATGTATTGTTTGTTTTCTTGTGCTTTTGAACTTCCTGATTCTGGCTGGGAACAAGGACAAATCTGCCAAAATACTGCAAGAAAAGATGCTGCTGATCATGGGCAGGAAATACTCCTAGTCCCATGAGATAGCCTGTTCTTAGGAGACTTCCACACCAAGTCTGCTGGCTTTAGAAGGATCATCAGCCACCACACTCACTGCTGCAGCCCGCTCAGGGCCAGAATGTATTAGGAGAATTATTTGGTCCAAGCACTTGTGCCAACATGGCACTTGGGATTCTTTTAAGCTCCAAGTGTTGTTCATTTTTGGTTTGTTTTTCAGAAGGGAAACAGATGGTAAAAACTTAACTCCGTAGGGAAATGATTGAGTTGGTTATATTATATCCATGCTATGTTATTTTACTGTTAAAACCACTCATTCACTTTTCTACAGGAATAGTTAACATTTATTGAGCAGTTAGTGGGACTCAGGAAACCCTTGAAAAACTTTTATGTGAATTAATTCATATAATCCTCTCAATACTCTCTTAGACAAATTCTTGTCAATATCACACATGAAAGACAGAGATGTTCATTTTTCTAGCAGACATGACTATAAAATTAAGGTAGATTTGAAATGAATATGAATTATCCTAGAGCCTGTGCTCTTAACGGGTAGGGTACAATCTCTGTTCAAATAACTCTCAGTCCAAAGAAAAAAAATCACTGTGTATTTGAAAAAGGCGTAAAGATATTACATATTTTAAAACTATATCACAAAGTAAAAATAATAGCATGAAAAGTTATTTACTACCTCTGTGATTTTGTTGAGTCCTAAATGTTCTCAAATGTAATATTCTGTGTTGTTAAATAACTCTCTTAGACAATTGTCTTCAAAAAACATGACTAGAAAATTAAGGCAGATTTGAAATGAGCTATTATCATAATACCTGCCCTCTATGCCTAATTGAAAGCAGAGCCAAATGAAATGACATGGTTAAGAGTGTCATTTGATGATGGCTGCTCAATGCCTCTATTGCAAACCACAACACCCAAAAGGAGAAAGGAAGCAAAAGGGAATGCCCCGTTACAGAGTCGGGGCAGGATGGAGGGGAGGGGAGGGGGTAGGAGGGATTTTGGGACCATTGGTATTGGAAAATGGACACTGGTGGAGGGATGGGTACTTGATCATTGTATGACTGAAACCCAAGTATGAAAGTCTGTAAGCTGGTAACTGTGATTCACTAATTAAAAAATAAAAAGAGTGTAATGTAAATAACTTTCAAATGAAGATTTTATTTATGAACATTCTTGTTGGAACACAGATGTTCAATAGGCTAGAGAGCTTACGTTGCATGCAGGAGACCTAGGTTCAGTCCCTGGCACTGCCTACTTCCAAGTACCACCAGGAGCAGTTCTGAGCTCCAATGATTGTGACACACCTCCCCCAAGCAAGACCCAAAACAAAAGAAAAGAACATTCCTGTTGCATGTCAATTATAGATAATAAACTATATTTTATATAAATTATGTATTACACATTATATTACTTTATTATTACATACTTTATATATTTTATATATTATATAAAACATACTTTATATATTACAACAGAAATACATAATATTTTTGTTGACATCACCAATGGTAAACAAATCTAGGTCTTTAAAAATATGAAACAACAACAAAAAATAAAAATATGAAACACTGGTGTTCTTGGATATATAATTAAATGTGTGAATTATATTTAATTAATGCATAATTAAGTGGGTAGACCAAATGTATTAAGGAAACAGAGACTTAAACAAATTAAATTAAAAAAATTGAGTGTCATGGGATAAGTTATGTGCCCCTGAAATTCAAATGTGGAAGACAGCCCTTTTGTATTTCAGAACAAATTATATTTGAAGATGAGGCTCTCAAACTAAATATGAGGTTGGTAGGGTGGGGCCTCGTTGAATCTGATTTGTGTTCACAAGAAGCAGAATTTTGGAAAAATTTGGGGAAGACCCAGTGAGGTGGCCACATGCAAGCCAAGGCGAGAGACCTCAGTAGAAACTGAGCATCCTGACGTGCTGATACCTTGATTTGGGTCTTCCAATGTTCAGAACTTCCAACTTCCAGAGATATGAGAAAACATCTCTGATACTTTGGGTCTGCAGTACCTCAGGACAGTAGAAACAGGGGCCAGGAGAATTGGTCCATGGTTGGAAACCTGTCTCAAGTGTTGGGGGAGAAGGCAGTTGGGATAGAGAAGGAAGCACCATGACAATGATAGTTGGAAATGATCACTCTGGAGGAGAACTGTGTGCTGAATACTGGTAAGGGAACAAACATGCTGACCACCCAGTACCTGTACTGCAAACTGTAATAACCATAATTCCCTAAAAGGGAGAGAGTGACAGAGAGAGAGTGACAGAGAGAGAGACAGGCAGACAGCAGACAGAGAGAGAGAGAGAGAGAGAGAGAGAGAGAGAGAGAGAGAGAGAGAGAGAGAGAGAGGGAGGAAAAAAGAGAAGGGTAGCCAAAGGGAAACTGGGGACGCTAGTGGTGGGAAATGTCACTGGTGGGTGTTGGAACACAGTGTAATAGAAACCTGACCATGATCAGCTTTGTAACTCTTATCTCATGGTGATTCAAAGAAAAAAAATTCTGTGGTATTTTCTATGAAAATTGGAGAGGCTGCTTTTACTGACCAAGAAGACAGAATTTAGCAGTCAAGTGACCCCCAGCTTCATCAGAGGTTCCCATATGTTCCTTTTCAATGATCAGTACCCTGTCTCTTTCCAATCAATGCCCGTTCTTTAATAGTAGGCACATTGCAATATTGGCAACTCAATTTGTGTTGTATTCAGTCACTACCAGGATGAGATTCTAGACTTGATTTTCAGGAATCTCAGTTCTGCAGTCACAGGAAATATGAGTCTCTTACAGGGCAGACATGGAAACTTTCAGGTCATTTAGGCAGTGCTTGACCTGGAAATTCAAATTGTTTAGCTCATCATTTCCTTTTCCCTCTTGTCAAACAACATTAGGAGCAGTTAATCTCATTACAACTTTTAGTCTGTCAAAACTGTTCAAAGGAATTACATACATGGCTACCCCAAAACTTGCCTTTGATAAGCTCTTTTCTTTTCTTTTCTTTTCTTTTCTTTCCTTTTCTTTTCTTTTCTTTTCTTTTCTTTTCTTTTCTTTTCTTTTCTTTTCTTTTCTTTTCTTTTCTTTTCTTTTCTTTTCTTTTTTTCCTTTTGGTTTTGGGGCCACACATGGCGATTCTCAGGGTTTACTTCTGTCTCTGTGCTCAGGAATTACTCCTGGTGGAGCTTAGGGGACCATCTAGGATGCCAGGGATCAAATTTGGGTCTGCTGCATGCAAAGAAAGAATACTCTCTCCTGCTATTATTATTTTAAAAATATTTAAAATCTTAGAATTTTGGGCTTTCTTTCATATATGTTTTTAAGTAATCGTATTTTTGTTTACTGAGCAATTTTGCAATCTCATTGCAATCTATTTCTATGTTTCTTTTCTACAAACTGGAAAATTTTGCCTGTAATTAACTGAGTAAATGTTTTCATAAATGTGCCTTTAATCATTTTCTGTTCTTATCAGGTCTTATAACTGTTTAGAGTTGATTTTGATGGCAGTACATGCATCACTGTTTGAAGTTGAAGTCTAATAATGCCCAGAATAATGTTTCCTGCATCTTGTTCTACTCCATCTTCTCTTTTGATAATTACATTCACAAAAATAGCTCCTCATGCCCAAACATGATTTTAATCTGTATGTATTTTAGAAATAGAACTAAAACATGTTTGAATAATTATTTTAAATTTGACAAACAATAATGTTAATTTTCAGTCAGTGTACTAGGGTACCTATTGTAAATCTACTGGAAGTTGTGTTATATTAGGAATCATGATGACTGTGAGAATTATAATGACAATGGCTTTTATGCTACCAATTGATATCTGGGGAACAATATCTTTTCATACTAATTGTTCAGTTTTTCATATATGATATGCTGTCACTTTTAGTTTTAATTCCATAAGTATAATTGTCACTGAAAGATAGTTGTACAGGTGGTATAAAACTTCTTCTAAACTGAGTTAAAATTTGGTGCCTTGTTTCAGGAAATCATCATGATTCTACTACCTGTATTTCTTTAGGATGACTTTGCTTTCTGATGCCATAACATGCTTAGAAAAAAAAAATTGACTCCCATTGGGTTACCCGTACCTAATTGTTCAAATCCAGAGTCCTTAGGACTGGGACCCTGGCTGTTCCTAGCTTGCTTGGCCAGCCCAGTAGGTGAAAAGTTTTAATATTTTAGCATGCTCGAAACCCATTCATAGCACAGTGGCTGGGACATACTCTAACTTACATAATAAAGAACACACTATCTGTAAATAATTCTCAAACATAGCTTGTTATAGATCTGACTTATTATAATATGTGTTTTTTATTTTAAATTCAGCACATTCAACAAGAGTCACAGTCACTCAATTAACCTTGCATGTTACAATCAGTAGGATTTGGGTTGGGTGGACTACGAGTCACAGAAATTTGAAATTTAAAAGACCCTGATTTAAAGCCAATGTTTTAAATTTTAGTTCTGTTTATCTGACATAGAGGTAAATATGAAAAAGACAAGATTATGTTGCCCTTAACTTTCTACCTATATGACTCAGTGGGTTTTCTTTTATTTCATGACAATTTCAAACTGGTCCACATTTTCCTTCTTTGAGACAGAATGGTAATACAACAGATAGGAGGCTTGTCTTGCATGAGCTGGCATGGATTCGATCCTCAGAACCCTATATGGCTCTAAATGATCCCCAAGTGCAGAGCCAAGAGTAAACCCTTAGTACCATTGGGTATGGCCAAAAAACTCCCTCCCCCCTTCTTTTTTCTTGAGAGAGAAAATAAAATTAAACTAAAATTAACATTTTTCAATTTTATAACTTTGTTTTTAAGCATATTCTAATTTAATTGGTCTGGACTGAGTGTGGGCATGGATATTTTTACAAAGTTTCTCTAGTGATTTCAATGGGGGGGGACATCATTGAGGAGGATAGTTCACTGAACAAACATATAAAAGGCCATAACCCAAAACACAAGCATTTAGCAAAAGAGTGATGAGACTTAAGAAAAAAGCAAATGTGTGATTTTGTGTGTATGGGGGAGGAGGCTGGGGGCACACCTGACTGTACTTAGGACTTGCTCCTATGTCTGCACTCGGAGATTCTCTTGGTAAGGCTAACCACATATGATCTCTCAACAGATCATATGTGGTTGAGATAGAACCTGGTCAATTGTGTGCAAGGCAAGTGCTTTACCCACTGTACTATCATTCTAGCCTGAATGTTTTACACATTTAATAGGAGTGCTTGTTAGAATCATCATCTTATGATTTTATAAAATTGTGTATTATTTTGAAGCAGGGGTTTCAGTTGGGGAATTATCATAGTTATGGTGATCTAGGAGAAGTTTTGTAGACCAATTTGAAAATAAAAATGAAAACTAGAAAATTAGAAAAATGAAAGTGAAAATTAGAGAATAAATTCAGATATGGTCAAAAAGAAGGGGAAAAACAGCAGATAGAAATTAGTGGAGTGGTTTGTTTGTGGGGATATGGGCAGAAATATAGGAGAGAAGAACTCTTGGCCTTGCAGTGAAAATATTAGTAGTTGAGCAAAAATTAGGGCAGTATGTATGTGGTTGGTTCAGACATTGAAAGGCTATGAGCATATATTTACTTGGGCTAGGAAAATTAGAGCTCAGAAAGACAGAGCTTGTGACCACAATCTGTTTTCATACTCAAAAAGTATGAAAAGAATAATACGACATACAGCTATTGAACATTAAGAGCATAAGACACATAAATTGCTTATTATTTATTAGATGAAAGTCACAACTCAAGTTCTAAATAAAAATACAAGTAATGTTACAGAGTTCAAGTTTACTACATAGCATTTGTGGGCTCTTTCTAGAATTTTCAGTATAGTTGACACCTCGGAACTCTGAGTCATGTTTCATGGACATTCAACCTTTCTCACAGGTATGTGAAGGGACACATGCTACCCTGCCAAGGGAAGGATTATCCCTGATTGTGCACAAAATTAAGTAATTTCTAGGTCATTCAAGGTTAATGTTAATATTGAACTTTTTGGATAGTTTAAAAATTGCACTTGGTGTCTTGCAATGTCTCCAAGGGCATACAAAATCATGAGCAATAACTGACTATATCACTAAGACAGACAATTTGGAAAAATGGATGGTTCCAGTAGGGATTATATGACTGTCGCTGGGCATAATATTTGTAGCTTCTACCAAATAGTTAAACGTAACCTCTGAGTATTAGAGATAGAAAATAAGGAAAATAGAAAAAAGACAGAGAGAAGTAAATTTTTATAATATAAGTCTTTGAGGATAAGGGTTCTATCTAAATATGACAAGTATGTCATAAACTAAAAATGCCCAATAAATATTTTGTTATTTTGTTTTTATCCAAGTGCATTTTTTCCCCACTTGGGAATATGCCCTATATAAAGATGCATAAAATGTTCACTTTGGCAAACTCATTTCCATTCATTTCTTGTTTTTCGGCATTCGGAAAATCTACAACAGTGTCAATATAATATTTTGATTATGTTTTTCAACTTCCCCATTCATTGACTTGGCTTTATACAGAAATAATATTCAAAATATGGCCCCAAAGAAAATATGCTGAGTACCAGGGTCATCAAGTGAACAATTGCATCTTTCTCTGCAAAGGTAGCTGGTGAAATGGACCGAATTGCAGGAGGTAGAAGCACATGTTTGTAGTCTTCTCTTTTCTCCATTTTTAATAACATGGAACCATTTATTTATTGACTGCTTGAAATAAATTCAAATAGAAGAACTTTGTAAATGCTGTAGTCTCTGGTATGACCTACCTGGTGCCAATCTTTTTTGTAATTTATGAAAGGGACTCAGACAGCTTGAATGTCTACTCTTTTTTGTCCAAGATTTGTGTTGTAAGCTAAAGCCTCTTTGTCTGGAAAAAAATTGGACAACAATTCACAAGTTCACAATTCTCTTAGATGAATTGGGATCTTATCAATGCTCATACCTAAGTAGGCTTCAAATGTATAAGAAAACTTGACACCTGTGTTCTACAAAGTATTTTGATGGTGTTTTACTATTTCTGGGTGAGCAAGAATATTTCAAAACTCTCTGTTTTGTTCCCCAGGGATTGATGGGAACAAAAGGAGGTGAAAGGCTGAAGAAAACTAGAGAATTTATTGTTACTTGCATTTACTAATTGATTTTTCTCAATTCTTGTAATAACTAAACATTTAAAAATAATGGCTCTATTGAGTCATTACAGACTACTCAATTCGCTCATTTAATTTGCACAAGTAAATAGCTTTTAGGATATTTTATGTGAGTGAAGACATCCCATAGTGAACTTTAGAAAATTTTATAAATCCAGGGGAAACCTGAAATCCTTCTAGACTTCCATCTTTGTCCTCGTTGGCCCTAATCAGCCACTGACCTTCTGTATGGCTCTATAGAGTTCCCTGTTCTGGACATTTCATCTAAACATACTCTTAAAACATGTGGTCTTTTGCTTCTTAATCATAGTTGGCCTTATGACATTTGTGTAATGTTGTGTTGAAGTGTGCTTTTCCATACCAACTTCATGCTCCCCTAGAGTCAGAGACACCCATCAGAGCACAACACACACAGTGGACTTTCTATTCACGTTTGTGACCTGTTGAGAGCCAATTTCTGTCTTCTCTCCAAGTATCAGATAAATTTTCTGTAATTTCTTAATAAAAAAATAGTACCATTTCTCTTCCACATTATGGAGTAACTACTTTTCTCTTTCTCGCCTTGAAGCTATTAATGTGTATAGTATAGGAAAAACACCTGGTGTGTTATGCCACAAATGCAGATCTTCATTTTCTGCCCTCAATATTCCCTGTACCTATCTCCATCTGCTTCTGTCTTTATTCTGTCCAATTTCCAGGAGTGCTCTGTAGCAGACTACTTCCTTGGTTCCACACAGGGCGAGTAGAAAAAGAAATTCAAATGATGTTGCACTTTAGGTCTGACATGCTCTGGTGTGTTAACAAAGGAAGCATTACCCAACAGGACTGCCACTGACCACCCACTATTCCTTATGTGATTTAGTGAAATATTTTTTCTTTCACTGTGATTGACTTTTGACTTAAAACCATGTAAAAGTCTAATAATTTTTCTTTTATTATATTAACTTTACATTTTCATTAACTTTCAACTAGGTATATACTTATGTATCTATATCGCAGAGTAATAGTATGTACAAAGCAAGAAAAATCAACTCAAAAAATCCTTAGGGCAAACATGAAGTATTCTTTTCCCCCATTAGTTAAAATCTCTGAATCTCAGATACAGAATTTGGGAAAAGGGACTGATCCATTTAATATGATGAATTAATCTCTCTGAAATTCACTTATGTTTGTTTCCATCATTAAACACCACAAGATGTCCAACCATGCTATCATCAACATTTAAAGCATAAAATTATTTGTAATAGCAGATGTTTCCCTTCTCTATAGTTTTTTTTCTCCTCTCAACCTGTGATGAGAAAATAGATGGTAAAAGTAAGAAAAGCACTTAGTAACTACAAATATAATAATGATTCATAGAAACAAGGTGAGATCCAGGAGAGATAGCTCAAAGGGCTGAAGTGCATGCTCTGCAGCAGAGAGCCTCGGTTAGATCCTGCCACAAAATGGTCCCTTCTTAAATGGAACGTTGAGTAGCCCCTAAGCACATTTGGATGTCCACAACCTCTCTTGAAAAAGCAACCCAAAAGGACTAGAGAAGTGGAAGGTGGGGGTTTGGTGGGGAAGGAGACAGAGAAAAACTATGAGGTTCTTTCTGAGTTGGCATGTGAAGGCATCTTTCCCCCGAGATTCTGGCCCAGGCTTCCTGCAGTTAGGGTGGTGATTGGTACGCTCTTGCGCCAATGGGAATAACAGCTGGCTTCTCAATAGTCTTCCGAAGTAGCTGTTCCATTCACTGGGGTGTTCTTTGCACACAGCTTTATTTGCTGACATTCTCAAGTTGCTGCCGAATGTCTTTAATAACAGTACTTTTCCTTTCTTGTGTTTGTTTTTAATTCAGAGTAAAATATCAGCAATGTTAATTCTTAGTCAAAAACATTGCAATTAAAATTATTTAAGGGGGACTTCTACACTCACAATCAAGTTGGTGTCAAGTTTTTGTGAATTATTGTAAATGTGATGGTGAGGTAACCAATATTGTGGTATTTAATTTTGAAAAAGTTTCAATATGGGGTCAAAATGAAGGAGAGGAGAGAAAGAAAAATGAGGACACATGTAAATATTTAAAAGTCAGTACAAAAAGAACTAGAATACTGAAATTTTAAGTAGCATCATAGTTAGACCTGGCAAGGAATCCTAATGTCATGCAAGGTATTTTTTTTCACCATAGCTAAGAGCTGAAAAACAATCTAGGTGTCCATTCAGAGTGGTCAGATAAAAACATTCTTATACACACTGGAATGCTATTCAGCTATAAGTTTTATCAGCAAAAGACATAAAAATTTGCATTTTTAAGTGAAATAGAAAGGACTTGAAGGAATTATATAAAGTAAGTTGGGAGGATGCAGATGATTTATCTCTGGATGATTTTACCTCTGTGTGCAATATAAGTGACAAAATGAAAATGAGACTGTGGATAGTGACAGAAAAATGGGATTTACTAGAGGGGAAAGCTTGAGAGGTGGGAGCAAAAGTGGAGGGCACCTAATGGAAAGTAGTGAGTGTAAATTTATTTAGTTATTTGGGTCATATATGGCGGTATCAGGGCTTACTCCTAACTATGTGCTCAGGTCACCACCAGTGGTGCTCAGGAGAGCATATGCAATATCAGAGATCAAACCTGGAGTGGCCGCATCAAGGCAAATGCCTCACCCATTGTACCATTTTTTTTTTCTGGCTCAATTTTAACTATCTTAAGAAGGAAAAATGACCCAACTTTAATTTACTTTAAGAAGAAAACAATGTACACAAATATACTAGTACATAAAGAACAGGAATGCTAGAGTTGATGCAGAAGAAAGGTAGAGACTGGAAAGGTACAAAGTGTATTTAAATACACAGTCTACACATGGAAAACAAAATCAAACAAAACACACATTTTGGTGGGGTCTATTAGAAAGTTCTACAGAATAACTACCTATTAGACAAATGTTAAAAATACCAGTGCAAGAAAGAAGCAATCATAGCTGGGTTGTAAAACATGGTCGAGAAAAAAAAAACAACTAAGAATATTATAGGCAAAGTTTCTGAGGATGAGATTTCAAATCTCACAAAGCTCAGAGCTTAACGATTGCCTGAAGGTGATATGAATTATGAAGTACTGCTGAGTCCACAGTGTTGCATGGTCCCTGCAGCTCAATCTCACTCACCCAGTAAAGTATGAAGTTAAGTCAGGAATCAAAGCAGAGCAAGATAAGCAGTGAAAATGACATCTGTAGCAGAAGTGGTCTATTTTGCTTCCCTATAGTAGAAGTGGAGCAGTTTTAGTGAAAATGGTGAAATCTTCATAAATTCCCTCTCTATTTTTCCAATATTGACTTTCCCCACTTAACATAATCTTTTGTCATGAGCCCTGTGCCCCTTTGGATAGCAGCATATCAAGATTTCCATGGCTGCCTGGGGAGATTAACTGATTCTATCAGTCAAAAGTCAGTCAGGCACAGAGCTGGTTTTCTGAACACCCAGCCTTTCAGGGCACTAAAGCAAGACATACTTGGCTACCAGATCAGACACTTTTGTCTTTGCTTTTTACAAATCCCCAACCATTACAAAACAGACTCAAACCAGGACAGCATTTTTGACATCAGTATGCACAAATCAAGACAGGAAAACTAATTTCTTGACT
Source organism: Sorex araneus (assembly GCF_027595985.1). NCBI lineage: Eukaryota > Metazoa > Chordata > Mammalia > Eulipotyphla > Soricidae > Sorex > Sorex araneus. Next base: position 162,491,487 of record NC_073305.1, on the reverse strand, counting down.
CATCCTTGATGTAAAGCTTCTGTGAAAAGAATATGTTTTTCTTTTGAGAAGGGAGTGAGGTGGTTGATATGAGCAAGAGACCTCTTTTTCTTTTCCATTTCTAAGCTGGGACATTAAGTCATCCTGGAATGTAAAATGCTAGCCAACTAAAAGGTCCTGTATCTTTTGGTGCATCAGTTCTGATCCTAAAGACCCTCTAAAACGTGCCTAATACAATAGTACGTGTTCGAAAAGATTTATTGTCAGGCCAATTAGGGTGGGGAAAGCATTGAAACTTTCATCTCCAGGATGCGCCCTGCCCATTCCACCCCGCTCTCCTGCAAGTGCCAGAACTAAGGCATAGAGGCCAGCCATCAGCCAAAACTGAGACCCGAAAGGGAAGGAAGGGTGGAGAGAAAGGGTGGCAGTAATGGGTGAGCAATAAAGAATGGAGAATTTGTGGAGGATTTTTTCCACCTCCTTGAAATGAAATAAAATGACCCCATCCTCTAAATTATTTGAAAACAATTCTGCTTGTAGACTTTGATCTATTGAAGTGCGGGCGGGCATGAGCGCGCGCACACACACACACACACACACACACACACAAACACACACACACACACAAATTTCTGCCCAAAAGCAAAACTTAAATACTAGTCCAGAGAAGATAATCTTGCCTACACGATTACTCAGTGGGAATGCAATAGATTTTCCCTGTTGTGAAGCCATTCCTGACCCTTGTTTTTTCATCTATTGCTTACAGAACTATTTATATTTTGAAAATGTTTCCAAATTATCAATAGCAATTAACCTATAATTTAAAAATATGGCAGAGATGATTGGTATTTATTTTAAAATGAAACATAAAAAAACCCATATTGGTATGGTACACTAATGGCCGAGACAATAGTTGATCTGACTTTACTATTTTCAGGCAGCATAATATTAACTTTCTCCTATCCTTTGCTCCTTTTTCCTTCCCCCTTTTTCTGAGATACTACCACTATATTTCAAGCTGAAAATATTTTTGCTGCATAAATATTATGGAAAATGTATATTTCAACCCATATTAAGAATAACACTTCCTAGGGGATGAGTCCATTAAAAATAGTATACATTTGGCCAGTAAAAAATTCTGTATTAGGAAAGTCACTAACAGGGTTACCAAACTTTTAATAAAACAGACACATTTGGGTTTGTTCTTCTTTCTCAGAGGGTCTTAAGACTTTATGATTTTATTTGGATAAATAACTTGGAAATTTATGGACATAAGTGGTAACCTAGTCCACAAACAACCCTATAAGTTGTTTCAGTTAATAGTATCAAAAGAGGAAAAGTATTTAATATTTAAGTCAAATAAAACTGTTTAAAAAAAAGCCTTACACCAAGTAGTACAATTAAAGATGTGATTGAGGCTCTTAGACTTCTGGAAAACAATTCAAAGTAAAACTCTGTTTTCAGTAATGATGAGATATTTGGAATAATGTTCTCTGTTATTTGATAAATTTAGATCTGCCTAAAAACAAAAGCAGAACAGAAAAGATGAGGGAGGAAGAAGAGGGAGAGGGAGGGAAAAAGAGAGGAAGGAAGGGAGGGAGAGCAAGTGAGAGAGAGAGAGAGAGAGAGAGAGCAAACACAGCAAGAGTAAAAGAGAAGGAGGAGGAGGAGGAGGAGGAGGAGGAGGAGGAGGAGGTATGAGGCCCTAAAGCAAATGGTTAGTGAAGGAGAGCCAATCATAATCCAGCTGTTCCAAACCAACCAAAGCATCTGGCTTCTTTAATTTAGTACACTTTAGACTAAAATGCTGGTTTGTTTACACTGTATATTTTGAGTTATTTAAAATTTCTCTTCCAAACCATTGGGTTTGCAACTTCAGGGGAGATTTTTCAAATGTGGCTGGAAAGTATCCCCACATCAATATCACATGGAGTAAATGTCACATGGAGAAAAGGAGTAAAGCACGATAGACATTGTCATCACAGCCAGCATGCCTTGTCAGGTAGTTTTATATGCTTAAGTATTTTAAAGTTTACTTGGGGGAAAAGGTTTGGAGCACTCAGCAGTTCTTAGAGGACACCAGGTGTTACTTGGAGGACTATATGCAATGCTGGAACTCAAGCTAGAATTCATCACATGCAATCCCTATATTATCTCTACAATGTCAATTTTGTATGCTCATTTTGAGACAACCAAAAATGCCTAAATGCCTCTTTGTCTAAATCACGCAGATTGTAAATTTTTTTCTGTATAGGTAGACACATGTACATACTGCTGGGTTTATGGGGTTTCTCTCCATTGGCAACACTCTACACTGCTCTGTAAATACCACTTTTGTTTTAGCCAAAATACTGAGTGAAAACATATGAAGGCACCAAGTCAAGGAAGTATTCAGTTGGAATGTTTCTAGAAGAACTCTGAGGATTTGATCCTCAGCCCTTTGCTGCTTCTTGGACTCTCTCCACTCATAGTTCTTGACAGATCTTCTGTTTTCACATTTAACTTAGAGGTTCCTAAGGCTACACTGCAAGCTACGTTCTCATCTTATCTTCAGTTCTGAATTCTATTTTCAAAACACTTTCATTGACTGCTCTCTTCTCATCTGGGTGTCCCAAACAGCGATAAGCATTTAACTTAGATCAATAGCTCCTCAAACACCCAAGTTATATAATTAATGGCATCTTGTCTGTGGTCATAAGAGTTGAACTGGAAGTTAATTTCAACTATTTCTCATCCTGATATAGTTGGATATAAGTCTTTGGAGAAGACAGGTCTTTTATCATTTGCTTTATGATATATTTTAAATGTATATGTATTTCCTTTTTAAATTCTCTATTATTGCTCAATAATTTTCTACTTAATAACACAAGTGCCCAATAACAGATAAGTGGTAAAGAAAACTTAGTATGTATATATAAATGATGGAATACTACTTAGTTTTAGAAAAGATAAAATTTCGCAGCTTGCTGCAACTTGGATGAACTTGGAAGGTGTCTTGCTGAAAAGATAAATATTATATAATCTCACTCTTAAGTATAAAGAGACAAAGAGAGAGATTAGATGGTTCCCAACACAAATTCTGAGACATGCTCAATACAACTGAGAACTGGGGTGGAGAGTTGGGAAGAAGGAACCTCATGGCATCATGGTGGAAGAATAGTTAAATATTGATGAAGGGATTGGTATAGCAGCTCTCCAATTATAAAACAACAATTTCACTGCTATTGTAAATCATGATACTTCAATAAAAATTAAAAAATATATAAATCATTTCCTATTTGATTTTCCTGTATATGAGACCAAAAACATATCAGAAGGTAAAGAATGGAAAGAACCTTGAGTATTATAAGTAAACAGAAGGGGACTAACTCCATCTGGAAGAGTCATAGTTATAAAGCGTTCATAAGAAAATAGATTCAGAGCCTAGGTAACTGGTGAACTATTAAACTCACAACACTACTGGAACAGGTTCTTACTAATTTATCAGTTCAGGCTAACTTCATGACTGATCCTGAGCTGACCATCACAATCTTTTCAGTGTCTGTTAATAGTTGGTAAATATCATCATCTTTTTCAAGTGACGAGGTGATCAACTTATTAATCTTTAACTTTTAAGTTCAGACAGAGAAGTTCAGACAGAGGAAAGTTTGCTTCCATTTTTCAAATCTCTCCAGCTGGGACTATTTGACCTCATCAAGAGCCGTAACTGCAACAACTTATGGGCCAATAGCAACAGCAATGCCCAATGGGAAATACAAGTGAAAAACAGGAGGCAAGAGCAAGGTAGTGAAGGCTTGGTCATAAACACTTAAGGTCTCAGTGTGACACCTTTGTGGACTGTGAATTCCCATTGACGTCAGTTCTATGTTATGGGTAGTTCAGGTCCACAGAAAAGAGCCCTTACATTGCTTCACAGGTCAGAGTACTCTCACTTCAAAGCTGTTAACTAGCAGTTCTCACAGTATAGTCCTTAGACTAGCAATATTGGCACAAGTTCAAAATTGCTAGAAATGCAAATTTCTAAACCTTACTCTGATCAAGCAATTGAATCGTAGTCTCTGTGATTTAAAACATACACATTTTCCAAGTGATTCTTTTTTTTTTTTTGGTGTTTGTTTTTGCCCCACGGAGTGTTGCTCAGGGCTTCTCCCAGCTCAGTCACTTCTGTTGGTGCTCACTGGGATTGAGCCCGGGGCTCCTGCGTCCTTGTGACTTATCCCTTCTATACTTTGGGGGCCATTACTCTAATGTATAGTGATAACTAGAGAAATAAGAAATCAAACAAAGTTCATAAAAATGCAAAAAGCAACTTGCAGGTCTATCTTAAATTTCTTAGACAGAAGTTCTATCTCGTCTTGTACTTACAATGTTTTGCACAGAATAAATCTCAGTAAACATTTTTGACTACCCTGAAAACAGCTTATCTAGGTCAAGTGCCAAAATTCAAAATATTCCACAAAGCAAATGATGTCTTAGATTTCTTTGCTTGTTTGTTTTTGAGAGAATCCCTGAAGTCTCGAAGACAGAACATGAACTCGAGAGGCAAGCTTTTGTAAGATAATGAGGATCAGTTGTGATGTGCAGAGAAGAGTTCAAAGGTGCTGCTCTTTGTTTTTCTATCCTAAGAATTTTTCATTTATTTCATATTTCATAGGTCAGAGGAGATGTACTGATAATAACTACCCCTCTACCAAAACAAATCTTAAAAAAAATATCAGTTTAGTTTGTGGTTACTCAATTATCCTTGAAATCATTCTAGCTGCTTTCCATTTGTACAACTGGCTATTGAATTCTAACATTTTAACCTCAATCTTGATTAAACTCACCTCATTATCTCTCAGTTTAAGCATAAAGACTTATTAAGACATTTCAGTCATTATTTAATTGGTATTTCACATTTTTATGTGGGTCCTCCTTAAATACCAGCTTCTCAAAACATGTCACTTTAAAGTATCAGAATTAAGAATATTTTATTATTGTCATGTTTATCACTCTTCAATGGCTTTATATCACCACTATGATAAACTAGAGGGAACAAATAAATTAGTAAGTAAAGGCAATTTTCCTTCCTAATTCTACTTCTTTGGATAGAGATTTGAGAAAGAACTATACGTCTAATGGGAGCAGAATTAAGTAATAAACAGAGATAAGACAGTTCCCATCAAATACAAGATGACTGCAAATCTTTCTGCAGACCTAACCCAACCATTCTGAGAGCCTCTGAAAACTGAAAAATCTCTTTTATGCTGTTATTTTCTTATCACATTTCTATACTCCTACTAGGGTTGGGGGAAGCTGGAAGCTGTATTGAAATGAAACCCCACAAGCCATTTTGAGGAAGTCAAAATTTAAGTGGAAGGAGGAAGAATAAGAACTCTTCTGTGGGAATGTTCGTCCTCACTGCCAAACCTTCAGCCTCCAGAGATTTAAGGGGGTCTTGTGTAAGTTAAGAGAGCATGTAAATTTAGGTACTTACTTAAAGAACATATGTTTTGAAAATTTAAAAGTTTATCTTCTCAAATGATTGGAACAAGCCTGGAATTTAGTTTTGCATTATATTCTCCAGAGACACAGGGACCAAAAATGGGAGAGGAGTTAATTTACTCAGTTTGAGAACGTGATATTGCACATGTTTTCCCCCTGTCCCCTTCATTTATTTCCTTCATTGTTTTAGTATAAGATCTTGAGGAACTGCAGGTGGGTGGGTGGTTTGGATCCAGTTCCCAGACTCTGATGCTCATTAACTGTCCTCATTTTATTTACATTTTGATATTTGGACTGATTTTCCCATTATAAAGTGATATGAATCCTATTATGTAAGAGAATATCTACCCTCAAACTCACACTTCTTTATAAGGATGCAAAACTTGTGATTTCTCAGTGAAAAAAAGAGTTATAAAGAGTGCTTTTTTGTTTTTATTTATTATTATTATTCCTTTTGGTCATGAGAATAGTTGATCTTGAGAAGGGTCATGATCTTGAGAAGTCAATGTAAATAGTGGAAGAATTTTTCCCCTTATTTTTCCAAGTGGCTAGCTTCTGAGTTATCTTTTTTGACTGCCAAAATCATGACTTAACTCTCTATATCGGTAACAATCAAAGGTCAAACTGTTTGAAAAGTTTAAGTATATAAGTAAAATCTTTAGTATCTGAAAACATCTAGTTTCTACACAGCAGTATCTAATAGAACTTTCTGCAATGTCAAACTATTATGTGCTATCCAATGGAGCAGCAAATAGCAATATGTGACTAATGTACTCTTGAAACATGTTTCATGCAACTCAGAAACTGGAGTTCTATTCTTACTTATGTGAATGTAAATAGCTACACATGGTTGATTGGATGCTGCTGCTTCCATTGGGGACCACTGGCATTCTGAGATAGAATTCTAGAATCATCATTCATTTGGAATTGGAATTCTCAACCATCCAAGTTAATTTTAACACTGAATTTTTTTCAAAGACTCAATTAGACAAGGACTAGAAAAATAGAGGGAACAGCGTATAATGATCAAAGTTGCCAGGTGGGCACTCTTGTCTATTTAATTTGAGTCAAATGTGTGGTGAAGGATGAATGGCCTTAGCTGTTTAAAGGTAATGTGTAATAACAGTCATCAAATATCTATTCAAAGTAACTCACATTTAACCCTTATTAAAATTAAGACTTTTTCCAAATTAGGTTGTCCTCTAGAGCCTGCCTTCTATAGTATAAGTTTTTTCCTCTTTTTTTTACCTGATCTACAACGCTGCTCACTATTCTTGCAGAGGGGGAACCATATGCTTATGATAAAACACCAACATCATGTGATATCTTTCCTCGATTTATCACCTGGCACCCCAGAGTACTCAGATCATATGAAGTTTGGCATTAGGCTCACATGCAGCTGAACTGAACATTCCATCCAGTTGTTAACCTCAAATCACCCTTAGTTGAGATTAGAATCAGGAAGCCTGCCCAGGTTTGAATTAGAAATGAATGACCCCATAGGATTTCAAATAATCATGGGAATTTGTATGCATCTATTTGAACCACACTGGACCTCCTTATTTCTGTTTCTTATTGACTCAGATTTTAAATAAATAACAAAAAAGTATAATATATATTTGAAAAACAAAAATTCATCATGGATGGAATATCTTTCACAAGCATAATTACAGGAAAATTATATAATGCAATAATGCAGTAGCAATTTTAAATATTCATATTTATAAAATTATAATTAAAATATATTTTGATAACCTTTAAGAGTAATAGTAGTTAAAATTCTTCATTTAAACTTATGTATAAAATACTATTCTATATGATATAATATACCTAACATCCTAAATTTAATTTTAATTTTTTTTTCTTTTTGGGTCACACCCGGCGATGCATAGTGGTTACTCCTAGCTTTGTACTCAGGAATTACTCCTGGAAGTGCTCAGAGCACCACAGGGGATGCTGGGAATTGAACCCGGATTGGCCGCGTGCAAGGCAAATGCCCTACCCACTGTACTGTCGCTCCAGTCCCTAATTTTAACTTTTACACGTAGTTAATAAATTAAACTAAAGGATGATGCTTATAATACCCAAAATTAATTATTTTCCTTACCATTGACCCAGTTTCCAATTTAAATTATTATTAGTAGTTACTTTCAACAGAGTTAGACTTTTAATACTAGTCTCTGCCTTCATGTTTCTAAATGGTGTATGTCACTATACCTTGATATTCAGTTTTAGACTTTTAGAGTTAATTGGGAATTAACAATCTTACACATTCTTCCTCATCTGCTCCCTCAGCCCCACTTATTGTTCTCTAGAAATTTCAAGTTGGGTTAGATAATATCCACTAAAATAGTATTACTAGGTTATAGCTGAACAAATTGAGTGGCATTTTATATTTCTCTTATTATTAATTTTGGTTGGTTTGCCCTATATTCTACTTGCATAAAATAATGGCAAAACACATTAATAAGGCTTATTATTCTAATTCCAAAGGCAGACAGATACACCACAAAAAGAAAATTACAGTCCAATATTATGATGAACACATTTGCAAAGCTCTTCGACAAAATACTAGCAAATAAAACTCAACAATTCATTAAAAATATCATATACTCCAGGGACTGGAGCAATATTATAGCAGGTAGGGCGTTTGCCTTGCACACGGCTGACCTGGGTTCGATTCCTAGCATCTCATATGGTCCCCTGAACACCGCCAGGAGTAGTTCCTGTGCATCTGAGTGCAGAGCCAGGAGTAACTCCTGTGCATCGCCAAGTGTGACCCAAAAGGCAAAAAAAAGAGATCATATACGCCAAAAATAAATTAAAGAAGATCACATAATATAACCAAGTAAAAATCATCCTGGGCAGTACAAGGATGGTTTAATATATACAAGTCATTCAACATAATACACTGTATTAATATAAGAAAAAACCCTATATGAGCATATCAAAAGATGCCAAGAAAGCAGTTGACAGTTTATAAGATCCAGCACCCATTTATGATAAAAACTCTCAACAAAATGGAAATTGAAGGAAATTTTCTCAATATTCTCAAAGCCATTTACCACAAGCCCACAGCAAACATTATACTCAATGGGGAAAAACTCAAAGCCTTTTTTCTAAGATTAGGCACAAAACAAAGTTTCCCACTCTCATACTTTTGTTAAATATTGTACTGGTAGTATTGCCTTAGCAATTACTATCATCCCGTTGATCGTCAAATTCCTCGAGCAGACCCAAAACCATCTCCATTCGCCCTAGCCCTGAGATTTTAGCAGCCTCTCTTTACTTGTCCTTCCCAACGGTGCTGCATTAGAGGTTCTTTCAGGGTCAGGAAAATGAGCTGCATCATTGCTACTGTACTTGGCATATGAATACGCCATGGAGAGCTTGCCAGGCTCTGCCGTGGGGGCAGGAAGCTCTTGGTAGCTTGTCAGTTTCTCCAAGAGGGAGAACTAGGCTATAAGATGTTTTACAGCCTTCTGAGAGCTTGGGTTTAGTCTCTGGATGTTGGCCATTGATGGGAGTACACGACACCAGGGGCAGTTTGTGGGTGGGACTGCCTAGCTACTGGAAAATGGGGGATCTGGGTGGAAGAGGCAAGATCTTTAGCAATTAGACAAGAAAAAGATATAAAGGTCACCCAGTTAGGAAAGGAAGAAGTCAAGCTCTCACTATTTGCATATGATATGATACTAAGAAAATCCTAAAGATTCTACAAAGAAAGCTCCTTAAAACAATAAAAAAAGTAAAGTGGCATGGAAAAGTCCATGGTCTTCTCATATACAAATAATGAAATAGGAGGAAAGGATATTTAAATAACAATCTTGTTCCCAATTGTACCTCAGAAAATCAAGTACCACAGAGTCAGCTTAACTAAAGAGGTAAAAGACCTATACAAAGAAAATTACAAAACACTACTTCAAGAAATAAAAGAGGACATGAGGAAATAGAAATATATTTCCTTCTCATGTATTGAGGATTAATATAATCAAAATGGCAAAATTCCCCAAGGCATTGTATAGATTCAATGCAGCCCCTCTAAGGATACCCACATAATTAAAAAAAATAAATAGATTAAACACTACTGAAATTAGTATGAAAAAAATACATTCCCCACCCCAAATGACTAAGGCAGTTCTTGAGCAAAAGAAGATGGAAGGCACCATTTTCCTCAACTTCAATCTGTATTACAAAGTGGTAGTAATTAAAACAGCATACTATTGAAATAAAGACTGACCCTCAGATCAATGGAATAGACCTGCATATCCTTAGAAAGACCCTCAGATATATGATCAGTTAATTTTCAATAAGGGAGCAAAAACTATGATGTGGAGCAAAAAAAGAAAGCCTCTTTGATATATTCACAATAGCTAAAATCTGAAAATAAGCTGAGTGCATGAGAACAGATGACTGGATAAAGAAACGATGATACATCTACACAGTGGAACACTACTCAGCTGATAGGAAAATTGAAGTCAGGAAATTTCTTGTATATGAATATACACGAGAGTATCATGCTGAGTGAAAAGAGTCAGAGGGAGAGTGACAAACAGAATGATAGCACTCATTTGCAGGATATTTATCTGTATCTATCTATCTATCTATCTATCTATAGTTAACATACATATATGTTATGTGTGTGTGAACAATACTCACAGACATTAGAAACAAGGGCCAGGAGGACAGTAAGTAGGAAGCTTACTATAAAGGAGGGAGGGAGTGCAGTTAGGCCATAGAAGGGACCACTCTGACAATGATATCTAGAAATGATCACCCTGGACAAGAACTGAGTGCTGAAAGAAGGAGGCAAAGTGATATGCATGATACCCTTTCAGTACAGTATTGCCAACCACAGTAAAGGCTGTGGGAGGGGTGTAGGCAGAATTAAAATTGGGGACATAGATGGCAGTAAATGTGCACTGGTGAAGACATGGGTGTTGGAACATTGTATGACAAAAACTCAATCATGAAAAACTTTGTAACTGCATGATCTCATGGTGATTCAATTCAAAAAACACATTCATAATGTTAAGCACAAGTATGAGGTTTTTCTTGTTTATTCTGCTGTAGACTTCTTCATTTAGTCATTTGTCACTGTTTTCTGGCCATTCTCCGTCCTCTCTTGTGTTGCAATATCTGTTTTTCTTCAACTCTCTCCCTTGTTTCTCCCTTTCCCTCTCCTGGTTTTAGTTGGGCATACATTCTCAAAGTTCCCTGACACAAGGTACATAAGAAGGAAATTTTATGACTTGTTATAAACCTACATTGTTTTATTCCATTTTTATTCATTATCAGGGATCAAAAGGGACTTGGTCATTATTTTTCAGGAACCTCCAAATGGGGATAATTATGGGATTTTTTCTTTCCAGTGGGGTCAGTTTTAATTGTAGATGGATTTGGGTGCTGCCAGTGAGTAGACCTACTTTTTCATGAGCCTTGTACAGTGCCTTACTCCTAACTCAGGTGTTCCTGTGTTTCTGCCCAGAACATTTCTTAGAAAATAAAGTCCAGTCATTAGCCAGAGTAAAGGGGAGCCCTTGTTTGACTGTGTGGAGTAAGGAAAGAAACAGGAGACACTGACTGAAACACATAAATTTTAAACCAAGATTCTAATTTTAAGACTTTCTAATTTCTAATATTCTTGTTCCTGTAGCTCCTGGTGTCTTCTGTTTTCAAGTATATATAGTCCTAAACACTGTATCTATACTTTTATGTCTTGATTTTTAGTTTTAAACATCTAAAGGCAATTATGGAATTAGTAAAGTCTTACACATTTTTTTCTTTATCTCCTTCTAATCTCTCTATTTTCTGTTCCCTTATCATTCTAACTTGTGTTAAATAATACCCATTAAGGTTTGAGGCACAAATAAGCTACTTAATTCAGTGATGTCCTTCTGCAGGAACTTAAACAACAAAGAAATATGTATAATTCAATGACTCTCCGCCTATCCACTGTTCATCTTCCAAATGTATCTCTTGTTTATTAATATCTCCATTTATATTCTTTGACCTTGTTAACTTTTCAAAATATTGTTGTCCTATTAGAGCTTTTGATATACACAGTTATGTTCAACTTAATAATTATTTATACCATAAAAATAAAGACAAAATATGTAATAACAGCACAAATGTGGTGTTGAAACACAGAATATAAGAAAATTAAAGTCCTAGTTAAATAAGTGAAGCAGTTAGGTCTAGAGTAGGTAGGTCTAGAGTCTGCTTTACTCTGCCTCTGACTATTTAAATTTATTCTCTATGTCTTATCTGTAAAAGCTAGTTATGTAGTACAAGTCATTCTCAATTGTGAATGGCATCCTCAGAGATCAGTCTAATAGACACTAATCCAAGAAGAAAGAAAAGATGAAAGGGAAGGAACAATTAGGGAGAAAAGATATCCATCAAATGACAGGTATTATAGGTATTCTGAATTGCAATATGCAACCACACGTAAAACCTCTGAATTAGACATTTTTTATTTATTTTTTTTTTCTTTTTGGGTCACACCCGGCGATGCACAGGGGTTGCTCCTGGCTCTGCACTCAGGAATTACCCCTGGCGGTGCTCAGGGGACCATATGGGATGCTGGGAATCGAACCCGGGTCCGCCGCATGCAAGGCAAACGCCCTACCCGCTGTGCTATTGCTCCAGCCCCTGAATTAGACATTTTTTAAAGCCTTGTTGTTCTCACCCGGCAATGCTCAGGGGTTATCCTGGCTCTGTGAATCACCTCTGGCAGGCTTGGGATGCTAGGAATGGAACTCAGTTGGTTGACCACATGCAAGACAAGTGATCTATCCACTGTACTATTGCTCTGTGTTACGTTTTTAAATGATAAAGTGATGTCATTGCAAACCAAAGACTCCATATAGCTAGGGTAAATGGCACATGGCTCATTGTTGTTATCTTGGCTGAAATAGTGTGAAGCATCATGCTCTCAATGGTGTCACAGCTATTGTGCCAACTCTAAAACATCTTCTTTGTTATGCACAAAGATAAATCATCAAATCTCTAAGCAATACAATTTAGCATATTTCAATTTAGCATACTTCTTGTGTGAGAATAACTAGGGTATGAAAGCATTAACATAGTGTAATCCTTATATATTAGTAACACTTTATAGAATACTATAGCTTTCAGAGAACACCAAGATCATTTTCTGATATATATTTTCCTTTAATACTTTGAACAATTTAAGTTTAAAAGAAACTAAAATATGGTCTTGCTGTGACTAAGGAAAAGCACTAAGGAGGGAAGAGTCAAATATAGAGAGCTGGACTGTAGCTTGAGAACATTTTATTCATTAACAAAAATGTTGATCAAAGTCTTTGATTTTGTGAAGTTATTTTAAAACTTTTTCCTCATTAGAGTTAACCATCAAATGATCTCATGTAAAATAAAGAAATCTACTTCCCCCTAAATTCCTTTCTGTCATAGAAATGGGGTGGGAATGAATTTTCCATCAAGAAATTTGATTTACTGGATAGCAAATGGGAATTAAGTTTTAAAATTTTATTTAAATATGAGGCTTCTGGTGAAATTCCATTTTATTTTCAATTTGCATTTTATCATCGTAATAAATTTTTATAAAATATGTTGAGATTTTAGCTGGAAAGATATAAACTAGCAACGGCCATGGTGATACATTTATATATTTATATGTGGATATAAACATGATTTGATTTGGGTGAAATTGTGCCCTCTTCCCTATCCTCCCCTCTAGTTAATATGTTAAAACCAGCCTCATGCTCCAAAAAGTGACTATATTTGAAGACAGGGTCTTCTCAAAGGTAATTATGTTAAAGTAAGAACTAATCTATATGGTTGATAACTGTCACTGTGACTGTCATCCCTTTTCTCATCGATTTGTTGGAGTGGGCACCAGTATCGTCTCTCATTGTGAGACTTATTGTTACTGTTTTTGCCAATATGCCATGGGTAGATTGCCAGGCTCTACCGTGTGGGTGCAATACTCTCGGTAGCTTGCCGGGCTCTTTGAGAGGGGCGGAGGAATCGAACACAGGTTGGCCAAGTGAAAGGCCAATGCCCTACTGCTGTGCTATCGCTCCAGCCCATATGGTTGGTATCCTTTAAAAAGAGGAAATTTGGATACAGACAGGAAGAGAGACTATGCGAGACATGATGGTTATCTATGAGATCTTTAAGCAAAAGAAAGAAGTTTCAGAAGAAAATGACCTCATCAATACCTTAATCTTAGACTTCTAAGAACTGTGAGAAAGTCTGAGAAAATTAATTTCTATGGCTTAAGTAAACCATGGTTAATAGGTACTTTGTTCTTATCATTCTAGCAAATTAATAGATACATAAAATCTTGTGTCTCAAGAAACATATCCCTTTTACTTAACCCAATCACATACTCTGTATGAAAAAGAAGATGATCTACTTTCTATTACCCCAAGACCAATTGAGCTGTCCAGTAGATAGAGGGCTCAGCAAAACATAATGAGTTATATAAACTCCCATAACTATAATTCAGATGCAAGTCCTCTGTTGGAACCCTACTTGTGTAATATTGTAGAGCAGGAACAGGGCAATAGCGACCTGGATTGCAAAACAGAAGGCAGATTTAAGTGCAGCCACCCCTGTTGACACTGCAACCTCAGATATTCCATCAACACCCTTTAACCAGGAGCATCAGCCAAAGTGACGTAAGAACCGACTACGTTCTCAGAGTAGACCAGCCACAAGCAACACTACTCCCTGGGGCTTCTCCAAAAAGTGAAGGGCGTGTTGAGTGGCTCTTAGCTGTTCCTACCAGAATGTACAGGTGAGCCAATAAAAGCCATATGACCAACTTTATCCAGAGCTGCTGACAAGCTTAAAAGATCCCAAACAGACACCTGACCCTTGTCTGTTGTCAAGACATTACACACCATGGCAACCAAACCAGTTTCCATCCCACAGGCTGGTCTACGGCTCAATTGAAAAGGATCAAGATAGTTATGATTCTAAATATCAATGGCACTGCTCTGTTAAAGCCTCTCCTGTGACCTTTCCCAGAAAAGGAAAATGTAATGACAAAGGAAATTTTGCCAGACTATCTAAATCCAGAAAGTCTTTAGCAGTATAACTTCTGTCTGAAATGTTCTTTAATATAAAAGGCTTCACATATGAAATATGAAAATAGTCATTTCAAATGGTAATATGGAACTGTAAAACACATGCTAAAAATGACAAAAATAAGTTATCAGATTATTTTTTTAAGATTAATATCAGTAGAGAAATAAACAAAATTCAAGTATGTTATTAGCTTCTTCCTCCTCACGATTTCCTATTTTCCTTGTTTTGTTCCTTCCCTGCCTCCTTCATGTTCTGCTTTCCTATTTTCTGTTTTCCCTATCAGACTATAACCTACATTAGGTCAAGAATTATATTTGTCATGTTTTACAATGAATATGCAATAATTTTGCTATATAACGATGTTCAGAAAACATTTATGGAATTGCTAACTTGATGAGAAATATTAATAGGAACCAAGAAAAGAAGTTTATTTTTAACTTCTTTTATTGACTTTTAACTTCAGTTTATTCTTGTGCTTTACACTTGACAAGACAGTGCTCAGAGGCTCATTTCACTTACTGTTTTGATAAAGGTGAGCCTCAAAGTGGCAATGATTTCTGGTAGTATGTCGAACGGCTTCTATCTTGGTTTCCCTCTTCAGTATTTCGACAATAACATTTCCCAGATTTGGTAATTCATATAAAATTCATTTTGATGAGTAGTAATTTCACATACATATGTCTTTCTCCCCTGAGTTTACTTTTGGTCTTGTCCAACTTTTTCTGAAGCTTTAATGATTCCCAAGTTGGAGGCATGCTGAGGTAAAAGCTGAGGTTAGCTGCAGAGACTATGGCAGCTCAGCTACAAGACAGTCTCTGTAATTTTGTTTTCACTGGTTATTTTCAATATATTTATTAGGTTGTTAAACTGAGTCATGTTGACTGTTCCCCGCCAAGTTTCTAACAGTGCAAATGGAACACTAACCATGCAGCTCAAGTGAAAGAAGTCAGTACTCCAAGGTGAGCGCCTGGAACTGAAACATGGTGGGCAAATCATGAGTGGGTCGAAGGTTCAACGTGATCTTTTCCAAACCTCTCTGGTTTGGAAATCTAAGTAGAAACCTCCTGGGGTCAAGGTTTCTGATGAGATTCCTGGAGTGTCTCGGTCCAGGCGTGGGTTTGGAATACTTGGGAAGCAGCCGACCACAAGGATCTCAGGGCTCCTCGTTCTGGCTCTGTAGGGAAGTGCTGAGCTGCATGAAAAGTAGGGCACGAGGGGGCTGTGGAGGCTTTTTTCAAACCTCAACAAGAATTTCAATTGTTCATGTTGGGTAAAAGTATGGGTTTGAGTCCTATGTCAGCACAAATAACTTGTTTTCTACTATGTGGTTTTTTTTTTTTTTAATTTGAAGTGTTAAAGTAATATGATCGTGTTAGGAAAAGATATCCATTATCGTGTTTTTGTTTCCTTAAAATAAAAACGTTAATATATTACAAGTTATTCCAAAATCAAGAGTCCCATTCCAAATGACCATTGTTTTTCTCTTTTCTAAAAGATAAAGTATAAAACTATTTTTAATTTTAAAGTTTTAATTTTTTAAAATAGGGTTCTTACCCAAAGGTACTTGGCAATCCTAGGCCTCTCCTGCCAGTGCTCACACCTCTCTCTGCTAGAGCTTGATTTCAGGGCCCCATATGTCACTTGAACCATATCCTTGGCACTACAATGTTTTTTGTTTGTTTGTTTTTGTTTTCTTTTTAGATCACATCCGGCAATGCACAAGAGTTACTCCTAGCTCTGCACTCAGGAATTACTCTTGGCAGTGCTCAGGGGACCATATCAGATGCTGGGAATCAAACCAGGGTCAGCCGTGTGCAAGGCAAATGCCCTACCCGAAGTGCTATCGCTCCAGCCCCTACAATGTTTTCTAAAATTATATTAATGAGTTTTACTTCAATGAATGTTTAAAAAGCTATCCCATTTAGATCAATTACTGATTTTTAAAAATAAAATTTTCCTATAAACTGATAGACTTGGGGTGTATTGTGCTGAGTGAACTGAGTCACAAGGAGAGGAACAGATATAGACTGACTGCATTCATTTGCGGGATATAAAAGAAAAAATATAAAACTTATATCCAGCGCCAAGGAAAATGAGTCAGGAGGACTGGTCAATGGTTGGTTAATGGTGTGGGAGATGGAGGGTAGTTAAGATAGAGGAGGGTCCATTATGACAATACTAGTTAAAAATGATCACTCTGGACAAGAACTGAATGCAGGTAAAGGGATAAAGATGATAACATTTCAGCATCTGTATCACAAACTATAATGCCTAAAATGAGAGAGGTGGGGAGAGAGAGAGAGAGAGTGAGAGAGAGAAGAGAGGATGGTTTGAAGGGGTGCTGAGAAATTACACTGGTGGAGGGATGGGTGTTGGAACATTGTATGACTAAATGCAATCATGAACAATTTTGTAATGCTCTATCTCATGGTGATACAGTACAAAAAAAAAGTTTAAAGAAAAAAAATGTAGAGGGGAAGAAGTGCTAGCACAGCAGATATGGTGGTGTTTGCTCTGCAAGCTCAGACCTGGCATCCATATGGTTCCTGCCCTCCACTCTCCCCCTCCCCGTGCACTGCCAGAGGTAATTCCTGAGTGCAGAGCCAGGAATAACCCCTGGGCATTGCTGGATGTGTCCCTGCAAACAAGAACAAAACCATTAAAATGTATATTAGCTTACAATTAATTATTTTTTTGACCACATCAGGCTGTGTTCAGAAAGTAATCTCTCAGTTTAGGATCAGTCCTGGTAGGGCTTACAGGACCATATGTAGCGCTGAGGATTAAATTTGGGCTGATATCTTTAACAAATGGTGCTGGCACAACTGGACAACCACATGCAAAAAAATGGGTTTAGACCTTGACCTGACACCATGCACAAAAGTCAGATCAAAATGGATTAAAGACCTCAACATTAGACCACAAACCATAAGGTACATTGAAGACAAGGTCGGCGAAACCCTCCACGATATTGAAGATAAAGGTATCTTCAAAGGTGACACGGAACTAAGCAATCTAGTAAAAACAGAGATCAACAAATGGGACTACATTAAACTAAAAAGCTTCTGCACCGCAAGAGATACAGTGACCAGAATACAAAGACTATCCACAGAATGGGAAAGGATATTTACACAATACCCATCAGATAAGGGGTTGATATCAATGGTATATAAAGCACTGGTTGAGCTCTACAAGAAGAAAACATCCAACCCCATCAAAAAATGGGGCAAAGAAATGAACAGAAACTTTACCAAGGAAGAAATACGAATGGCCAAAAGGCACATGAAAAAGTGCTCTACATCACTAATCATCAGAGAGATGCAGATCAAAACAACCATGAGATACCACCTCACACCACAGAGACTAGCACACATCCAAAAGAACAAAAGCAACCGCTGTTGGAGAGGATGTGGGGAGAAAGGGACCCTTCTTCACTGCTGGTGGGAATGCCGACTGGTTCAGCCCTTCTGGAAAACAATTTGGACGACTCTCAAAAAATTAGATATTGAATTCCCATTTGACCCAGCAATACCACTGCTGGGAATATATCCCAGAGAGGTGAAAAAGTACAATCGAAACAACATCTGCACATGTATGTTCATCGCAGCACTGTTTACAATAGCCAGAATCTGGAAAAAACCCGAATGCCCCAGAACGGATGACTGGTTGAGGAAACTTTGGTACATCTATACAATGGAATACTATGCAGCTGTTAGAAAAAAGGAGGTCAAGAATTTTGTAGTTAAGTGGATGGGCATGAAAAGTTTCATGCTGAGTGAAATGAGTCAGAAAGAGAGAGACAGACATAGAAAGATTGCACTCATCTATGGTATATAGAATAACAGAGTGGGAGACTAACACCCAAGAACTGTAGAAATAAGTACCAGGAGGTTGACTCCATGGCTTCGAGGCTGGCCTCACGTTCCGGGGAAAGGTCAACTCAGAGAAGCGATCACCAACTACATTGTAGTTGAAGGCCATGTGGGGTTAGGGAGTTGCGGGCTGAATGAGGGCTAGAGACTGAGCACAGCGGCCACTCAACACCTTTATTGCAAACCACAACAGCTAATTAGAGAGAGAAAACAGAAGGGAATGCCTTGCCACAGTGGCAGGGTGGGGTGGGGGGGAGATGGGATTGGGGAGGGTGGGAGGGACACTGGGTTTACGGGTGGTGGAGAATGGGCACTGGTGAAGGGATGGGTTCCCAAACTTTGTATGAGGGAAGTATAAGCACAAAAGTGTATAAATCTGTAACTGTACCCTCACGGTGATTCTCTAATTAAAAATAAATAAATTAAAAAAAAAATTTGGGCTGATATTGTACTGGGTAGGAAGCTTACCTATTGTTCTATCTTTCCAGCTTCTGCAATAAATTATTTTTTTATTTGTACAATATTTTTGTTCATGAGACATGATTAAGCCAATATTAATAATTTGAGAATCTATATTAGTATAGCTATAAAAAATATAAGAAGTATAGATTTGAAAAAAATGAAGTAGAAATTCCTAAAGTTGAATAAATATTCTGGGTAACATTGGGATACAATAAATATTTTACCTGAATTTTTAATTCTAATAAGAAAGAATCAGATGTGGCGTTCTTTCCTTCTGTTAAATTGGAACTTAATGACTCAATCTACTTCTAGTCAAATATTTCTGGGTGTCACATAAAAATATTGTGTTATTAATATGTTTTGAGTTTAAAGAGATGTTTCCTAAGATTGGTTTAAATCTTGCTTCTGCTTTTTTGAAATAGCCTCAGAACAGTGACTCAGACTAGAGGTAGGTAACTAGATAACCAGACAAAACTATCTCCTTAATGGAATTTTAAAGGATTGCATTTACCATTCTGGATTTACCTTTTCAAGTTATTTTGGTGGATGATGTTTTTACCAGGACAATTCATCCTGGAATAGTTTCTGGATGATAAGGTCGTTTTAGTGCAGTCTTGAAAACAAAAAAAACATCTAGGCAAAAGTTATTACCATTTTTCACATGCTATAACTGTATACTGGAAAATGAAATTTTTAAAAATACTGGAAATGGCATATCCAAAAAACCCAGTTTATTTGAATTAGCTAGACATTAATTTAAAACATGTAAGGCAGTGTATTACTAATTGTCCTCTTGAATGCCTTGACAATGCCGCACATTTATGTAATCAAATGTGCCCTGTATACCAGACCTCTATTTCTGAGAGTTAAATTGTACTATTTCCGGCATTGAAGTTGACAAAATCATGACTTTCTGTCTGAGGACATGTTCACACTGATTATTTTCTAATTCTTGCATGAGGGTGATCTTACATGATCTCACACATTCATATTTCCCCATGTGGTGCAGTCACACACATACTCTTCCAGATGATTGAAAGATTGAGTCCTAGCATGCAGGATATTTGCTCTCTTCTGATTTGTCCCCGCCTTCTTACTGTTTCCAGCTGCTCTGCCTTTAAAGTTTCATAGAGAGCACAGTTTCAAGTTATTTCCAAACTGGTTTTCCTTCTGCTTTGCAGATTAATGTGACACGGGCAGCAAATTACAGAACCGCTTTAAGGATTAAAACATAAAACACGATCTTTCACTTCAGATTGTAGTCCCGTTTTTTTCTTCTGAAGAAAATGAAGCAGGAGAGGTTTAGCTCCTTCTAAATTAATTAGAGATCATGGTGTGCTGCCTTTCCTCTTCTAACCTTGTCTTTTCATTGACTCTAAAGGGAAGTGTGTGTGACACTCATTTGAAAGGAATGCTTGCAATTTGGTGATAGATTATGCAAACTCCAATTAGTGATTGCAAGGTGTTGGAAAAAACAGGGCCCAATGTGTGGGAAATGCTAGGAGGCTCACTTCCAGCAACTTGAAAAACAACTTCCTTGCTTAGATGTGAAGCCACATCTATATCAACACAAAATGCTGGTCAAAGTTGCATTTTGAAATTTGAAATGCAAAGTTTAAAATGAAAATAGTTGGAATGTTAAACAAAAAAAAAATCCAAAGATGAAAAAGATAAAACACCAAAATTCTGGATATGCTTTGTTCATGAACTTCCTTTGCATATTGCTATTTTAATTAGAATACTTTATATAAATTTTGATTTTAAAATAAAAGCACTTCACTTTTCGTTCATTCATTGCAGTCTAAAAAAATACATGTACTTGAATTTGGGTGTATAAATTTTCATGTTCTTCATTGTAGGGAGTAAAAGTCAACAAAAAGAAACATTAAATGCTTAACTCTCCAGATGGGGAGAGTTAAGAAATAGAAAGAAATTTGTGAAGATTTCATTTAGAATTTGGATTATTTAGTATGCAGAAAATTGGTAAAATGTGATCATAAAAATACTATAATTAAAAATTTTACACACCTACACAATCTTATTATCTAGAATTTTTTTTTGTGAAGAAGGGAGAAAGACATTTTCATGGTGAAAAGTAATTCCTACAGAGATAAAAAAAAATTCATTAAAGGAATAGTTCTCTGGCTTCAAATTTGTGCACTATCTTCCCATCTCTTTTGCTTTGGTTGCTAAACATACAACTTTTAAAAATGAATATTTGCCATGGCATTTCATACAACAGAATACACTGCACTGCTGCCTGTTTATTGAAAAAATCCCGCCTTTTCTTCAGCTGTCTTTTCCCATGCCTGGTTTGCATCTGCACAGTGAGAGAGCTGAATTGCCATTTCTTTTCTATTGCCCAGTCCATGCCTACTCCATTAACTGTTTCAAAGTGTCACATCTTCTAAGGACTTTGCGTTTCTCATAATTTATGGAAGCTCTAATAAGCAAAGGGTGAGTTTGTACATGAGCATCAAGAAGTTTTCACTTCTGTTCTGGATTAATTCAGAATTATCCTGCATACTCTGAGGCTATACAGCTGCTTTCAAGAAAGACCAAACTCAAACTAAAGAGCAAATGAAGAATGTAGGGTACACATTTATTTTCAGGGCTCATTAAGTCATCATAGGAAAGCCAAATTTCTGTCTCAAGGATGAAGTCCTGGCTATCAAGCTCATATCACCCTTCACTGGGGACATAGGATGACTCTGTCACCCACAGGTACAATCCTTTTGAATCACTACTAAATCAGATCTAGGGAAATAGGGAAGATCAACATATAGAATACCTGGATAAAACTTGAAAAAAAAATAGAAGAAAAGAAAAGTTTATGGGAATCCTGAAATGTGAGAAACTTTGAGGCAGGCTCATGGCAGCGGACTGTGAAATTGATGACCTGATTTTAAACTACTTGTCAGAACTCAGTCACAGACAAAAGGCTGTTTTTCATACTATTACTAAAAACAATTTTTAAAAAATATCAGAGGGCTTAAGCACAATTCAACCAGGCAATAACAGCTGCTGTTCTAGGAAATGAATCTTCCTGAAATTTTCAATCTAATAGGTATTTAAAAATATACAATAAATTATTTAGAGAAAATAGTACATAGTCACCATTCGGCCTAGTAAAATATACTGAATTGATAGTTTGTACTATTTTCAATATGTATTATTGTGCATCCTGGCTTCTCTGTTTGCTATACAGCTGCTTTCAAGAAAGACCAAATAGAAACTAAAGAGCAAATGAAGAATGCAGGGTATACTATTTTTTTTCTTCCTTTTTTTGGAGGGGGGGGAGGGAGGTCACACCCTGCGATGCACTGGGATTACTCCTGGCTCTGCACTCAGGAATAACTTCTGGCGGTGCTCAGGGGACCATATGAGATGCTGGGAATCTAACCCGGGTTGGCCACGTGCTAGGCAAACGCCCTATCAGCTGAGCTATCGCTCCAGCCCCCAGGGTATACTATTTGGGTTTGGTTTGGTCCACTTGAGAGGCAACCTTTATGAGTTGGTATTGGGGAAGGAGTGGGATGATTCTGAAAAAAGCCCCACAAAGCTTCCTACAGTGGAGTTCCAGGAGCAATGTTCCTGGTACCCTGGGGCTACTTTAGATACGTGTTGACACCCCTCCCTCTCTCAGCACTAACGATAGTAAAAACAACACATTCACAACATAGTCAAATAAAGCCCAAGGTCTCCTGCTTTAGCAGCACCACTTTTTATATGAGAGAAAAAAGATGACAGTTTTGTTTTTTCCCTTTCATTTTACTACCGTGATATAGGCTCAAAAGTAGTTTTGTGTTACAAGTTTCCAATTTTATAAGCTTATTTGTGAGCCAGAAATGGTCATTAATGTTATTACACGACATAGCCAAATTACACGGAGAAAACCCTGCAAGCCCAGGTTTCAGCAGGCCCAAGTAGCTGCTGTCAAGTGCATCCCCAGACAAGTCAAGTAGGTGTTTCTTCCACTGACTTTTAGGCATATGTGAAATTGAGCTCTGTGGTACTAGGGTTACTGTAAGGACTAGATTTAAATATAGTTACATGCACAAACACATGACAGACCCCTTTATAAATTGTCAGACTTTCTGTTGCTTCATTTGTTCCTGACAAAAGTTTATTGGGTGGATATCACATGTCATGCTTAAAGCAGTGACAAATACAGTTTCTGTTTATAAGGCATTTACAGTATTTTGGAAAATAGTAGGAATTAACGTCATTAAAAGTCATGAAGGAGAATAAAATAGTGCAATAGGAACACGCATTAGGAACCTAACCAATCAGGGGGATATGGGAAAAAAGCCTTCCAGAAAGAGTATCGGGCTAAAGATAAGGAAAACAATCCTTTATGGGCCATTTTTAAAAGGAAGGGAAGGGGACCAGAACTGTAGCTGAGGGGAATTTGCCTGCATATGGGAGGCCCTGGGTTCTTTCCTTGCCATTGATAAAATGAAATAAACAAACAAAAAGAAAGAAAGGCAAAGGAATGAGGTTGGATGTATTATCTCCATTATAAAGTTCCCAGTGAAGGTTCTAGATAGGAAAGTGGAAACTGTATGAAAAGACTTGGAAATAGGTAAAAACCAAAGAGGACTCAATGCGATACCCTCTTTGCTTCATGAGAAGAATGACCTCCACTAAGGCCCCATATTTGTAAAACTAAATGGCCTATTGTTTCCTTTGGGATTTTTGTTTCTAGTCTAATATCAGTGAATTTACCACCAAATGAGAAGCAAAGAGATAACTTGTGTTTCTGAAATAGAAAACCAAAGCTGCTTTTTGCCTATGGTTTGGCAAGCATGGACTCCTCAGGCAGAGAGCGAAAATAATTAGTATTTGTTTTCTTTTTTTTGTTTTTTGTTCTTTTTTTTAAAAATTTTTTTGCTTTTTGGGTCAGGAATTACCCCTGGTGGTGCCTGAGGGGAACATATGGGGTGCCCGGAATCAAACCCGGGTTGGCCATGTGCAAGGCAAATGCCCTACCCGCTGTGCTATGGCTCCGCCCCCTGTTTCTGTTCTCTTAAAGCACTTGCCTAACCTGTTAGAGATTTCCTTTTATAACTGCAATGGTAATACAGCTGCACTCTCAGAAAAATTTTAGCTAATAGTCTTCTGTTGCATAGTAAAATGAATCCCAAAGTAAAAAGATGCACCATTAAAATGCTGTGAATATTCTGATAGTTTTATCACATAATAATAGAGTACAAAATCAGATCTTATTCTACATATTGTATTAAAAGAGGATTATGTTGGGCAAATGGGTAGAAGGAGAAAATTTGTTATGTAGTCAGAGAGACATGAAACATACAATAATTACTATAGCATAAGTTAAAAGAAGGAAAAAGAAGACACTGGGTTGTAGATGTGTTTATTATGAGACAACAGAGGAAACTACAGAAGTGGGTTATTATGCCAATTCTTAAAAAATAAGGAGAAATTTTAAATTAGAGGGTTGAAGATGAGGCATGAATGTCAAGGGGAACCAACTACTAGCGAATATTTAGAGGTAGAAAATAACAGTAAGCTGTCATTTTATTGGGGCATAGGGTAAGTGAGGCAGAACAAAGGGAAAGGAACAAGAGTGTGAGTGTGGTGAATTCAAGTCAGTCTTATTTGCCACATTATTTGGGATCCACTAGCATATTGAGGCAAATGCCATACACTGAGCTCTAGAAAAAGAGTAAGGAAAGGATGTGTCTCTAAGACCTGTAGAAAGCAGTGAATTCACATAGGGGATAATCATGGTAGTCTAGAAATGAAATAAGGAGGTTCTGATTTCAGAGGGTGGTGAGAGAAATGGGTCAGAGGATATGGATGGGAATGATATTAAGGAGTGTGTCATTCCATTGCTTTTGTAAGAGATTACTAACTTCTTAATCCAAAATATCTGTGTTTTTAAATAGTTATCTATGAGATCCATCAGCTACTGGGCTAGATTCTCCATGGGCCTCGGTTAATCATATGCTGTTAACTCAAGTAAACTGCTTATTTTTCCATGCCACTGAGTATAATTTTGCAGGTTCTGATATTATTATTGTTCCTTATTTACTTGAAATTTATTTTTATGTTGTCCCTCCTAGTCTTAATTTTGAAGCCAGGGTAATTGACAGTAGCTATATTTTACAAAAAAAACCTGTCCAAGGTCACAGAAAATGTTATTTCTTACAGTCTCTCAATCTTCCTAAATTTTGAGCGTTCAAGCCCTTACTAATGTCTTGAATGGAGAAGTGAGTGGGAAAATCTAATCTACACTGAAATCACTGTGATCAGGCTGTACTTCCTATGTTTCCCCCCTTTCCATTCACCCTGCCCCAACGGAATCTGGGATGATTTGAAAGATTTTAGCCCATATCTAAGGCAATCTTAGCCTTCAGTTTAATCTGGGGCTTGGAGATGACTTCATATTAATTTTAGAGACTGATCTAGAGTTTTAGGTTTAACCAGAATTGAATTTGGCTTAACTGCAGAAGTTGAGTAGTTTGGATAGATTTTACCCAGTGGGTAATGTGAACCCAGTGCTGAAAGCAGTGAGAGGCACCACTGTTTCAATTTTTATATCTTTTGACTTTCATCCTTGGCAAGTAATGCTAGTCCCTTTTACTATATAGGGGAGAGAAAAAGGAAAATGAGTCATTAGAGTTTTCTTTAATTGCTCAAGAATTTCTAATCTCAGAGTAGTTCTCAAAACATGTATCCTTAAATTAGTATAGAATTTCTCATAAACTGTGATTAAACATCCCTGAAAATAATTTTACTAAAAATAATTTAGATTAATTCTGAAATAAGGCTATGTTATTAGCTAAGTGAACGTAAAATAAGGATGTGTGGCAGTCAACTTTACAGCATTTGCCTTTTCACTTATCTATGTATTCAAGAAACCACTATTGAACAACTATTATGTGGCAGCCATTAGGCAAATTACAGTACTCTGGAAAATACTTTGTTAGATAATAATCAAACATGGAGTTTACTGAGAACATGTTGAGTGTCAAGAATTGTTCAAAGGCTTATAAATCATTGCTCTGTGTGTGTGTGTGTGTGCGAGTATGGACACATCTAGTGACGGTGTGCAAAGCAAACACCCTACCCATTGTACTATTGCTCCAGCGTAACCCCCTGAATAACTTTAAATGGAAGGAATATTGTATTCTGGCATTATATGTTTCAGGTGTGCAACATTGTAAATAAATCTACACTTTGCTTTACACTACACTTTGCTCTCCATTGAAACTTCAGTGGTTTTATTGAGATTTCATTGATACATAGCTATTACATGTGTATTTAGGAGCTAGAGAGACATCTCAGTGGATTGGAACACATGCTCTTCATACAAAAGACCCAGTTTTGATCCCTGACTCTGTTGACCAGTGAGTTTTGCAAGGAGTGATGCCTGAGCTATAAGCCATGATTAGCTCCTTAGCACTTCCAGGTTAAAAAAAAAAAGAAAGAAGATAAGTAAATATACTTAAAATGCACAAATTGAATTTTTCCATATTTTTCTATAAATTATCATTTGCAATCAAGTTATCTAACATATAATTTAAGACTATATTGTTACCACCATGTGTACAGAAGAAAATTAATTATAGTCTATCCTTAGTAAATCATAAGCATATAGTATAGTACTTATCTTCACCATGAAGTTTACTAGATTTTTGTGATTTTTTATTCTTATACGAATGAAACTTTGCATTATTTGAAAGACATCAATCTATTTCCTTCTCTGCCTAGCCCCTGGCAACTGCCATCCTCTCTGTTTTCATGAATTTGATTCCACAAATAAATGAGATCATAAAATCATGCTTATTTTGTTTAGCATAATATTCTTATAGTTCTTCTGAATTGTCACAAAATGGCAGGTTTATTGTTTTTAAGGCTGAATTTTTTTTATCAATCAGATATCTTTTGTTTTTATAATTTATTTATCCATTGAAAGACAGTATGTTTTCTCATATCCACTGCCTTCTCATCTAATATTTTATTTGTTATGTGATGTGAGACATGCCTCTTGCATAATCGAAGTCTCAGTTTCCAGTTTGTGAAGCTGAATATTAATTCTGAATTTATGTCCCATTTAGATTAAAGGGATCCTTGCATACTCTAATCTGAAAGATCCTTATATACTGTAAATTGCTATATCATGTAATATGCTATAATAAAAGATTTTCTATTGTTGCATTTTATATTTTCTTTTAATTTATTTTTCTTTGACTTAGAATATTTTATCTGCTAATAAAATTATTTTAGATTCTTGCTTTCATGCTTCTGCAAAAATAATTTTTATACTAATTTGGATACTTCTAAATATCAATTTTTAATATATTACATTTGTATGAAAAGTGAAAATATAGGACTAAGAAGAAAGAACTGGAAGAGATAAATACACTCAGAAAAAAGGGACACAAATCAAATGGAAGCAAAAAGAATCAGTTCTTTTCTCCTACAAAATCAGGGAGAGGGCAATTGTGTGGGAATACGACAAGATTCAGAAATAATTCTTAGTTTGAGATAAAAAGCTTCACCAACATTGTTATTTAAGGAGGGCAGAGGAATTAATATAAATGAGACATTCATTTTTATCAACCAGATTTGGAATTATTACACATTTTGATTCTTGTATAATATGCACAGAGGTTTGAATTGATACTTATTGTTCTCTCTGATTATTTAATGACAAACTGAAGTGTGAATTCTCAAGAGGAAGGGATTATAATTTTAAGTTCTTATCTCCCTCCAAATTTGGCAGGGGTATGAATTCTGGTGGCTAGGGAATAATTCACTTATTGCAAATAATTTTCTATAAAGTGATGTCTGATTCCTAATATCACATCACCATTTTCTTAATTAAAATGCAAGATTATTTGCCTTTTATTTATGGGAAGAACTAATTTACTTCAAGAGGGGAGATCAGAGCTAAAATGTTGAAGTAGTTATGAAAACTAAATAGTGTGACTTGAGGGGAATTAACCAAAGGGATTTTAGGATAATATTTAAGTGGTCACTATGTCCCTGCAGTTTCTAATTAAAACTTAGAAACTTGTGTCTAGAGTCTACGTTTTTTCCTATTGAAATACAGCAAACCACTCCCCTTTTATTGCCTAAGTTGTCACTCTGAGCTTACATGGGCTCTGCTTCAAGTAACTGTGTCCTCCTGGCATGGTTCCACCATGGCGCAGAACTCTAATGGCTCAAACTTTGGCTGGCTCTGGTGCAGAAAGGAAAGTTTACATCTGCATAGCAAGTAGGAAGGTGCATTTTGGCGCTATGTCCAGGGATTTGATGTCTGTAATTGCATTGAGCTAGAGATGGAGTCTGCCTTCCTTCTTCTACCTTCTCTGCTTCAGAACAAGTCACTATTCTCTCCTACCCTATAAAGTTACTATTTGATCCTTGCTTGTCCAAAGCACAAGTCAACTAGACATGTCAATGCTGTGCATGCTGAACAACTTCTCAGAGTGGCTCATTCATAATTCATGCATCTGAAAAGTGGATTATATGCATTTAGGTTGCTAACTTTTCAATTCTGCTTCTGATATTTTTATAGCAGAACCTAAAAGCATTAAATTCTATTAAACTATTCTTTACATAAATCACATTCCCCCCCTCTTTCAAATCATTGTCCTCAGTGGAATTTTGTTACAGACTAGTAATCATTTAAAGTAAATGGACATGGCATATTTTCCCTTGAGATCCATAAACTACTACTTATGAAAATCTTTTACTATTTCTTTGCCTCCATTTCTGTTTCCTCCAATGCATGCTTTATAACTTAAGAGGCTACCAACCAACACGAATTAGTAAGAGATGAGGTACATAAGCTTACTGAGTCTACTGTTGTTTAAAATAATGGAATAGGGTAGGATAGATAGTGTAGCAGTTTAGGTGCTTGCTGGCCTTGCACTTGGCCAGCCCTGGCTCAATGTCGAGCACCACATATGATTCGTGAACACTGCCAGGAATGGCTCCACAGACCCAGGAGTAAGCCCTGAGCACTTTCAGGTATGTATTCAAAACAAATAAACAAAAAAAACCCCAAATAGTGGAATATCATATACTAGTACTGTTAATGAGCCAAATATTCTGCTGCTAATAGTTATTTACTAGCATTACTTATCTAAAAAACACTCCTTTTTCTTAATTCTTTTGGGTAGCTGTTTCAATCCTCCTTCTGCATTTCCAGATAATAAACTGTGGAGGTAGGATGGGGGCACAGTGTTCAATGATCAGGCTGGAAGTTCAGGATCTTTTGAGACATTTTAGATAAGTATATGACATGTGTTGCCAAGGTGTCCTTGGTTTCCAGTTGAAGATCATTCAAGCTCAGAAACCTCCTGAGGAAACCTAATGGTTGTTCTTAGATGTTTAACTAGGGTGTCCCCTGCTAGTTTCATGAGGAAATGAGCTATTAGGTTGATCTCCTTATAAAGTCTCTGGCTTCTGAGAAGTTCCTCTCCCTGTGGTGCTCTGAAAAGGTTTGCTGCTTGTCAAGAGTGGTCAATCTTGATTCCTAAAAAGTTGTGGCTGGAATTCTAATGTCGACATGTTATGAAATGATTTTTATGCAGTAGTTAAGTCTTACGTGAATGATTTCTCAACAGAATGACAATCAAGACATTAAGTTTAGTAAAAAATCAAATTCAATATAACTTTAAAGAAGTTTAATGTGACCTCATTTATATAATAAAAATTGATTGGTAAAAATATATAAGCATTTCATATTTTAACTTATTTTGACTATAGATTTAATTGGACACCAAATAGTGGCACAATATATGGGATTCAAAAATTACCTTTGTATGAACTTAGATGTGTATAAACATTACACCTTGTACCTCCACCCCAAATCAATACTTTGGCAATTATATAAGTACTAGACTATAATTATATGCAATGATTAAGAATAAGTGAAAGTTTATTTACAAATTAAAAGTAGAGTGCTTTTAAGATTGTATCACCAAATTGCAATTATAGCTAAACTTGAATTTTTTCCTACAATTTTTCTTCCCACTTTACTCATGATTCAGAGTAATGAAACTTAGCTGATGAAATGTGAATTGTTTAAGTGCTCTCTATGTTTAAAGATAAGCTAAAAAGGCAACTTAAAATTTCTGGATAATTATTAGAAATAAAAATTGGCTGAACAAAAATTGGCTAAGATGATAATCACGCTCTTGAAAATGCTTACTAAGTTTTAGTAATAAAGTCTATTCTTTATGGGGATTATATGACCTAATCCCCACAGCAACATCATTATTATTAACTATTATCACTTTATAGATGGAAATTGAGGGTCAAGAAATTTAGTATATATGCAAAGTAATCTGACTCGAGTCAGTTTTTAGTTTTCATAATAAATTAAAGTGAAGTCATGAGGGGCTAGAACAATGGTTCAGTAGGCAGGGTTCTTGCCTTATACATGGCCCACCAAAATTTGATCCCCTGCATCCCATATGATCCCCTGAGCCCTGCCAGGAGTGATCTCTGAGTGTAGAGCACTGCTGGGTATGACCCCAAAACAAAAACTCATGGGGCTGAAGTGATGGCACAGCGGGTAGGGCGTTTGCCTTGCACGCGGCCGACCCAGGTTAGATTCCCAGCATCCCATATGGTCCCCTGAGCACCGGCAGGGGTAATTCCTGAGTGCAGAGCCAGGAGTAACCCCTGTGCATTGCCGGGTGTGACCCAAAAAGCAAATAAATAAATAAATAAAACAAAAACTCATAAAGAGAAGTAATTATTGGGTCAACAATTGGATTAAGGAAGTAGAATTTTTAATTATCCATAAGGTTAAGAAACAAAATATAAATTTATGAATCACAAACCATAAATATTGAACCACAAATCCTAAAAAATGGAATCTATTCCCAAAGGAGTTAATATTGGAAGGCTCACAAACTTGAAACAAAGTAATCTCACAGTAGTGAGTATGTAGCACACCTGTGTTTGCTTGTCTTACTTGGCCCTTGCTTTTAACTTGGTTACCAATTAAAGGTCAAGGTTATTTGACTTGATTATTGCAACAGAGCCTGAGGACATAAACATATAGTAACTATTTAGAGTTAAGGTCTCACTGTGACCTTGGTGATTTGTCAGGAAAGAAGAGTAAGTAACAATTCTTTCCAGGTGCAGATTCCTTCACCTTCTACTCTGCTTGCCACTGGTGGCATTATCTCGTTTGGGCTTCCTTTTGCCTTTTTTGCTTTTTCTAGAAGAAGCTATTATTCTAATTATGCTTACTCTCATCATTTAGCCTCTCATTCTCCTTATTTATTTTTAAAGATCACCATCATCCAGTACATTAAACCTACACAAAGCAATTTTTTTTTCTTTCTGCCATTAACTTGCTTTCCTTAACTCTGTCTCATACCCCACTCCTATCATTCCTTGATAAGCTGACTTGGAAGTGGTGTTAGGAAAGATCTCTAGACTGTGGTTATCAACGTAGAAGGATAGAAACTTTAGATTTTTGTTGGAATACATAATATATTATGTAAAGATGTTGGATTATAATGTTGTGCACATAAAGCCTATAAAATGTTACAAGCCAATAACTTGTTAACTTCAACAAATAACATACAAAAATAACACCCCGCTGTTCATTGCTTTTGCGTTGAATAGGAATGAACTTACTTGTTATCATATGTCCTGTGCTTCCTTGAGTACAATATTTATATTTTAACCTAAACATTTATTCCTTCCATTTTTTTGAGTCCTTAGGAAGTATTAAACTAGTTTTCACTGAGCAGAATGTTGAAATATGGGCAATAGCTTCAAATAAAGTTAAAAAGACATCTGGATATTAATTCTAAACTTTTTTATACAAAGTGAAGTTTTTAAAAAAATATTTATTTAATTTATTTTTTGTGTTTTGGGACCACACCCAGCAATGCTTAGGGGTTACTCCTGTTTCTGCACTCAGGAATTACTCCTGGTAGTGTTCAGGGGAGCATATGAATGCTGGGGCTAGAACCCTGGTTCGCTGAGCACGAGACAAGTCCTCTATCTCTCTGGTCCACAAGGTGCAGTGTTTTAAGTACCAATATGGGTTTCTACAACAGAATTGAATGGCTTACTTGCAGTAATCAAGGTAAAAGGTATTAGGCTAAAAGAAAAACCACGCCCTCCTCCCCCACCCCGTCCCCAAAATAAAACAAAAAAACCTAGAAAAAGACTCAAGACTCACCTACAAGTTCATTAGAACAATTTATCAGTGTGTATTTAATCAGAACCAAATGTCTGGCACAGACCTAAAGCAAACATGAAACCACTTCTTCCTTATAAAAGGAGATATTTAACTTTCAGTACTTTTCTAGTTTAAGTAATATAATGCAGGTATGGCCTGTATGGGATTTATAGAATGGTATAACTTTATTGTCTCAGGGCCTCACAACTTAACTTCATAAACTATTGAGGTAAACTTTCCTGAGGCTTATTTTTTCCTTATACTTCCCTTACTCACCCAATTATGTACAGGTTCTTGACTCCTTATTATGTCTGACCCCTCATTATGCCAGACCACCCAAAGCCATTAACTGGGATTATCTCACCTTTGGCTCCATATTGAATGGTCTCTCTGCAACCATCATTGAGAGACTCTGTAAGTATCTCCAGGTGGCACACCTTGACTGATTGCCTAAAGGATTTGAATGGACACTTTCTGTCACCACACAGGATATTCTCAAACATTCCATCAGGTAGGTATTCCAAACCAGGAAAAACATTATTTCTTCCCAGAGATTCTTCCTAGAGATAATGAGCTCTGTGATTATTGTTTTTCTTTGTCACATCTGCTAGGAAGTTCACATCTCACTTTTTGTTCAATTACTTTTCATCATAATCATTCTCTCATGCTTTACCCTATGGTTTTATATTCTTTTGTACTGACAGAACGGTTTTTGTATATCTTTGTGTACTTATACTCCACTATAACCTTGTATGCTTAACAAATCTTTTTGGAAATGAAGATTTTGTCTAAGTAAACTCATCTTCAAAACTGTCTTAATTTTAGGTGGGGCAGGGTTGAGGGGATGGGGTTGGTGGTGGGAGGAATGCTGGGACCATTGGTGGTGGAAAATGGACACTGGTGTAGGGATGGGTACTCGATCATTGTATGACTGAAAAGCAAGCATGAAAGTATGTAAGCCTGTAACTGTACCACACGGAGATTCACTAATAAAAAAAAACTTGCCTTATTTTAAATGTACATGCAGTGTAAGTAATATCAATATCTTAATTTAAATTCTGCCTCATTCTTGGAACTTTCCTATGTGCTCCTCTTTTTGTTATCTATTGTTGACTTTCATCATTATGATTATGAAATTATGAAAATTCAAAGGGGACTATATGCCCCATGTTACTTATGTTTAATTAATTCATTAATATTTTGTTGTGTTGGGCACTGGAGATGTTGGTGAGGAAGAGAATTATATTAGATATATCAAGAATTATATTAGAGTTTCGATATGGAGATTTACCTTTCAGCATCATATAACAGATATCCCAGAGTCACAGCTTAAGTGTCAAAGTTGGAAAAGCTAAACTTTAGGAAACAAACATCTTTTGTGACAAACTGGTTAGTTTCCCTGCGTATTATTAACATCCAGGGGTTTTTAATGCACCAGGCAAGCTGAAATAGCTATCGGATCAATTTAGCGGCTCTGTGTAATGTCTCGACTACCTTTATGTTGATACGAGGTCTATAACTTCAAGATACGCTTCTTTGAGAGAAAAGAGGAGGAAAGGGGTAAAACAACAATGTGCAAGTTCAAAAGGGTTGAAGATGCACTTGGGGTATTTGGATTGGCACTCCCCGACTCGCGGATGCCTGTGATTGCTTATCTGCCTTATCTAAACTGCTGACGTCAAAAGAATTAGACTAGAAATCTTATGATTGCAGCTTTTCTTGTGATCTTTTCTGGTATTTCCTGTTTCCTGTCAGGCCAAATATACTTTCAGAGCGGGTTATTTTATGGCATTTCACCATTTCTGCCTCGCGAGAGCCAGACATACAGGGAGCATGAAGTAAAAATAATTAAGAGCAACACCAGAAAGCACTATCCTTGCCGATCCCCTCACTAGTTATTGACATTTCTTTTTAAACATAAAAAATGGTTTCTGCAATGGTTCAAAGGAGGGTCTTATTTTTAATGGAACAAGGACTATTGTTCATTAATAAGAAGAAGCCACTTCAATTGTATTTTTAACTGTTACCTTATTTGGGTAGGACTAAGCAAACAAGCTGTGAGAGGCATCTTGCCACTATCCAAGAAATCTCAGAAAGAAGAGAGAGCTCATTTCAGAGAGAAACCATGTAACTAGAGGTTCTATTTTATCTCTGAGGACATGAATACCCATAGGGGGAAAATGTGGTTGGGGATAAGTTTTGCTAAATCTTGCTTAAATTCAATTGAATCTTCAATTTGCTCTCTGAGCTTAGCACTCTATTTGAAATGAAAACTTGAGGGATTGAAGGGTTAATCTTAAATGGGCTGTGTACTACTTAAATGTACTACAAAAGTAGTACAGACCCAAGCTTCCAACAACTACATTCCCTAGTCTGGTTAAAATCTCCTGAAATTCTCCCTTCGGGCAGCAATGCAGAAGGAATAGCTATCCAATAGGATTACAGTAATCTTTCATTTCTGTTGGTTCTAATATCCAGCTAGCTACCATCTCTATTTTATACATAACTTCCTTTAGCCTCACAATCCTATTTAAATTCTTACCTCTGGCATTCTTTTCTGGTTAATGACTATTCTTATCATTGAAGGTGCTTCTAGAATGTAATAATCCAGAACAAAATATAATTTACTTAAAAATAATTTACTTGAAAATATACATTATTGGATATATTTGAGCATAATTCTTGCTGGAAAAATTGAAACTATACACATATATGATACAGTCACAGAAATGTTAGTTCTTGAAAGTGAAAAGAATAGAAAATAGATTTAGTGTGATTATTTTGTAAAGAGGCATTTTTAGAATTGAGATTCTGAATGATTTGATCATAACTAGCAGCATGACTGAATCAATAACTCGGTTGGGCATCAAAGGACATAGCACTGGCTCCAAGAATGTTGAGTAGCATCTGTGGGATGATAATTTTCTCATCTAAAAAATGTAGTGGCTTTTACATGTCAACTTAAGGGAAATTTCCATTAACTAAAGGCTTCTCTAGTTTTCACTTATTTTTTCCCCAGTGGTTCTATAAAAGCTTAATTTTCATACATACAAAAATACTTATATCTGGTCCCATCAGTGACTTTCTCTCTGTTTCTCACTATTCTTCACATCAAACACTATACAAGCAACCTAAAAATAGTCCTTTCTCAATCATTCCTTATGCTTTTCTATCTTTGTGCCTAGGTCACATTAATTTCTTCAACAATAAAGTCATCTGTCATACCTTATTAAATTGTAACTGTCTTAAATATATAGTTATAATGCCACCAGTCGTCCATGCAAAGTCTTCCTGGGCCACTTTAGGGAGGTTTAAATTAATGTCCAGTTCTCATGGAGTGTTTTATCATTTTTAGTTTTTGAGTTTGTGATTTAATATAATTTACTTCATTATCATATACCTAGAATACTGTGTTTTTCTTATATAGTTCCTCATTCATTCTGCCGGTGCCTTGCCTTGAAAGAGTTCTTTGGTTATAAAAATAAGGCAACCTGAAGACAGAATGAAACATGACTTGGCAAAGAAGGAGGGATAGACTGTTCTGATACTATGATAAGTTGTGTCAGGTCATGAATTTGGGGATGAGATGAGCATGGTTGGAATGGGAGGTCTGGATGGAAGAACATCAAGAATATTAATCCTTTAGGATAGAGTGATATCAGTGATAAAGGGCTTTAGCTTAATTTTTTATATATTATTTATTGTGGTTCTGTGGAGAACATTATACGGCACATAGAAAAGATAGCAAGACAGCTTGTAAGTTAAGGGGAACATAGTTATATCAAACAACAACCCCCCCCCTCTTTTTCCCCCCAACTATCTGATAACTTAGCCAAAAAATGCCAATCTACTAGTAATTCATTGGTGGCTTCATCTCAAGTCCAGCTCTGTAACAGCAATTATTGCTAGAATGATCTCTCTAAAATGTAAGTTTATCATATCTCTTCCCTCTAAAATTATTTGAAACTTTCATATTTATTTATTGGAGGATATAGTCCTTAGAAAAACAGCTAAAACCTTTTGGTAATCTGGCCTCCAGCCTATTTTTCCAGGTTTATCCCTAGCCTTCTACATGTTGTATGCCATAACCAGTGACTTAGGATTCCTCAGTTTCTTGTTTTGGTCCTGCTGTTTTTTTCTTTAGAGTTTTCTTAATCATTTCATTTGGAGAATTTCACTAACCTTAAATTTACTACCTCCCCTTTCAAATTCCTTTAATGTTCATCACAGAGATGGAATCACTTCTTATCTGTTGGCATAAAAATTCCATATGCATCTCTAAAATAGTGCAACAACCTACTTTGATTACTCTCTCTCTATCCATCTGTCTACTTCTTTGTGCTCACCTATCTGAACTTCCTTGATTTGTGAATTTTTATTTTCCAAGAAAATAAGAGTAGTGATATGATAATAACTAAGTAAATTTAGTTGAAAAGAAAGCCCTGGTTTTTTCTTAGTGATCCCACAGAGAATTATTTCTACTATATCTTAAAATATATGCAACTCTGTTTTAGTGTTAATGAGTTGTTTATATATTTATATCTTCTAACAGAATATAACTTTTCTTATTTTCCCTCTTATCCCATAACACAGTTTGATGTGCTGAGTAGATACTTAAAATAAATTTATTTAATTGGAACACTATATAAAAGAAACAAAAAATTTGTGCTATTTCTGAGTGCTTTGAATAAATGATTGGTAGATATAGTTTAAATTTACTTTATTTCAAATTTGGAAATAAATTCTTATTCAAATGACATACTATCTAAATATTTGTTTATAGTATTAAAACATAATTTTTTAATTTTGTGACCTAGATTATTTCTAATTGTTCTTGGAAGTATTTGGACCATTTTCAAAAATATTTTCAAACATATTAATTTTAGTATAATTTTGTTTATTTAGTATCCTATAGGGCATTTATCAGCAAGTCAAGTAATAGGGCATTTGGAAGTAAAACAGGTACAAATAATTTTCTCTTGAATGTAAAAAAATGGTGAAATCAAAAATTATTTAATTTGTAAATCAGTTTGACAATGAAATATTTTCTTTTGTTTTAAGGTATAATTAAGGACTGATAATAAAGCAGTGTAGAAATGAAATACTCAAATGAAATAATGAGGGGAAAGAAGATCAGTGTACCTAAGCTTTGAATGAGTTATAGAGAAAAGAATATGAAAGGTTGGCTAAACCTTAAATAAGTTCTAGGGAGAACAGGAAGGGGAGTAGCAGATTCTCCTCATAAAATGTTATGAAAGGGGTAATGGTCTTTCTTACTATACCAGAATACAAATAGGATTCCTATTACAACACTGGCAGCCTTGACATTGTTCATTGTCACTTTTTTCAGTATATCATATCTCATCTTTTTCTTAAGGCCAGGGATCAGATAAAGGATAAATACTCTCAGAAATTCCAATTAACACATTGAAGCAATGATATTATATAAGAGCTGACGAGAGTACATGCACTGTAAGATTATTATAATAATTACAATTTGTATTAGATATAGGGCTCAGTTTTTAATTCATAAACTGACTCCTTTGGACTCATACACAGTTTAATGCAATAGTCATTCACTAAACTTTGCAATTCCAATGTCCTGAGAGGACATTTGCAGCTATACTCAGTGGTACTAAGGGTTTAGTCCTTGCTCTGTTCTCAGGAGTACCTCTTGGTGATACTCTGGGGACCTTATGGGATACTGAGGATTGAAGTGGGTGTCTTGTTTCCTGTACAATATTCTCAGTCCACTCTTGTTATCGCTATTTTTGTTTTTGGCCATACCCAGAGATGAACAGAACATACTCTTGATTCAGAACTCCGGGATCACTCATGGGGCTATTGGGAAACCGTATGCAGAGCTGGGGATTGAGTTTGGGTCACTGCGTGAAGGCAAATGCCTTACTGGCTGTACTATCTCTCCCAAACCCCAACTAAATATAAAGTTATTATATTATATTATAGTAAATATTGTATAATCACTGTATAACTGTCATCCGTTGCTCATCGATTTGCTTGAGCGGGCACCAGTAATGTTTCCATTTTGAGACCTGTTGTTACTGTTTTTGGCATATCGAATACTTCATGGGTAGCTTGCCAGGCTCTGCTGTGCAGGCGGGACACTCTCAGTAGCTTGCCAGACTTTCTGAGAGGGACGAAGGAATTGAACCTGAGTCGGCTGTGTGGCTGTGTGCAAGGCAAATGCCCTACCCGCTAGTGCTATCACTCCAGTCCCGAGCTATAGTGCAATGGGTAGGGTGTTTTCCTTGCATGCAGCCGACCTGGGTTCAATCCCCCACATCCCATATGGTCCCCCAAGCACCTCTAGGAGTAACTCCTGAGTGTAGAGCCAGGAGTAACCCCTGAGCATCTCTGGGTGTGACCCCCAAAAGCAAAAAGTTATTATTAATATTTTTATTATTTAATTTTGACATTTTGGGCCACATCCAGTATTGCTCCAGGGCTATTCCTGGATCTGTGCTCAGGGGTCACTCTCAGCAGTGCTTAGGGGACTTTGCAGTGGTGGGATCAAACAGAGTTGACCATATTTGCCACAATTTCCTTAACCCCCTGTACTAGCTCTCCAGCTCCCTGCATGAATGCATTTTAATTTTTTTTTTGGGTCACACCCAGCGATGCTCAGGGGTTACTCCTGGCTTTGCACTCAGGAATTACTCCTGGCGATGCTTGGGGGACCATAGGGGATGCCGGGGATCGAACCCGGGTCGGCCGCGTGCAAGGCAAACGCCCTACCCGCTGTGCTATGGCTCCGGCCCCAATGAATGCATTTTAAGAGAGGAGGGGAAATGTGATAGATAGGGCAGAATGATTGGGCTGTGCATATATGCATGGAAATACAAGTAACTGTCATATTCAGTGTGCTGACTCAGGTACAGAACCTATCACATGGTAGCTCAGGCACTATATCAAGCTATGCTTTGTGAAATATATACATATTCTTTGCCTTTTATATGCTCTTGTGCATATCTTCCACTTCATGCACTGAAGATTCTTTGAATGTTACACCAAGAATGAAAAGAAAAAGAAGGAATCAATATTTTCCAGATCTTCAGAGCAAGGATTGAATTTTTGTTGCTTGGTTAGTTTATATATCACAACACTAATTTTGAGAACTGGTCTTTGTCGAAAAATGAAGAAAGTTTGTTTATTCCACAGTTAGATCTCATTAACAGTGGCACGTGCTTCTTGCACCATTCATATTGGGACTTATGTCCTCTGTGAAGAATGAGGACGTAATACAGGATAATACCAAGCACTCTTGATCCTTAGGGGAACAGTGGGGAACTATCAATCATCAGATGAGTATGCCTTTGCTTCCTTGTATCAGGTTGGCATTCTGTTCACACGGAGGAGCAATAGACAAGAGTGTTGAATTCCAAAACATATTTATCCAGTACCATCTTGGAAAGAAGCAATTGAGAGAAAATACTTATCCCAAAGAAATAATTTAGTAGAGAAGAGATTTATTAGTACCTCAGTCACTATCAAGTCTAATTTGTTTTTCTTTTTCTTTATTTTTGGGGGGCACACCCATTCTTGGACTACTCTTGGTAATGTTCTTAGAAATCACTCCTGGGAGGGGGGTTTGAGGGCAGGGGGCCTTACGGGGTCATAAGTGGTGCTGGAGATCAAACCTGAATTGGCCCCAAGCGAGGTAAGTACCTTACCTAGTTGTACTATCTCTCTAACACATCAAGCTCAAATTTTACTATCCTTTATTAGATAGATTTAACAGGAAATTTTAATGATCTGAATAAAAGAAACAGGTTATGTTTTATAGTACACTAGTGTGGACATTTGAAGCCCCTGTTACAAATGCTTCCATTAGTAATTGTTTCTTTCTCTTTATTGTAGTTATACTTATAACTTGGTTATACTTATATTGGTTATACTTATAACTGAATCCAGTTTCTTTGTTGTGACTCACCTCACTTCCTTCCTCATGGTGCTGTATTAGCCTCAGATTTCCACCTATCCTTTTCTTTACTCTGTTTAAATGATTTCCTTCAGTAAATTCTATTTGCTTTCCTTGAGTGAATTATTGTCACAACTCTTCTGAATAAATATGTCTTTGGGCTTTTTGAAGTACTCATGTAGCTCATAGATTTAAGATATTGGGGTACCACACAAAAATATAGAAAAGGTAGCATGGAAAACAATCTTATGATTTGTGTTGAATCCCAGAGGTTGAGAAATATCTGAGACTTCAATGAGAAAAGTCTAATATTGGATTACATATGTCTACTTACCCTTGTTTTCGAATCTTACTTTTTAAACCTTCACTAAAGATTTGTATTCATTATTATTATTACATCTCTTTCCTTGATTTTATATAGCATCTTTCAGGTATTTCTACCTTTCAGTTTCTATGAATTAGTTCTTGTAACTCTTATTCATATGTATATATTTTATAAATCAGTACCTCAAATTTCAAGATACAGTGTATCTATGCACATAGTTGTTTATTGTTAACAACTTTATTCCTCCACCCAATATTTGTGTTATTACTTTTGTCCACTCCTATGAATAATTTCTTTTTTAAAAAAATTTTAAAAATTTTATTGGATCACCGTGACATTGTTACAAGCTTTCATGTTTGGGTTACAATCTCACAATGACCAAACACCCATCACTCCACCAGTGCACATTCCCCACCACCAATATCCCGGGAATACCCCCCTTTCCTACCCTCCCCCCATACATATATTTTAAATTTATCCTTTTCTCCCTAGGGATTTTATTTTTCTACACTGAGCTGGGGCTGGAGCGATAGCACAGTGGTTGGGCGTTCGCCTTTCACGTGGCCAACCCGAGTTCGATTCCTCTGCCCCTCTCGGAGAGCCCAGCAAGCTACCGAGAGTATCAAGCCCATGCAGCAGAGCCTGGCAAGCTACCCGTGTATATTGGATATGCCAAAAACAGTAACAATAAGTCTCTCAATGAGAGACGTTACTGGTGCCCACTCCAACAAATTGATGAGCAGTGACAGTGACACTGAGCTGAGTTTCTTGGCTTAACAATACAGTCATAAAGAACTAAGACCTTGTCAGTCTTTGTCAACTATTGCAAATAATGAGTACAAAGACAGTTCTTGCTACTACAGAAAAGAACTATGAAATATAGGCTCTCCATTAGTACCTTGGTGAGAGCTGATGAAATAACAATGCTGAGAGCAAAGGTTTTCTCATTTCATATAATGAAATATTATGTGGATTTTGGGGTGAGAAGTACAGCAAAGGACAGAGTCTCTGTTAATTTTGTACTTTGAGGAAATTAAGACAAGTGTAAAGATATAAAATTGATCCCTTGAAATAATTTCTTAACATTTTTTAGATAGCATAGTCAGTTCTAAAGAGAAATTTTTAGAAATGCAGAGAATGTAGTAAGAAAAAGTAATAATAATATCTGGCATTATTCATATATTAAGATTAGGACATTGAATTAAATTATGGATACTCTAAGTTTTGCTTAATATTTTTATATGATGATAAGTACCTGCTATGAAGTTATTGTT
Source organism: Sorex araneus (assembly GCF_027595985.1). NCBI lineage: Eukaryota > Metazoa > Chordata > Mammalia > Eulipotyphla > Soricidae > Sorex > Sorex araneus. The sequence continues at coordinate 162,449,879 of NC_073305.1, read as the reverse complement.
TAACAGTGAAAAATAATATAGCAGAAAAAACAGAAAAATTCCAGTTTCTTCTGTGAGCTAAAAACAATTTGGAATTTTAAGTCTTTTTGTAAGAAAGTTTCTAATATCTTGCTTTGAAAATTTCGCTTTGAAAGTCAAAGATTTTTTCTATCCAGTTGAATCAGTCTTGCTAAGAAAAAGAAGAAGGAAAAAATAAAGAAGAAACTTTCCAGCTAAAGAGCAGAGGATGTGAGAATAACATCCTCCATTCAGCTCCATCCCCTCAAAAGCTCATTTGTAGGACCGGGTAAACACACACCTTCCGTATTCTATTTTTGAAATTATGTTGAGGAATATACAGACTGTTATCTGTAAGAGAAGCAACTTTTGAAATGTTAACTGAAAAAAAATGTTCCAAGATGCCTGAACAGAGTAATTATTTTAAAAGTATATAAAAGTATGCATAGTTGATGTATTGATCTGAAATTTATAAAAAATTGCAAGATCTTTACATGAGGGGACAACTGTCTTAATTGGTTTTGCACATGCATCTATACATTTTTTAATGTTCTAAAATTTACTCTTGTGTATTTTTTCTCTTTATTTTAAAAGCTATAATGACTAATCTTGATCTTCTGCCAGAATGTAAGTTTAAAATTAATTCCATTAAAAGAATGAAAGATAATTCATATTTTTGAGCAATATGTACCTACAAAGTCATTCATGCATTTAATCACAACTTGTAAGTTATCTTAGTTTTTGAACAATTTCCTTTTTTCACTTATCAAAATGCATTGCGTGACTGACATATAAAGGATCCTAAAGAGGCTACAAGGAAAATAGAATGTTCTCTAAATTCTGAAAAAGCTGAAAAAGAAAAAAAACTGGGAGGAGACGCAGAAGACAGTTGTTAATTTTAATAAAATAAAGTGATTTTCCTGTAAAAAAATACAGAGAAAGTTTCTTGAAACTTCAGAAGAGAAATATGTGCTTTTTCTTGGTAAACTCATTAGGGTTTTGAACAAGGAAAAACATGAGTGGGATTGTAAGAAATGGTGGAAGTTGAGGTATATAGGAAAGGCATTTTTTACTGATAGTAATAATGAGTAGTTAGTGATAATGAGTAGAAAGTAGGTAGGAAACAGGAATATTTGTGAAGTATAAGTACTTGAAGAAAATAATGAAAACATTTGGGGAGTGACCTGGATTCAGAGAATGAAGCCTGTTGAAGGTAGGCTAAAAGAATTTGAATATACTCGGCAGACAATGGAGAGTCATTGAAGGATTTTATAGAGGCATCACCATTCTGATTTTTAAAAAATATATTTAAGAGTATTTGCCTAACTTGTCTAAAAGTAGAGAGAGTAGAGAGGAGAGGGATTGCTGGAGGTTCTGCAACATTATAGATGAAACAACATAAATTTGGCTAAGGCTCACCTAACTGAATAGAAAGAAGAACTATGTGAATATGTTGTTGAGAATATAGTACTAAACCCAGCACATATTATAGTTAACATTTACTGAGAACATAGTAACATCTGTTGAGAATGTAATAGGACTTTGTTTCTTATTCTAGGATTTTTTCCCTCTTATATTATTATTTCTTAATTCTCCATTTTTGTGAAGTTTTTTTTTCCCCATTTAGTAGAGGCAGAAATGGAGGGCCAGAAAGATAGTACAGTGGGTAGGGTGCTTGCCTTGTATGCAGCTAACCTGAGGTTGATTCCCATCACCCTATAGAGTTCCCCAATCACTGCCAAAAATGATTCCTGAACACAGAGCCATGAGTAAACCCTGAGCATACAAAGTTAGGACTATGCTCTGAGCACCACTGGGTGTGGCCCAAAACAACAAAAAAGCAACAAAAATAAAAAGAAGAGGAAATGGAGGCATAGAAGAGCAAAGCAATTTGTCTAGGTTCACATAGTTGAGTAACAAAGTCAGGACAATTTTTTTTGCAGATAAAATAAAAGCCCAATGGTAATCATTCACAACATACCAGGTACATTATGGCATGAGTGATTCCTGAAACTAAAACTAAAACTGATACTCTCTAAAAATTAAATTTCAACACATTTCAATCATATTCTCAACCTATCAGATGATCTTAGAATTAGTTGGAGTTCTGAAGAGAACAGTTTTGAATCTGTATTCTGAATAGGTGATGATATTTATGAAAACAATGAAGGGAGATTTAATTCACTGTACTTGTATTTTGGATAGATTAACTTGCCAATTAAATTGTCAATTGTCACTGATTATTATCCAATAGAGCTACAGATAGAATGCAGGCTAATGCCTACAAGAAGTCATTTTAAAAAATGTTATGAATTAATGTCAAGTCAGTTACTGCTAAGACTGTCAATTACTTTTATCAAAGTAATTTGTTCTGATTTGAAAAAAATCATTAAACTTGATGAGTATTTCAAAGTGTTTGAGTTTTTACAAGTGCTTTTGCATTTCACCAGTTCGTCAATACTTTAAGATCACATAGAGATTTAAACTAATGAATTCTTATTTTCACACTGAAATTTTAGACAGAACTCTGATTCATAAACTCATAATTATTTTTCCAAGCCTTTGATTAATCTCAAAGTTCCTGGTGCCTAACACACTTTCTGGTATCCAATAATTTAAACTTGAAATATGATAATAGAATTGATGTCTTCAATATATTTCATTTATATTATGCCTGAGACACAAGATATTTTAAAATGGCACTTTAAATGTCAATTTGAATTGTAGAGTTTTGGAATCAGAGAATTTTTTTCATCTGATGTTTGATTTTCAGGACTGAGTAGAAAGCAAATTTCTGAGATTTGTATTCTCCTTTAAAGGCAGGGCAAGGTACAATGCTATGGGGAAATGATATGCTTTTTAAAAATTTCCTTATGAAGGAGTTATATATTTTTCTGGAACCGAAGCCTATTGAAATAGAAACAAGCTTAATAAATAAGTAAAGTATAATGTAAAATTTAGACCAGGGACACGATAAAGGAAGGCAAGTTCCATAGCTGCAGAGTTTGCAGTTATTGGGTTGCATCCTGGAACCAAATTATTTATTCAACTAAGAACAAGTTCTGCTAGGAGATGTCTAGTCTTAAACAGGTTGCTGAGTAGAATTGCAATGAGAATAATATTTGCACTTGCTGCTTTCAGAAATTGTCTATGTGTTTCCTATCCTTCCCTGGCTTCAGTCTTTTAGACATGTTCTCACTCCATGCTCAAAAGCTTACTTTCAATTGATAATAGATGAAGATCTTACTCTGGGCCTCCAAGCACTTTAAGCATAGATCTTAAACATAAGTCTCAAGGAATATGAGGAAAAGTATAAAGGAGACATTCACTTTTGATCTATTTTGCATGGTAATTTTTTTCTAGTTTGACCAAGGCTTGAATTCCATCATGTTCTCATCTATATACAACCGTTAACTTATTTTTTGGTGGGGGAGCATGTCTGGCAATTCTCAAAAGTTACTCCTGGCTCTGCACTCAGAAATCACTCTTGGTGGTGCTTACGGGAACCATATTGGATGCTGGGGACCAAACCTGGGTCAGCTCTGTCCAAGGCAAATGCCTTATCTGCTGTCCTATCTCTCCAGCCCCAGGAATCTATTCTTTTCATTAAAATTTATATTATCTAGATGTCTATTGTTAGTGTTGAGGACCAGAGTTGAGAGATTGCAAACTTGGTCTCATTCTGGACAGTGTGAATCCGTGACTCTGAGTAATTTGTTTAGTGCTGCAGGTTGATTTTCCTCATCCTCACTGGATAATTACAACACATTTTCTTTACTTCATAAGGGGGACATGAGGTAGTATTAGTAGTACTAATCCAGTGGGCACAAGTCAATAAACTAATTTGATGCTCTGACTTTGGGCATGTAGATGAATAACTTCCAGAGCCCCTCTCCAGGGCAAATGGTAGGCAGTCATGCTTAGATCTGGGAGCAATGCTAGCAACACACACTCCAGCGTGTAAAGGTGATGAGCTCCTCTTCATTGTGTGGCCCCTAGTGGTTCCCCCAACGCTGCAGCTTTGACTAAGTCACAAATGGTCTCCAGTAATTCCTAGCTGAAGATGGTATTTTTTGGAAATGTTCGCTTATTAGAGATATTCACAAATATACTTAGATATTCACAAATATAATTAGAGATATTCACACATAAACTTCTTAGCATGTTCTCTCTCTCTCTCTCTCTCTCTCTCTCTCTCTCTCTCTCTCTCCCCAGGGGATACTGCTTTCCTCTGCCTTCTATCACTCACAACTCACTGCATGGCTTCTTCAAATCTCTCATTACTACACATTTATGTGTGTATTTCCCCACAAAATCTTTTCTCCTCCTTCCCTTTATTACTAAATCAAAATCTCAGGCCACTTTTCCATTTTATCTGTGGAAAGTCAGTTTTAGTCTTGTCTAGAAAGGATAAGTAAAAGTAACAATATCCTTCAGCAAAGTAAACAAAAGCTCAGAATTTCAGGGTTAAATAAAACTTTGGGGGAATGGGAGGCAGGAAGATATAGCAGAGAAATCATCACCAACAAAAGGTTGCTTGAACTGGACTTGGTAGTTTCAATTGAAAATTTTTGATTGGCAACTGGCTTAGTCAAAGAGACTTTTTTATGCAAAAAGGAAAGGCTTGACACATCACTTGATGCACTTGAAGAATAGCAGGTTGTTTTAGCATTGTCAAAGTAGAAACTGAGAATTCTGAGGCACAATACTTAGATGTGTATATGAGAGAGAGAGATAGAGAGAGAGGGAGAGAGAGACAGAGACAGAGACACAGAGACAGAAAGAGAGACAGAGCAAGACAGGCAGGGAGGCATATTGTGTTTGCATGTTTTCTTGAGGACCTTCATACCACAAACCCTATATACTCAATGAAAACAGCTTAAAAATGGAAGAAATTTTTTAAAATGGAAGAAATTTCAGAATCTTTTATTATTTTGGGGTATTCTCAGCAGTGCTGGGGTCTACCAGAGCAACATCTGGTAGCAGTGCTTAAGGATCAAACTTAGAGCCCTGTCATACCAGACCTTTGAGCTATCACACTGGTCAGAAAAATGTCAGATTTTGGGACACATTCTACAGGCACAAGTGGTGATAGGGAGAATGGCAGAGGACAAAAAACCCTTAAGGAAGTCGGTAAAGCAGAAGCAGGAGACCATTTGGAAAGAGAAGCAATTTTGGGGTTTCAGCACGTGCCCCCACATTACATATACATGGTGATCAAGTTTTAGGCCAGAAAATATGAGTTCCTCATATCCCCAAGAATGCAAAAGCAGGGGAAGATGAAGAGAAGGTAAAGAGACACCTGTGGGGAGATGTTGAAATAGAGCCTCAGTCCTAGAAGGTAGGACCAGGGGAGCAGCAGATAAGGTGCAGCCTTCCTGGAAACCCCAGTGGCTGCTGGCCATTGCCCCTGCCACTGAGTCAGTAGCCTAGGAGTGAGCTAGCTCAACTTTGTAACCTCTAATAAACTGTCCTTCTTAAGGACTCTAAAATGACCAGGGTTCTGTTTTCTCTCTGCAGTACCATTTCCTAGGAATGAGAAACCCACAAAATCATTATATAAACAATAATGTGCACCTCTCTCTACAAAACCTACTAGCATCCCTTGAATGAGGTTATTCTGACAAGGTGCAATTTGAAGTACAAATGCGAGCCATTTAGTAACATACCTGAAACAAACCAGCAGTGGTAACAGTCAAAGTGAATCTTTTGCCCAGGTGGGTATTTCCATTCCCCCCACCCCCTTGCACTATGCACAAGAGATTTGGGATGGCTTTAGCATGATCTCACTTCTTCTGACCACGACCCATTTCCCTGGGCATCCATCTCCCAATAGCCACAGAAACCTCACAGTCTCATTGGTTTTTTCCTCGTTCCTAAATACTCCTTTGTTTACTAGAGACCAACACTGTTGTTGTTTTTCTTCCCTTCAATTCTTTTTTCCCTTCTCTGAGCATCATATTTTAAAGGAATATTCTTTTTAGAGTATTTGGCAACTTTAAAAAACTTGGCATAAATTATTTAAAAAAAGAAGTCATTTTGATTTCCTAATTTCTCCCCATGAGAAAGACAGGTAATTTTCAGTCTAACTTTCTCCCCATCTCTCACTACCCCTGGTCTTTCAAGATTCCACTGCAGAAGACTGGCCAAGCCTTCAAATGCACAAACACACACCCACATTCATGCTTCTACAGTCAACCCACCAATCCCCAAATATCCACCAACTTCTACCCCCTGATGAAGAGAGTGCCCTGAATATGCATTCTTAGGTGGGTTTTTTTTTAAGAGCCTCTTGGGGTCCTTCACAGGCATCCTGGTATCTGTGTGGTTGAGGTTCCCCTCACCACCCCATCAGAAACAGCAAAGTTCTCTACAACTGTCCCAAACCCAGCACATTCTTAGAACATGACAAAATCCCTCTGAATCATAGTTTCCACATTTGCAAGTTATATCTCCTTGGTACCAAAGGGAATTTTTGAAAAATGTCCAAAAGGGTAAACTGAGGCAAAGACCTTGACCAACTTTCCCCAGATATATGAAATACTCTCAGGACAACAAACTCCGTCCTGGGAACAGCTGCAGCTGCAGCTCCATAGTTTCAAAGATGGAAGGAATATTTTCCTTATAAAAAGCATCCCAAAAGCCACCCCAGGAGAATATTCTTACAGAGACACTGACAGGTCGAGAAACTTTAGGGGAGCATGGACAGCGGAGAGCATCTGATTCCTCCTCTTCCTGCTGGGGTCCAGAGCTCAGGAAACGGCACTTGTTTAAGCAAGTGGTGGGTGCCCCTCCTTATCTCATCATCTGCATTCCTAGGTGCATTTTTATAACCTAGCAAACATTCTTTAATCTCAGCTCTCGGACCCTATGAGGCACAATTCACCTTTCCCGCTTGACCCCCTTTTCACACCATGAACCTGTCAAGAGAGGAAGTCACTGCAAGCCTTCAGCCTAGACTCAGTTACTTTGCACACCTTCTAGTCCGTTTTACCTGCAAAACTGTGGAGCGCATCTTCAGTCTCCAGAATGCCTCTCTGTTTGGTCGCCTGCAGTTCACTTTGGGATTTCCAAACCAGCTTTACCATCCTGATCATCTCGGGCAAGTCCCAGGGCAGCGGCCCCTGCTGGCACTCCGGCCGGCTGCCCAGGGAGGAGGGCGGCACACCTTCTAGGGCCGTCCACCTTCTGCCT